>NC_139916.1:7155163-7587663 GCF_963514095.1 Eutrigla gurnardus | reverse complement strand
ACCTGTGCCTCACCTACTACTATAGCTGACTATTATGCTATTGCAGCCCCATCAGAAAACCTGTGTGCTCTTTGTGTTCCTCCCACCACTGACTCCGAGGGCCGCGTTGCTGTGTTGTATTATTCGGCTTGATGAGCATAGCGAAGGTTTTTCCCCTGGAGTCGGATCTCTGCTCTCTTCACTCGTAATGCTTTTCGAGCTGCTATTCCTCAAACTCTTCTATTCCTCACAAACAAGCCACTAATTCACCTTGTGGTGGTGAAGACCGGAGGCCAGTTTAAAAAGCACAGGAAAGTCTTCTCCTCCATTTGCAACCAAGACGCCCCCCTCTCGCTGCATTTTATGGGCAGATGATGACCGCGCCGTCCTCTGTGCCGGTCCTGCTGTCCAGAGCGAAGACGGTCCCTCTTGGATCCTGCAGAGGCAGCTGGGACGGGGCGTGGCAGGACTGGCATGTGTGAAAGAAGCGTTAATCAATTCCCAGGCCTGTAAGAGGATAGAGGTCAGCAAAAACATCTCACATTTACCAAATGTCCCCGCACACGAAAGAGCCGAGGCCAGGCCGTCATCGCAGCTTTTCCCAATAGCAGCTTGGCCTTGGCACAAGGAGCAGGAGGAATTTTTTTAGTTGTGTCAGTGCTGGATTTCTTCCAGGCAGATTTTTCTGCTTAATCTTCACTTTAAATCCGCCCTCATCTAGCTTTCCTGGTCCGGCAAAGCCTACGGGTTATGGCAGGGCAGATGATGACCAGCTGTGACCCACGGTATCAACTAAATGAGCCATAAAGTCTCTGTGTGTGTGTGTGTGTGTGTGTGTGTGTGTGTGTGTGTGTGTGTGTGTGTGTGTGTGTGTGTGTGTGTGTGTGTGTGTGTTCAACATGCATATACCAGCAAATTTGGGTTTAAATGGTCATTTGTGTCATGAGATGGCATCAAAATTCCCTCGTATTCTCCTTTTAGATTATTAACTTTCATTCACTCTATGTTTGTGTAACTCTCCAAAAAAGTATTTTCTTTTAAAAGTTTTCTGCCCGTCACACTGTTTCTGGGGACTAAACAAACTTAGCCAACCTGAAGTTTGCTCTCCACCACTGTGACAGAAGACGAGCCCCTATCAGCCAACTGAACCCTGAGCTCCCCACGCTGCTCTTGGAGGGGGCCGGGATTAACTAGCGGACCACTGACGGGGCTAATCCTCTGGGGGGTTAAAGCAACATCTATTATCTAGGCCATAATGGATCCTGCATTTTCCCTGGTTGAGCCACGATGATAATGATAACAAATGCTGTGGTCCCACATCTGCCCTATGCCTACATCTATAAGGAAGCCAGCGTGAGGGATTGTGTGATTTATTCTATAGCTGTACACAGATTGCTTAAGCTCTAGTCTCTTGCCATTTGGCCGGTCAGCCCCCCTATGATTATTCATCAGCCGGCATGGATCATCATACCAGTCATACAGGGATGATGCATAACTACATCATCCCATACCGACTGCAATGATAGTCATCATCCCATAACCTTGTTTTCCCAATGGAATTGTTAGGAATAAGGGTACTTTCTGCTCCCTCTAGCCCTTCAGCCGTTTGAGTTTCAGCATAACAACGTAGCTAAGTTTAATCACAGGGATCCGCAACGTTGACGATGTTTTGAGCAGATGAGGCGTGTCATACTGAAGGATGCCCATTCAAAAGTTTCCCTGTGTACTCTCACAAAACCCTGAGAGTCTAAAAAAAAACCTGACCAAGGTAGCAGCTGTACAAAGTCTTTAGTGATGGTCTTTTATCTTTTTTCTACCTACAATAATGTTTTATATCAACCATCCTTTGCAATATAGTTAATGGTCCCACCAAACGCCCAAGGCTACTTTTACATGAGCCATGGTTCATAAAGATGCACTTTACCACATGCAGTTCTGCCTCTATATCAGGGTTTTATTAATGTGTACATGAGACTTCCCATTAAGATATTAAGAGGAGGGTGTTCCAGCTTTTTAGAGACAAAACATTGATAACCCTGCATAGAATTTTTTGGACAAATGCATCTATCAAATGGATAAATGTATATAAAGTTCATCCTGCCTCACCCTTCTAACCAAATAGTGACAAATCACTACTTTGCTTTAACTTCATCACATCTATTTAAAAGTCACACAATAGCCATAAAACCGTTCTCTTCAGTGATTTGCAACATTAGCCACAATGGCCTGATGCACCCCGAGGATAATTAACGGATTGCATCCCCATAAACAGTATGGAAGCATTTAATCATCACATTTTGGTCGTCCTGTATTTAAAAAATACACTGAAATCCCCAAATTCTGTGAGCGTATGAGCCCTCCACCTCTCTACAATGCATGCTGTTTTTATAAAAACCTTCCCTTAATTGTGTCCTCTGACACTGAAATCATTAGAGCGAGAGAGAGATGCAACGCACCCGCAGACTGCTGAGCAACGGAGCACCACCGGCCATAACACTGGTTTCCCTGGCCACTCGCTACCTCCAGCAATTTCTCCTCATTGATGTAATGGATGTGTCCCTGTATGGGTCTTTTCCCTCCTCGGGGCAGACTGCTGCTGTGCTCACACACACACAACAACATCCAGAGGCCATGGATCACAGCAGCCTTGGAGCAGCCGTTCAGGCCTAACGTCCTGTAGGCACTGGGAGGATCGATCCGCCGCGTCACGTATGATTATAAACACGGATTAATACGCGGTAACTCTTCAGCTGCAGGCCAAGTGAAAAATATGAGAGGGGTGACATTTTGCTGCAGTGATTCAAACCTGCACGTCTGGGCTGTATAACAGAGATGTGACAGCTCGACCTTCGATATACATCACATCGCCTCACTTTCAATCCGTCCCAGAGGAGAAATCTATTTGTTGCTTTTCTTATGGTGTGAAGAGCGTGTTGAATACTAAGTCAATGTTCCCCCCCCCCCAAAAGTATTTCACTGCTGTTGTTAAATAATAATTTGACACATTTACAACCCGTCTTTATGGAGGCTTCAACGTGTCGTTTTCTGGTTTTACGCAACCATTTGTTTTCTTCTTTCATATCTAGTGCCGTCGTAAATTAACTTTTATTTCCAATTCATCACTGGCATCTGTGTGGAATGCTGCTAATGATGCCCACCAGTGGAGATGCATGTGAGAGTGCTTCGTCAGCATTCTGCACTCTGGGATTTGGACGGCTCCACGCGTGAGCGTCGGGTTCAGGGATGAGCGTTCCCCCCCTTGTGAAATATTCAACATACCTGAACCAAACTCAAACCAATGCTCTTATGCCTTTAGGCGACACTTCCTGGCTCCATCTTGTGCCAAAGGTTAGAATGTGTTCACGTCTTCGCTGATTCACAAATGCTGTGAAATTCTATTTAGATAGTGTTTCAAATTCATTCTGCGGTGACAATTCAAACCCAAGAGAGGAAATAATAGAAATGTGGGCAATTATTGTGTCCCACGGAACATGATTTAATTCTTCGGGGCTTTTACGTTTTAGGATTATGAAAATGTAATTTCCTCCGTAAAACATATCAACTATTAAATTAACAAAAAAATGTCCATTGCGGAGACTTTGAATGTCCATATTTCAATGTGCACCACAACCCCAAATCAGCACTATAGCTCCCATAATAAAAAGCTTTTAGTAGATGAGAATATGTAGAAACTATAAACATTACGTTGAGTCTGCTACTAGCCAATCGCCTCTCAAAGCTAGTTACACACACACACACGGTCCAGCAGTTATAGATATATATTGTTCGTGGTACGTGTTCGTCTCTCAGAATCACGCAGCGCATACAACCATGTTATTGCAGTGAGCAGGACAATGCTTCACACTGCTTCACACTGCTTCACACTGCTTCGACTCGCGGGATCACGGCTTCCTTTCTGGTGCGATGACTGATGCAGGAATGAATGTGTACGACGGCCTGAATGCCAGTGTAATTAAAGGTTGGCTGAGGGTGGGCGATGATGAGCTGTCTGCACACTAATGATAGTTCCCTCCTATTTCTGCTTGAACAGCCACTCTGACTCCCACTGGGTGTTTGTCTCCTCTTTCCATCACGTCCCCATACATGTCGCCTGCATCCCTCGGCTGAGTGAGCTCGGGAGGGGAGTGGCGGCGGATGTTTGGGTAGCCTCTCTCGCTTCCTACCACACCTGGGGGGTGTTTCTGCAGTCACACACTCTCAGATATCCTCATTAATAACTGGTGGGCGTTTTCCCCTGTGATGCTGTCAGGGCTCAATTTGTACATTGTCATCTGGAAGGAAGTCTCATTATTAAAAAGATGGTAGGAACACTTACTACCACGCCAACATTAATGAAAATGAATCGTTTTCTCCCTAAGGAAAATATCATTATACCCCAAATATTTTTAGATGCACTAAGTCTGTCTGTGCATCCATCAGCAGGTATGTCATCGGGGACTTATTTGCATATAGCCAATACAAATATGTTAATCATATTTGCATCATGTGGTCATTGTTTCATCAGCGACACTGACTGATTTCAAGCTACAGTTACTAAGAACAAGGATGTTAACAGTGCATCTGTGTGTTAGTGAGATAATAACATCCATGATTGGTTTTATTAAATGTGGAATTAGTGATTCTGGAAAAGATTGTTACAAAAAAAAACATTTCCAGTGAGCCACCAGGACCCCCACTGCATAAATGCATCACTTCTGTTATTAGATACGACATGTCAAAATGTCTGTTAAAGTTATCCATCAAATTAAATAGTGGAAATATAGAAGTACAAAGTGACTTACCTTATTTTATTTTTTTTAAAGTAATGCATTTTGATGGATATTCCCTCCTGACAGAATGGGACACACATGTTTAAGCACACATAGCTGGAGAGAGAAACTCACAATAAACTGTCGGTGAAGCTACAGATAGAAGCAAGGCCTCCTCATTTCCATGAACTTTGACCTCTCACTGCAGAAAAGAGGTGGCAGTTATTGTGCCTGCTGTGTAGGATATTCCTCTCTAGAGCACATTCACATACGTGGGAGCACGATCACAGACACAATGACGGGGTGTTTCCTGGCCAATTAAAACCCTCTTGGCATTCAAACCAGTGAAGAGTTCAGATGACTGAAGTAGGTTGCTCATTATATGAAGCACACTTATACAAATCCATTGATTATTATGGTACATTGTTCATGTATTTGACAGGCTGCTTATTCCATAGACATGTTTGGCTTCCCATGGGGCCACATGTTACAGCCTTACCTTTATGTATCAACATCTTTATGTTAAAGCCCAGCAAGCGTCAGCATCTTCAACTAAGTGCTAGAATAGTTTGGGTGTGAATTTGTGCCAGCAGCTCTCTGTCTCTCTGTCTCATGGTGGCAGGGCAAGAGCCTGCCCGCTGTCCAATCTCCATATTAAAGAACAAGGGAAAGGTCAGTTTAACGGCACCTAAGCGGGTATCGACAGGTCAGGAGGACGGAGGTGAGGAAGGTCAGTGATCCAGATAAATAACGTTGAAACGGTCGAAATAAGCAGATTAGAAAGGAAGGAGCGATCACTGCGTGGTTGTGCGGATGGAAGTCACCTGAGGGTTTGACGCCGATTGCGGTCCTCGTGGTGGAGGTTCATGGTTGAGCTGGAAAACATGTTTCTATTAAGCACTACGTATACAGGAGATGCTGTCATGCCTTCACTTGGCATGAAATCCAACAGTTATAGCGTTATAGATTATAAGATCAGCAGAATGACTTTCAGTTTGCAGATTTCAGATCAATAGCGGCATCTCAAGCTCTCTTCAAGAGGAAATCATTTCCGGTGTATCTGCTCGACGGAACTATTCCCCGGCACAGCAGGGATATTGCTGCCTCCAGTAATAACTGTATTTTTAATTTTTTTTATGTCATGCTTTGCAGTTGGCGGTGATACATTTAGAAAAGGAGCTGAAACCTTGATGATTTCAAGTCTCACTCATTTTGTTCTTGAACTCTGTAAAAAAATCTGAAATGTCTAATGTAGAAAAAAATATATAGTAAGAGTAAAGTGGAATAACATCCTTTTATATTTATATTCATGTCCATATCTTCGTATCTATACAGTAATTGCTGCTAAACTGCACAGACTGTGAATACAACTTTTAGTTCTTTTGTACATATTTTTATTCATTTATACCTTTAGTCTTTAGTGTATATTTTTATTCTTTACGAGTATTTTCTATTTGAGGTGTGAAGGGAAACTGCAGAATAAGAATTTCATTGCTCAGTGTGACCTTCTTCTTTCTAATGTGTGTATTACAATAAAAATCTTGAAATCTTGAAATAAGTAGTTGAAAGAGATGGAGAAAATGTAAAAAGGTTTGAAAGATTGAGTGAAAAATATTTAAAAAATAAGGTGAAAAGAGTATAAAAGTTAGCCAAGCATTGCAACGCAATGAGACACGTGTGAATCAACAAATACAGAGTGTGCTTCATTATTGCTGCGATTTGTAGGACAGATTCATATTTGCGTCTGAAAGCTTGGGAGCGCGTGCAGAAATTGACATTGTGTCAGAATGAATCATCCGATTTAACAGGCCTGCCGTCATATGAACACTAGAACAGCCTCGCCGCGTGAATGCCAACAGGAAGATTTGATGAGAGAATAAACATCTGATTCATCTGATGGTGCGATTGACATTTATTCTTAATTCCTTTCCCTCTCCCCCCGCAGAGCCATCGGTGCATCACAGACAGAAGACAGTTGTGACGGACATGTGCTACCCGACGGAAATATCCAGCCTGATGGACTTTGGCACCCCGGACTGTTCGCTAGGCAAAGGTACGGTGTTGCGTGAAAATGCCAGGGTGTTGCCTTGGTGACGGCTGGAAGTGTGCAGAGATTTATCCTGGCAGGTAAAAGACACAGAGCTGTCTGTTAGACTGGGAGCTTAACGCTGGAGTAAAAAGGTCTGCCGGGCTTAAAGTGTGAGAGCGATCTGGTACCTAGTACCTGGACACCCGGGCCTCACAGTTCACAGCAGGCCTGGATCCATCACAGCCAGATCAGGTACCTGGTACCTGGACACCCGGGCCTCACAGTTCACATCCTGGATCCATCACAGCCAGATCAGGTACCTGGTACCTGGACACCCGGGCCTCACAGTTCACAGCGGGCCTGGATCCATCACAGCCAGATCAGGTACCTGGTACCTGGACACCCGGGCCTCACAGTTCACAGCAGGCCTGGATCCATCACATCCAGATCAGGTACCTGGTACCTGGACACCCGGGCCTCACAGTTCACATCCTGGATCCATCACAGCCAGATAACAGAGGCACAACACAGTGAGATCAGAGTAACTTCTTGCCAGAGACCTTTTTTACTTTGCACATTTCTTTAAATCTGAACGGAGCTTTATTGAAGTTAATTGCAACAGAGTCGTATTGTAATGTGCAATTACTGCTTGGCGGCGAGGGCCACTTATTTTCCTCCAATCACTGTCACCGGTTTGACGAATAAACGCCTCGCAGAGAGTCCCGCGCGGCTCAGGGGATAATAGTCCCTCTCAATCTGCCGTGTGCGGTAATCAAAGTGACCCAGCCCGTAATAACGCACGCCGCACAAGATATCGATCATGAAGTGTATTGATCGCATCTGCCTTGTTGTCCGTTCCCCTTTTCTTATCATAATGACTGCTATTATTCTTCGTTGTTCTCCCACCGATGCAGTGTGATTCCCATAATAATTGTGATTCCAATCTTTTCGTCCCATCTATCCCCCCCTGAAGCTGACGGAGGCGGCTGAGCGGCTATTAGAGGAGCCTCGTGTCCTTTTCAACAATGGGCAGTGGTGGCCGTGACCTCACTTCTTCTTCTTCTTCTTCTTCTTGTGGAAGGGTGTAGAAAAAATAAGGCCTTTAAGGATTCGTTCTGGCTTTAATGTGAGCAAAGCAAAATGAATGACATAGTGATACCGGGAGTTTAAGCCAAAGAATGAGGACACTGAGGAGTGGAACATTTCAGGCTGAGAAGCGGTCGGGATAAAAGCGACGGCGTGAATGAGATTCGGCGCGGCTCAGAGGCAGGCTACAGCGTGACCTTGGATTTAAGTTTCGGTCAGTAGAAAATGTAGTCGCTTTTCAGAGAAGTTAACAGCAGCTCAGGCAGGTTAAAAATGTCAATCTCTATATAATAAAGTGTGTAATTAGCACATGTAAACGCTTTAATAATGGGATTTCCTGAGATATAACAGCTGTTAATGCTACAGTGATGAACAGCGTTGAACAAATAAAAGCATATGGGACATTAATTGTATCCACTCCATTCTCTCTCAGCTGGGATCAATCAGAGAGACTTCATCCTGGCGGGAATCCTTGAGGTGTCACCGTGTGATTGACGGATCCGATGCCTCGTGTCACAAGGATCTGGTTAGAGCACATGTGATCTGTGGATGGAGCGGGAACGCTGAGCGCCGGCCTCTGACAGGCAGGACAAATGGCACGCTGCCTCCGCTGTCACGTCTTTAACGGGAAGGAGGTTTAACTCGTCTTGGTCTTGCACACAAACACACACACATTGTGGCTTTAGTATGCTGGTTATGGCACTCAAGTGCTCATAAACCAAAAAATCCCATTATACGTTTATATATCCAGTCTTTGCAGACTGAGTTAATTAAGTTGCAGCCCGTTCTGTGTTACGTTTACCTGCCTGAGGCTTTCAGGCCTGAAGAGCCCTGTCAGGCTAACCGGACCAGCCTCGACCTTATTTTACATCTGACAGCCTGACCTCACTCAGACAGGCAGAAGAGACGTGCTTGAAAAAACGAATCCTGGACACTTAAAGATAACACGTGAGAACTCGTATTAATAATCCACTCTAAGTGTGAAGTGCTGAGGGCGGTTAGAAGCGTGAACTTCTTATCACGGCGCTGCTGATCCCTTTTTTGAGGTGTTTTAGTCAAAGTGCATAGTTGCAGCATTTTTCTATATCTAGTGAGGAAGTGAGTAATGTAAACTCACGGAGGCCACAAAGGCACCGCGGCCCCAGAGGGAGTGTTGTTCCCGGGTTCGGTCTCCGGGTGTAATTGCACACGCTGTCCTCTGCTAGCTCTCGGCCATCAGGTGGAGCGAGAGCTCCACTGACTCACCTGGATCATCACCTGAGGCCTGCGTCGCAGTTCCCTCCCCCCTCATCTGGTTTGCTCACTGGGGGGGGGGGGGATGAAAAGCCGGAGTGGGCGGCGGAGATAATGTTGTCCTGGCTGCCACAGGGCGTGTCATTAAACAGGTAGCAGGTAGGAGAAAGAGAGACGCATACGGAGGGAAGAAAGGAGCAGGAAAGACAGCTCAGTAGCTACCGGGGGGACGACTTCCTGGTAACCTGTCTGGGTGGAGCCTCGGCAGGACAAGGCTGGGAGCGGCTGTGGTGGTGCATTGGTTGTGTGCGCTGGTTTGAATGGTGTGTGCACTGGTCTGTACGTAGACGTGTGTGTGTGTGTGTGTGTTTTCACCTGCTATGAGAGCTCACTCCACAGTTGACAGTGGAGCCGAGTGGAGCCTGTGCCGAGGAGGACATGAGGTCCGAGAAGGAGGAGGGGAAGGCCGGTGAGTGACAGACAGAGGAGGGGGGGGAAGACGTTGCTTGTGTGTGTCGGAGGAACAGCGAAGGCCATAAAACGGCGGTGTGTGAGCAGGCTTGAGTTCACGTTTGTGTATAAGTGGCTGTATTGGTTGCATGAGAGGGATTCGATTGTGGTGAATTCAGTAGTGGAAAGTATATTTATTCAAGAACTATGTTCTTTATAAAATAAATGTACTCATTCTTACATGTTATGCTTTGTAGCACCTCTGCTAAACTACATTTCAGAGGGAAATCTTGTGTTCGTCAATACAGACTACCTAACAGTCTGTGAAGTAGGGCTGCATTTCACTTAACTCACCTGTTGTTTCTTTGAATAATCACTAAAAGTCAGGGAAGGAAAAGTGAAAGTTTCCCAGAGCTTAAACTGTCTTGACCCAAAATCTGTATTTAAGTTATTATAATAGACATTAACATTTGAGAAGAACCAGAACCTACTACTACTACTTCTACTACTACTACTACTACTACTACTACTACAACATATAATACTGCTTAAAGTCACACAATAGTCACAATAGTTTTCTGGCAATCAACCGTCAAATTAATTCATTGACAACAAGCAGTTTATTCCATTATTATTATTTTTTTCAGAGCAAATATTTGTTTGCTGCTATTGGAAGCATTTGAAAACCTCTGTATTTATTTATTTTATATCAAGCTCTGTATTTTTTATCCTTTTATGGACTCTGGCACCTTATTTACATAAAAAAAAAACATTGTGATTCCATTTATTTTCATCGTGAATTAAAAAAAAAAGGTCGGCAGGTCACCTGCATTCCACATGAATCTAATGCTATTTGTTATAATTGCTCATGTAATTAGTCCCATTATTTACTCCATTGTTTACAAAAATATGAAGGTTATTTTACATGATTTATTTTCTACGGCAACTCATTGGCAAAGCCCTTAATTGTAAGTGCTGATTTATTTTAATCTATATCCAATACTTTTCTTGTTTTATCGTGGATAAGAACTAAATGCTGACCTACATATATAACATGTTCATATGGATAACATGGTAATCTGTTAATCTTTCATAATCATTGCACGTGAATGGAGTGGTATTTGGTGAGATGCTTTGCAGTGTGACAGACATAGTAGTGCAGCAGACATGCTAAAGCTTGCATAATAATATCGACATTGACTGTTTGGCTTATTGTTATTGTCCATAATGTGTGTCATGTTGGTGTGTGAATGACTGAATCAACTGCTTGTCTTCTACTCTGCACCATAAGGACGGATGGTACCATCACTATAATAAGCTTTGTGCTCACAGCTTTGTCGCAAAGTCCTTCATCTCCATAATGGAACATCGTTTTGTTGTTTTGTCTTTTAGAATCATTTTTCTCTCGCCTCCGTGTGAGCTGAGCTAATCAAGCACCGTTATGACTTGCATCATCTAGACAAGCGTTCGACTGAATAGTAATGAGCTCGGAGCAGGTATTTGTTGCCATCCTCTGCATGATTCAAGCTCCTCAGCGAGGATGTTAAACTTTAGAGGCACAAGCGTCGGTAGAAGCTCCGTCGCCTCAGCTTGTAAGACTACTGTGCCACGGGACGTGAGGGAGGTCGTGTATCAAATCATGTAGATTTCCAGTTCTCCACAGACCAGATCCGGCTGTTTCCGACAGATGTCGAGTCCCCAGAACAGATTCAAGTGGGACAATAGAGCCTGCAGCATTGTGGTCCTCAGTGGCTTTTACAAGTTCGTCAACATCACGGTCCCCCCGCCCTTTTAGTTGTATAGATATTGGGGCCCAGTTCCAGTTTCATGTTCCTCACTGAGTCCACGAGGGCTCAGGACTGTCCCGTAGTGGAATCAGCAGGAACGAGTTTGAGGGCTTTTATTCTCACTTGAAAGCATGACTTTTAAATGTGTTGATTTGGTACTACTTTGTCAACACTCCAATTCATTAAAGGAATGACTCGACATTCTGGGAAATGTCCTTACCAGCATGTGATTATTTTTCAAGAGTTAGATGATCAAAATCACTCTAATAAGTCTAATATGTTGAGTTTGAAACAAAACAAATGTTCACATCTTGGGTGGGTGGGGAGGAAACCATCAAGACCCTTGTGTCCTGAGGATTACCTCTCACCGCCTCGCTTCACGATGGTGATATCAGAAAAGTGTGTGAGGGTTCATTGCTTTGGGCTAAGGGGGGAACCTTTTGAGTCAAAACAGACATGTTAAGACATGTCACCTGCAGTACGAGAAGAAGAGGAAATAAGAGGGCGGAGCTAAAGAACGACAAGGGTCATTGACTGAATTAAAAAGTCCTTCATAATTCCCTTAGTTTGCACATTCTCAACTCCTTTCAAAGGAGAGATGCAAGGACAGAGGAGTCAAAGCTACGGGGCATTTAACGAAGGAGACAACCTTGCCTCGATGCCATCACTTCCAAACAACGTCAATTAAATATGAGTATAGGCGTGTGGCAGTTTTGTAATACGGCTGTATACAACCTCCTGTGTATCTATGACTTCTGCAAAGGATGCACCGGTGTATTATGGCTCCTTTATTCTCAATCCCGACTCCTTGAAATGCATTTTAAAAGTTCGGCCAACCTTAGAGGATGGAGCGCTGAGATCGATTTCCGGGTCACAAGCCGGAGCAACGAGGAGCAACAAAAAATGAGAAAGGCCATAAGATGTCCAGTCCTCATAAATGCTGCAGTTACTGGAGAAAATCACCTCACTGCTTCGCTAACATAAATCCAAGGACTCCCGTCCAGAGCCACCGCGCCAGCCGGGTGAATCACCGACTCATTCACGTCATGTAAACCAAACATGGATGAATGGATGAATTATGCCGGTGTCAAGTGACGGTGAGGGGAGTGTTAATCAAAAATGCAGCCCTTGACAGCAGCATTAAAAATCCAAATCGCCCTGTCCAAGTTCTCAGTGCTCTTCACGTGGCACTTCCTTGGCAGCGTGCCTAATCTGCACATAATAACCAAGTGAATCAATTACAGCTATCTGCACTTGGCATCCTCACACTGACCCCAGTTGTAGTGTAAACCCAGAGGCAGTTAATTAATAAGAGCTGTTCCCGATAGACACCGTATACTCGCACAGATATACCGTCCACGAGTGCAGATATATACACACACATCATCATACACACAAACAATATGCAGGATACGTATTCGCTTCACCCACATTAGCATTTCATCTGCTTTCAAGTACAGTACGTGAAGTATCTTTTCGAGGGGAAAAAGATCAAATCATCAACACATATATTGGAATTTTATGGATGCACCGAACCGACGAGTGATGTTTCGTCTGCGGGCCGCGATGAATTACCATTAAATGGTGAATACTCTGCTCAGGTTTGAGAGTCAGCATCATGCATTATTTATGGTCATATGTATAATAGAGGGGAGGTGTAATACCCTGAATGGAAAACTGACCTGACCTTACATGTAGGGGCCTTTTCAGAATGCAGAGCATACAGCTCGCAGTGCTTGGAGGCATCAGGAATGATCTGTTTGCTCTGGGTTGTGTTTGATCTTCCTCGGTGATGTTGCCAGGTCGAGGTAATGTGGACGGCACATTAAAAGCTGAAAGAACGACACAGTAGTCTCACCATCAATGGGTCCATAGGCAGCCCTCCATTTATTACCTGAGGCACCGGATTCATTTCAGAAGGTTGTTTGTTGTACAACAATTGAAATGTGAACAGTTGTCCTTCTCTGACATCGTCCACCTGGTGCTAGTAAAATGAAGCCGACATAGAGGTGCCAAAAAACAGCATTTCCTCAAATGGCCACTTGAGGCTGGCTCCTAAAGCGAGTCAATCCCCATAGACCCCCCATGTTTAGCAAAAAATGGGTGTGGTCTGTATAGCTAAAAGGTTGAAAGTAAAGTCATGCATAATGAAGGGCGTGGCCTCTTTGAGTGACAGGTCTGTCTCAGGTCCGCCCTCCTCTGCTGTGTCATTCCGAGTTCGTCTCAGCTCCACCGATGATCCACCTTTTTGCCAGTTTTTGGATTAGCCGGTAGTAAGTCTGTGTTGTCACTGCCAAGATGGCGACGGACTCACTTTGAACTTCACTGGATCCCATCAACATCACTGTCTCCATGAGCTGAAGTCTTGTCACGGCTTTTACCGCTAAGCATGTCAAATCTGTGCTGTACAACCCACGCAGGACTATACAACTCTCTCTCCCATCATCGTGCAAATCCCCCTGGAACTTAGCAAAACAATCAACAATAAGGTTGCCAAATATAGTCCTGCTGATTTTTTTTTTTTTTTTTTAAAACGACCCTATTCTCTGCAGCCTGCCTCTGCCATCCACCCACTCAGCCTCCCTGGGTTCGGAGACCCAGCAGGTAGTCGCTGAAGGATGAATGGGTTTGTTTGTGTTCTTTTCACGTTCCCTGCCTTCTGTCTTTCCACCATATTTGGGTTTTTGATGCTTCTTTTCTTTCTCAAATCCTTAACAAGCCCTTTAGTCTCCAGATGTAAACAGAATGCTCAAGTATCAAAGTTGAGTAACATTTGGACGTTATGATGCGTTTTTCTTCTGTAAGTGGCTTTTTGGGGGCTTTTTTGGGGGGGGGGGCTTCCTGATTTTACAGTATATCCAGACTAAGAGTTAGCCATGCTAACATTTCTGTGATGCTATCTGGCACAGCGCGGCTTTAAGCTCATTAAATGCACACAATGATGTTGCTAACTTCCTGATGTTTAGCGGGTATAAAGTTTACCATCTTCATCGTAATTATCGTACCACGAATGTGAACCTCGTGGTGGTGCTGGAAGAAAAATCTCATCAAGCCGATGAGGATTTCTTCTCTGTTCATTATAAATTGTATGCAAATCCTGTTTTTGTTCTGGACCAAAGTGAACAGACAGATTGCTGCCAGAGGCTAAAAACAAACGATAAGCATTGAGACGTCAGGGTGCGCGTGGAAATAGATGGTTCGCGTTGACAAGATTCATATTAAACATTCTCTCCTCTGCAGCTTAATTCTCTTGAGACAGACAGAGTGTCATATTGGGAAGCAACACAGATTATTAATAAGATGAGGCTTAGCGCCCGCTCGCCGGCGGTACGCAACCTCGCAGGGTTTATTTCAGTTCAGCCGTGTTTTTCACCCTTCTTGTCAACGCTATAGTGTTACCTGCATGATGGGTTTAATCAAGAGCTGAAGACTGCTGTCTTCTCCCTCAGCAATTTCCACTGATCTTTATACGGTAATTAGACGAGGCCAGAGCTCAGCTCCTCTCATAAGAAATGGCCTTAAAACACGCACGTGGACGCGGACGCTCATGCAAACAAAACAGACTAATATAATGATGAGCATATTAGTGATTAAATATTACATATGGTGTAATATTACACTGGTGTGTACACATGTGGCCGTGGAGGGAAAATGTGTTCCTTATGTCTGTAGGCCTGTTTGATGGATGAGAAAATGTTTAATTATAACCTTGATTCGACTTATCAATGTGGAATATGTGACTTATTGTGTCATTGAGGGAATTCAGTCCAGCGGTCACCTTATGATTGAGCTCACAGATCGTCACGGCGACACAGCAGCGGCAGTGTGCTTCCCCTCGGGGAGGCTGACGGTTTGAGTCAACACAATCACCTGCATTGCAGGTACTCACTTACGTCATGTTTCCCATTTCACAGGCCGACTCTGAGCAGGCCGCTGCCCTGGGAAACACGTTGTTTGTGTTTTTGGTACATTCTCTGTAAAGCGGAACAACAAGAACAACTTATGAAAGAATATTAGGAGGCTTTGACAGAAAAGCTTTTTGTTTCTTTTTACATCCCCGGTGAACATTTGCCATGTCGCTTCTTATTTTGTGTAAATAAAACGTATTTGTGGATGATTGAAATATTTGCTACGCAGGGATTCGTGTGAGCAATGCACCATTGAATGGCGTCGCTTTGATGTCTACTTTATTAGCTCCATCCCCTGCAATGCAACAGCTGAAAATCTCTGTTTTCATCCGTTAGCTCCACCTCGTAGATAGCACGTTATAGCAGCGCAGAAATACCACAGGAGCCAGCAGGGAAGAAGAAAACTGTGGGAAAATATGCAGGAGGAAACCAAACTCCTCCAGGCTCTATTTCCATGTTATTGTGGAAACAATTAAAAACAAATCCGAATTAGGTTCTATATTTAGACATTTTTTATAGTCTTGAGCGGTGACTCGTGAATATCTTTGTTTTGTGAAAGCAGTCCCACTTTTACATGTGTGTGACACAGCAGCTGTGAATGTAAGGTATGTTAATTGTTGTTGTTTACAAGGTCACTTTACTTACTACAGCAAGGAGTGTGAGCTTTTTGGAAATGACAGTGAAAGGAAAGAACAGTTATGAACTTTCAGCAGATGTTTCGAGGTGAATAAAGCAGGTCGGAGAAATGTCTCATGCTCACGCTCTTCAGTGGCCAACCAGACACGAGTTCCCAGGTCTTCTATTATCTCTTTAAAAGAAATATTATTTGAACTATTTTATATTTTCTATAGTAACTATCAGCTACTGTACCTGAGAGATTAGAGGAGAGGCAAAGGCAGCATTGTCAGAAATAGACAGAAATAGCTGAGTGGCAGCGCTGTTCTAACTAAAATTACACACATTTGGATTGTCAGGGAGACCAAGGGGGAAAAGTGACAGCCAAGCACATCGTAACGCCTCAGGGCAGAACAGTACGCTGCTGCCACTTCCCCCCTCTCAACCGTCCCATATTAGTTTCATTGATTCGATTTCACCTATGTTCCGTTGAAATTTTGTTTTTCATTATGTTTTACATGTCAATCTATCCAAATTACAAAAAAAGTATTGTTTTGTTTGGCCAGGTTTTAAGCTACATGTGTCTGAGATTTCAGCATTAGACATTTACTGTATATATAAAGAAAATCACATTCACGTTGGATAAGCCACAGATCACCATGTCTACAGTTTCCAATGTAAATACTCCTAATTGACCATTTCAGTGGAATTGCATTGCCAGGCAACAGCTTGGGGTCCATGTTTGCTTCCTGTCAGCTGATGTCATTCACTTGACTGCAACAGGAAGTAAACTTATATTTGTTATTTTCCATGGACATCTGGTTACATAATCTGTTGACAGTGATGTCTGTGTACTTTCCAGAGGGACAGTGTTTATGGAAAGAGATTTTGCTGTTGGAAGTTTTTATCACGAAACTTTTCACGGCTTGGACAATTAGTTGAATTAACAACTAGTCTATTGGCAGAAGAGAAAGCTCAAAATACTAAACTAAATCTATGAAGTAATGTCTCTGGTTTAGATCAGGCAAACCTATGAAGCTTCCTAGACAGTATGTCAGTTCACTTCCTCTAAAGGCCTCTGATTGACAGTCTTGTTGAAAATAGGAAGGGTTTTTTACAGTTTAAAGAGAAATAACTTCACAAGTTATCCTCCAAACTTAGTATTCCAACGTGGCTCAGTTTAAGCATGATAATTTATGTATATAAATAGCTCCACTTTAATCCTTCACACACCACATGGGAGACTAGTTCAGGTCTTTGACCACCAATTGACTCGTTTCCAGCCCCCGTTTCCCCCTCAGAGAGCGATGCCTCTGCTTTCTTTCAAGCCTAATGATTGATGAGCCAACGGCCACTACACCCCCACCTCTCTCTCTCTCTCTGTGTGTGTGTGTGTGTGTGTGTGTGTGTGTGTGTGTGTGTGTGTGTGTGTGTGTGTGTGTGTGTGTGTGTGTGTGTGTGTGTGTGTGTGTGTGTGTGTGTGTGTGTGTGTGTGTGTGTGTGTGTGTGCTGGCCTGTGACAGCTCTGCTATGTGGGGGAAAAGGGACTGGGAGTGATGGCCTCAACCTGCACTGGCTGTGATGGACACTCTAATCAGGCTCGGATGAGAAATTAATAGAATCGGCCCCCGCCGACTACGAGGGAGAGTGGCTTTCTCTCCTTCTGTGGGAGTGCTCTTAATAGCCTCGCCAAGCTCACTGCGCAACCACAAGGGTCAGAGCTGAGAGAGCCCAGAAGATAACAGCGTATCAGCTGCAGTGCGGACTGTTTATATGACTCCCGTCAGCTTACATCACTTTTCTAGATGGAATGAAACGGTGTATACGTTCTCACTTTTCGCTCGCAATCCACTGGACAACAATTCTACCACTGTTTCTAATTTAAAGATGTGCGTGTGACGATACCTAATGCAAGTGAAGCGCTCATACTTTGAGTAAAATCATCATCAATTGAGAATCTACCTTCACAGTTAAGAGCCGCTGAGAATTGAATCACTCCGTTTGGATCAAGCTGAACACAATTAAGCACACTTCTGTCCAGCGGCATCAAAAGCAGCAGCTTGGCTCCCCGGGTGACAAGTATAGGAAAGCCTGTAGGTAAACAAACGCATAAGCTGGTTCAGGCTGCAAGAAGGCTGTGAACGGCTGCTCTCTCAGGGAAACAAACTCTTTTTGTCACAAGCTGCCCGATGTGATTCCTCCGTCCTGAGTCGACAGAGAGCGATGGACTGTCCCTTCCTTTCGTATCGGAGCTGCTGCAGCCCTAAGAGGTCTGGCTGCAGGCTTTCTTTTTGTCTTTGAGTCGCACACATGTGCACACACACAAACACACACACCCATATATATACTTTGTTGCTTGCACACTTGCTCTTGAATTTTGCATAATTTTACATGGAGTCTTACGGATCTGCAGGAAATTAAGGGCACCGCCTCATTTTTTGTATTGGTTTTATTGGTTTTATATTTTTTTATAGCTCTGAGAGAAGCCTGCCTCTAGGGATGATGGTGTTTGTCAGTTGGTCGCTTCCACCACATGAAAGGTGAGGCCAAAGCGAAAGCGCCTTTAACATACATTCTTTAAAATGGCCAGCAGGTGGCGACGCCTCTGGTCTCAAAAAAGATTGTATAGAAGTCTATGAGAAAATGACCCTACTTCTCACTGGATTTATCAGTAACTCGTCACTCCGGTTGCAAAAAACAAGATGGCGAAGGTCAAAATGCCAAACTTGAGGCTTCAAACGGCAGTCCAAAAAGCATTGGTTGATGTCACGGTGACATCTACTTGACACAGAGAGCAGGCAGGCCGCAGCAGGATGAAGCTAACTATCTCTCTCTCTCACTCTTCCTCTGTCTCTTAAGAAAAGTGTAAAACTTACAATGCTGTGTTTACAAACAGAAACTGACCGCCATTGATGCTAACTTGACCGAAGACTCTTAGTCTTGTTATTTTTTCTATTTTTTTGCAGTGAAAAATAAATTATAAAAAAGTTCCCAGATGCCAAATTGCTAATTTTGTCAAAAATCCAAAACCCAATGAATTAGCATTTGAAGTTAAGAGAGGAACACATTTGCATATTTGAGAAGTTGATAAATAGCTTAAACTATTAATTAAAATGTGCTGCTGATCTACTACTTGATTAATTAACACATTTTTCCTGCATTATCCAATTTGCTACGTTTCTTTGCCACGCTCTTCCATCTTGTGTGGTATCATAAAGGCTTGTTGCTGTTGAAATAAACATTCATCATCTGGGCCGTAGATTTTACAGCGTAGATGAGTGTGTTAGCCGCTTACATGTGCTATTAGTTCTTATGAAAAGTGTCCAATATTCTGTAACAAACCTCCTGCCTTAATGTGTGCAATATAAATCACCCTGACACATTCGTCCCTCTGCTGCTGGTGCTCAACCCACGAAAGATCACTTCTTATCCATTTCATCTTTGCTGCTCGGCAAAGTCGTCCAACAGCTCCCGTCCATTACGTCCGTCCTCAGTTCCCCTTTTCCTCTCCTTAGTCTCTCGCTCCGGTCTGTTTGCCTGCTCTTCCCCGAGGGTTGGGAGGCGTTTCACACCCGATGGGAAACACTGAGGAGCAAAGCTCAAGCGGGTGTCACTGATATTTTATTAAATCTTATCAGACAGCCGTCTCTCACTGACACACCGGCCTCGCAGGTTTCAGTGCTCTCTGTCACTCAGCGCTGTCTGCATTCCTAAAAACCCCCGTGGCCACTGCTGAGGGGGGCATGTGAGTCTTGAGGGGGTTTGATGTGTTGATTTGAGTGCATGTCTTTATAATGTGCTGCATAATCGCACCCTCCTCTCGTTAACTCCAGGTGTTTAATGCTTTTCTCTTTCTCTCTTCTGGTTTCGCGATCCTGCACTTTCAGGTTTGTCATTCCTCTTCTGCATACTCCAAATTCTCACACACTGTCCCTCTCCTTCCCTCAGTGTTGTTGCGTGAGGAGGTGGCCCAGCTTCAAGAGGAGGTCCACCTGCTGAGGCAAATGAAGGACATGTTGAGCAAGGACCTGGAGGAGACCCAGGGAGGCTGCTCCGCCAATCAGCTCTCGGCCACCGAGCTCCGCGTGCAGCTGGGGGACAAGGAGCAGGAGCTGGACCGAGCCAAGGAGGCCCTACAAGGTGAGGAGCCGACCCGGGGTCCCACCTGATCCCCCAGAGCCTCTTCTCTACAACGGCGTCCTCGGATGTACAGCAAATACAGCTGTCTGTTAGTTTCATCAAGCCCAAAATATGTTGTTTTATATGTTTTGGATTGCAAAAAGCTATAAAACATCAAAATAAGCCTTCTTATGTAACACATGCAGTATAAAACCCGAAGAAACATTATAATAGCTCACATAAACAAATCATTATCAAGATGAAGTCTCTGCTGAGTAGTTAATGGAAGGAAAGAAATGCTCAAAGCCTGATAATATACTTCCCCCCCACATCTAAGTGTTTCATATTGAATTTCATACTTTCTCACAGTTAGATCTTACATTTCTTCCCCTTGACATCAAGGATGGCAAACAATTTGTAGCAAATATGGCCGCCGAGTCTGCTTTCTTCAAGCTGTTTGGAATATTTCTGTTTTGTAAACCAAACACATGCCCCCGGTTGATTTTCCGAGCAAATGTGAACAGCCAACTCCGTCTTTTTCCATCATCCATCATTGTTATCTCACTCAAGACGGTGTTGCATGGCTCCCTTCTTCCAGTCTGGCACAGCTTCATGCAGTTTCGACACTGAGCAGTAATAAGCAGCACCAGTAATAATAGTAAATTTCTTTAACGGCGTCTTTCATGGCAATCAAGGTCACCTTACATGAGATCAGTAATAAAACATGCGATATGAAACAGAACATAACTCGGCAATGAGTCAAATTCTGTAATCTAGTGAAACAAGTTGCAGGAGCTTATAGGCACATAAAGATATTAACAAAAAAACAAGAGATACTGTTTGTGCACGTGTTTGGATATCATTCATTCCCAGAAATGAGCAGCCTTGTAGACTCCAGGTTCACCTCATTTTAATTAACATCCATCAATCAAGCGATAGAAGCTTTACTCTGAAATATTAATGTGGTATAGACTGTGGGCCGGAATGCGGCACTGATTAGTGTAGCAGTGGCCTGTTTTTCCTTTCTTGTATGAAAACAAATCCCACCGTAATGCAACAGCTCACCTCTTTGGGAGGGGGGGAGTAAAAAACATTACATTAAGGATAATTCCTCACAACAAAATTAGTAGGGGAAACCGAAAAAAGGCAATTGGGGATTTAGTGCGGTGGAACGTTATTGTGTTGCATGGTTCTCTCTCCTGCGTGTGTTGAACTGCAAGCTCATAAAATGTGTTGTGTAACTGCTGCAGAACAGGTTTGAGAGCCGAGTGTAAAATATGAAGAAGCTGAGCCGATGTCAGGAGGAATGTCTGAGTGACACACGTCCGCAGCTCTGAAAAACACAGCTTTTCTCTGTGTTTACCACAATCTCTCACCAAAGATTGTTATTATTGTTGCTTATGAGGAACCCCACCAGTTGCATCATAACTTTTTTTTTCTTAAGAGAATGATGCAGGTCCAGTTGGTCTTCTCTGGGAGGAGCCAACAGGGTCTCAACATGCCACAACAGACAGTTAAACTGTATGAATTAATAATACACGTCCGAGCCACTTCTCATTTAGGACGATGACGTCATCTTCTCTACGAATATTTAAAAGAAAACACCAGCTGCAGACCCTCGTTAACAGAAGGCACAGTGACATCTAGTGGTTCCCTGCTGCAATGGCAACGCTTTTGTTTGGTGGTTTAGATGCAGCCAAATTGCACTGACATGCATCAGTTTGACGGTACAAATGATCCGTGTGTGTGTGTTGTGTGTGTGTGTGTGTGTGTGTGTGTGTGTGTGTGTGTGTGTGTGTGTGTGTGTGTGTGTGTGTGTGTGTGTGTGTGTGTCTTGCAGCCATGAGAGCTGACCGTAAGCGTCTAAAAGTGGAGAAGGCAGACTTGGTGAGTCAGATGCAGCAGCTGTACACGACACTGGAGAGCAGGGAAGACCAGCTGCGAGAATTCATACGCAACTACGACCAACACCGAAAGGTAACAGGCCCCGCCCATTTATCAGCATCAGTTGATTGTACACACATGCATGTTGGGGGATTAGAAATGTGCAGAAAAGCCAGAGTCGCCATAACAGTTCAGAGGTTTCCCACCGACTAACATAACTTTCAACTGGACAGTGTCATCATCCAATGTATTATAATAATGTATAATGTATAATAATGTAGTTCTTTTATGGCGCCAAACAGTGCGCAGTAGGCATATTTGAGTTGGGCTGGAACTACCCTAAATTGTTCCCAAGCCACCCCCAACAATTTGGCTTTTCATTTATTTATTTTTTTAAATTGTATTTTATGTATATTTAAAAAAGTTAGTTTTTATTTTCAGAATAATCTCATACTGATGAAAGGGCAAACATAGAGTTTTAGGATTATAGCATCACCGTCTGTAGAAAGAATAAACTTTAGAAAGAAGCATTTCTGTAAAGCCTATTTGTCTTTTTTGATTTTTTTCCTTACAGACACCCTGTCCTTATTTTGCTGAAATAAATACAAGAATAAATACATACAAAATACAGTTATTTGGTTAAAGTTCATATTCATGTTGTCAGATTTCACTGCGACCTTTAAAACCACCTTGGTTTATTCTACTGTATACTTTATGACGGAAACATTACTGAGCAAAATCACACTCTGATTGGACCAATCTACAGCAATTAAATGACATCATTTAGACCTGCAGCTCATCTAATGGAGGGAGGAATTAGATATGGTATCACTTTAAGACACGTTTACATAATCAGGGCTTGTTCTCAAAGTTAACATGACAGTAACTCTTGTTCAACAGAAGAGAATGGAAGAAGACAATGTTTGTTGCTTTTAACTTCTTCTGGTTGTTGTGTAATCCAGTACTAAATAGATGCAATGCTCCTCCTGGGGGCTAAGTGATTACTGATGCATTTAAACAGGAATAAAGAGAGGATTGTGTCCGAAAACAAGGTATTCCAACTTTATGGGCAACAGAGTAATAGAAATTACAATGTAATGAAATACTGTACATTAATCTTGTCTTTATATATGAGCACACATGATGACAGTAAAATGTTTATATGCTGCTCATAAATGCTTCCTGTACATCTTGAACACAATCCTAAATGTGTTTTTATGTGATGTGGAAAAAAGGACTGTATTTTTTTATATATTTGACTAAAATAATTGGTCTCATATGAGTACAAAAAAATAGGTTCTAACATCGACTGTAGCTCTGATATGCTTCTTGACTCGAATGTAGCGCTCCATTGATCAGTGATCAAAGTGAGCTTGGTGAGGATTAACCATGTCTTGTGTGTGTGTGTGTGTGTGTGTGTGTGTGTGTGTGTGTGTGTGTGTGTGTGTGTGTGTGTGTGTGTGTGTGTTCCTCAGGAAAGCGAGGACGCAGTGAAAGTGCTGGCAAAGGAGAAGGACATGCTGGAGAGGGAGAAGTGGGATTTGAGGAGGCAGACCAAAGAAGCCACGGAGCAGGCCAACATCCTGCGTTCTCAGATGGACATGAAGGAGAACCGAGTGAAAGAGCTGGAGGCCGAGCTCACGATGGTGAGCCGACCACACTCGCCCATTTTTGTTCTCCAAACATTCTGTTTTTTTAATGGTATAAATGCTTAACAAGGTGTGGGTTTTTGCAATCCCGTCTCTGTATTCATATCAGTTCAAACAGACGTGGTAAGCCGCTCTGCCACACATCCTCATCCCTTCCCTCTCTCAAAGCGTTAATTCTTTCTCCGGGCTGGAGAAGAAATTCATGGCTTTTTTTTTTTTGTGTGTGCTTTTTTTTCCTCTGCGTTGCTGCCTCGGAGGTACAGTTGTCAGTCTGTGCGTCATTAATCTCTCTCCTCCCTCGGCGAGTCATAACCACCCACAGATCCTCACATCAAGCTGCATCGCAGATCAGATTTGTTGGTACATCAGTGCAAAAAACTGCAATCACACTCAAGCAACTAAGCAACTAAACCATAAAATATCTTCCTTCTCTTCTCTTTTCCATTTTAATATATTGTTGGGTACAACTGGTTGTTTACCACAAAGTGGACGCCCACTTAATGCCTTTTCAGAGGCTTCCAAGCACTAAAATCCTGTGGAAATCATCAAATATGTATAGTTTTGGCACAGAAATGGTTTGTAATGTGCTGTATTACAATGGCCTATTGCCTGTTTCTGTTATTCCATCTTTTTTGTTGTTGTTGTTGTTGTTAAAGATCCCATGAAAAGACCAAAACCAATAATGTGTTGCTCCATTTTTTCAACACTTTCCTAATTTCCTACCCTGCTGTGGCACTCAACCCTCAAGCCAATCCTTTTCTGCTGAAGACGTAAATCTATTTAGTATTTTAGTTTCTTTTTCTAAAAAAAAAAAATCCTAAAACAAGTGGGTCGTTTTTAGGAAACATTACTCTACCTGGAGCAGAGTATGCCTTTTGTTGGGAACTATTTCCAGCAGCGTATTAATACGCATGTATTGCTCTGGTGAGTATTTATGGGAATAACTTAAAATAAACTACAGGGCATAAAATAGAGGAACATGTCGTCCAGTGCAGAATCGTGTGGTTTTTAATAGTTTGTGGAGAACAGTGGTGCTTTATAGCACGGAGGGAAACGATAAATCACACTTTGGCTGCACAAACAGAACTTACAAGCATCGGTTTGTTGGTTTTGGTTATTATTCACATTGAGAACACATAGTTCTTTTGTGAGTAAATGTGAGACGAGACATTATTTATGCAGTATAAGTGTTTTACATAAATCATACAGAATAAGATACATTTTAAGTTAATTATAAAGATTACAAATCTGTGTGTTTGATTTGTGTTTGGTGTGTGTTTCCCAGGCGAAGCAGTCTCTGGCCACCTTGACAAAAGACGTACCGAAGCGCCACTCGTTGGCGATGCCCACGGAGCCCGTGGTGAACGGCAGCCAGGAGTGGGTGATGCAGGCCGACCTGCCGCTCACTGCTGCAATACGCCAGAGCCAGCAGACGCTCTACCACGGACACACCATGGACAGACAGGGTAAGCTGTCTTCCTGCATCTGCTTCTCAGTCGCCGCTGCTTTTTGGTGTCGCTGTCTTCAGACTAACAGAGGGGTTTCCTGGAGGTTTCTCATACTAACTGGGTATTTTTCAACGTGTGTGAATATGTGTGTGTGTGTGGCGCGTCCAGCCGTGGTCAGGATCAGCCCCTGCCACTCTCGTCAGCCCTCCGTCATCTCGGACGCCTCAGCAGCCGACGGAGACCGCTCGTCCACGCCCAGCGACATCAACTCGCCTCGCCACCGGACCCACTCCCTCTGCAATGTAAGAGCTGCCTGGCCTCCTCGACAAAGTAATCACACCTCCACACCTGCCTTGTCCTCTGTTTGTGTCCGTCTCCCTGTCCTGTTGGCCTTCTGGGTGTCAGCCTGCCTGCTTGGTCGTGGTGGTGATGTCATGTTGCATTTAAGTCATAGCAAAAGCAGTTGTTGGACATTTTTTGGATGTGTGTTTATTCGCTGTCTTGTTGAGGAAGAAGCTGCAGCCGGTTAGCTTAGCATAAAGACAGGGAGGGTACAAATTCTTCAATGGGAGCAGAAACTTCCTGGAGTCTTGTTGCCAGGCAACCGGCCGTCTTGGTGTGATGGAGGAATGTTTACGTTTCTGTGTTCGTGGGTCTATTTTCTCATAATAATAAAAAGATTTGGAGGTTATTCGGAGTTTGCAAATAACAACAATAACTGCAAATAGCAGCCTTTTTATTAATATTATTTAAAATGAAAATAGTTTTGTATATTTTAAACTGAATAGCAAGAATGAATACATTTTTACTAATTTTATAAATGTGTCTTCATTGATTAAAACTGTGCCCCTCGTGTCAAAATGTCTAAACCCACCCCTGCTAAGAGGTTCTGGTAGGCCATCACGTTTGGACAGAGCCAGGCTAGCTGTTGCCAGCTGTTTCCAGTCTTTGTGCTAAGCTACGCTAACCAGCTGCTGAAAGTAGCTTCACATAAACTGCACAGTCATGAGAATATAAGACAGTGACTAAGCACATTTCCCGAAATGCCAAACGATTGCTTTAATGCAGCTGTATGGAAGGACAAACCCATGCTGTCCTGTCTCCCTCTGCTCCCTTCAGTCCATGGAGGACCTGGAGGACCAGAAGCGTAAGAAGAAGAAGGAGAAGATGACTCTGGGATCCCTGTCGCGGGTGTTTGCTCGAGGCAAGCAGCGCAAGTCACTGGACCCCGGCCTGTTTGATGGTACAGCCACCCCTGATTATTACATAGAGGAGGATGCCGACTGGTGATGCTGTGTGCGTGTGTGTGTGTGTGTGTGTGTGTGTGTGTGTGTGTGTGTGTGTGTGTGCGTGCGTGTGTGTTGAATTTCCGTGGACATCCACCTGGCTTTAACTGTGTGTTAAGAGTGTTTTGTATGTGTGGGTTTGTGTGGAGAGGAGAGGGATGTCAATTTTAAAAAGAAAAGCCTAAAAGAGACTGCTATCCCCATAAATGTACAGTATATTACCCTTAAATTGTATGTTTGTAAATTATATATATATTTATAGATGTACATGTATGCATATGTATATATGTTTACATGCATATAAATATATACATGGGGTTATTATTATGTGTAGAGATGTTTATGCTGTATTATCTTCCACATGTCTTAATGTTTTATGTTTTTTTTATAACTGGAGACTTGAAGGAATGCTGTTCATATGTAAATAGGAGTTATTGTGAGACTAGTGTTTTTATTGTATGTCACTTGGCTTTTGTTACTTTACAGTTGCTTTAATCATGCTTTGCGACTTTGATTCCTAAGTTTCTTCTTATTCCCAGTCTTACTTGGCCCCTTTCTTATGATGACAGAGGAGATATTACCTGATTGGCTTTCTTTTTTTCCCAAGTTTAATTGGCCAAATTCTGTGGTTTCAAATTGCTTGTTGGTATGGGGAAATAGTAGAGATTGCCATCATGTTCATTTTAGAAATGCTGGCTACCATTTAAACATCTCACAATTTCAGCAGGGAGTTCTTTTGCGTAGCTTCCTCATATCTGTTACACAACACTTTATCTGTTACAATCATTAACGACAAGGGTTTTACATCCAACCTGAACACACACACACACACACACACAAAGGATTAACAGTGATGCATAGTCAGGCACGCCTCTCATCTGCTGCCGAAGCCATGTGCGAATGCCAAAGGTCAAACACTCATCTCTAGAAAGTCTGTGTACCATTCTGTCACTGTTAGCACTAGCCGCCCCTGTCTGACTCACTTCTTACTGAGAGCTATCCAACGTGCCAATATGAGTCAAAGGAACGTACATTAAACACCTGCATGATCCCTCTGTGTTGCTTTGATTAGGTGTCCATTCATTGCCAATCAAATTAATAATCTCCACAATCCTGTGTTACCTTTTCCCCCTTTTACCGACTTATCTTCCTTGCATTATGAATGCACGCCCTCCCCCCCTCCCCCCTTTTTTTTGTTTGCTATTTTTATATTGCTTTGTGTAGAATCCCTCCTCATTTACCTGCAAATGTGGCTCTAATAATTCTATGTTAAATGCTTTGTAATTTAGGAGATGTTACATAAAAGATTAAATCTATTGAAGTATTTTATTTAAGGAAAAAAAAACATATAGAAGAGGTGACTTCAAATATTTATCTGGCTGCAGTTGTTGCAGCCAGATTTCGAGGAGGTTTTAGCATTTTCAAAAATGAATTATAATTGAAATGAAATCTTATTTTAAAAATAAAACTAGTAACTTGAATACATCCTATGTGGCAGTTTTCTGTTCCATGAGTAATCTTGTTCTTGTGTCCCAGTCTAACACGTCTCTCCCTCTCCTCCTGCCATTTTCTAATGGCAACTCTCTCCCGCCAGTGAGTAACTCCTCATCTGTGATTACCAGCTGTCTGTTTCTGCACTCTGGGGATTATTCATATGACTCAGGTCCATTGGAGAAAAAAAAAAAAAAAAAAAACAAGTTTGTGTCATTTTTTTTGTGTGGAAACTCTTTCGAGAAAGAGATGTTGGACGTTGCATGCAACGTTTTTTTGTCAGCATGTGGAGACGAACCAGGTAAACACGCAGAGTTCATCCTGGATTCGTTGGTTCAGTATGAATCAGTGTTTTCCTGCATGATGTTTTATGAATAATCCCTGTGTCCTTAATACATTATCCTAATGGTCTTAAATCCCATCATAATCATCAGAGAGTTACTGGTGTATTTTAGCAACTTTACTAAAACGTAGTTTTAAAACTCACTGGGCAACTACACTCGTGAAAGAAATAAACGGTTCATATTTTCTTCTCAATTTCAGGTTTAGATGGACCCAATCGTGTAGTTTTGTTTACTTATTTTCTTTTTTAAAAACCCGGTAAGCTCTTCCAATATACAATACATTCCATTCAAAGACACAGGAAGTGTAGCTCCAATTAATTATTTGGCTCCATCTAGTGGACATATGGTGCAATGTCAAAACAAACAATGAGATTCTGATATTTAAGTGCATCAATTGTGCATCTCTGTATCATTACGCGCTGATATGGAGGTGCATATTTTAATGCAAACACCCTCTGATTTTGAAGTTAACATTTTTCCCCAGATGAGTCACTTTTGTCGATTTCCATCTCCCTCTGACCCTGAACCCCTTCCTGTACGCCACACCATAACCTCTCCTGATCAATCCAGACTCTGACAGCCTCACACAGCAGAGCCTGTCTGACGGAGAGGAGCAGCTGGACCGCCTCCAGCAGGCCGAGCTCACCCGGAACACATGCATGTCACTGTGGAGGGCCGGCGCGGTCCAGGCGTGGCTGGAGGTTGTCATGGGGATACCCATGTACATACGAGCCTGCTCTGAAAACATCAAAAGTGGCAAGGTAAGCCTTTTGGTATACAAGCGGCTGAGCGTGTTGTATGATGCTGCTCTCGCTTGCTAAAAGTTGATTTTTGTTCTTCAGGTGCTGCTCGGCCTCAGCGATGAGGATTTGGAGCTGGGTCTGGGGATCAGTAACCCTCTTCATCGCAGGAAGCTGAGACTGGCCATTGAGGATTACAGGAGAGCTGAAGGGGACCAAGGGTGAGCAGGAGCTAACAAAAACACTGGAGTTTTATTTTAGCTGTCAGCATTGGAAAAGTGGACAAAGTACATTTACTCAAGTACTGTAGTAGAGTACTTGAGTATTTCCCTTTCATGCTACTTTATACTCTATAATCCACCATATTTGATTGACAGCTTTAGTTTCTTGTTACTTTACAGATTATGATTTATTATTCAATGTTTTTGTATCAGCAGCACTATTTTCGACAGTCTAAGTACATTTTGCTAATAATACTTGCATTTAAATACATTTTTTTTATTCAGAACATAAACTTGCAATGAGGTATTTTGCTAAAGTAAAACATCTGAAGACAAAGCTGATCTCTGGGGGTCTGATGATCTTGTAGACTGTCGAAAGCGTCTGAGATGGACCATCACTGGGTTGCCACATCGTGGCTGAGTGACGTGGGCCTACCTCAGTACTCGCAGACCTTCCAGACTCATCTAGTGGACGGGCGAGTGCTGAACTCTCTGAGCCGCAGAGACCTGGAGAGATTCCTCAACATCAGCGACCAGTTCCACCAGACCAGTCTCCTCCTGGCAATCCAGCTCCTGCAGATACTCAGTTTTGACAAAGAGGTCAGATTATAAATCAGCATTTACATGAGATTAGATGAAAAGAAGGCTGTTTTACTCGACTACACTCACAAAACTGAATGTGGTTTCCATTATCTCACCTCATCCTTCCCCGACTGTGCTCCATCGGTCCCCGCTACGTCAGTGCAGTTATCTGTGTGTTGTGTGATTGCAGGCCCTGCAGGCGCAGCGGGCAAAATGTGAGCACCAAGACAGGGACCCCATTGTCTGGACATGTCACAGAGTAATGAAGTGGATCAGAGACATAGACCTCAAGGTGGGTAGGAGGTCAGTGACGGTATCCCCCCTTGCTTGGCAGATTGCAACTAGATAACATTAGTCCCTCAAAAAGTCCTTTAGCAAGACACACCCCCAAGTTCCACCCACCTCCAAAGCAGCCCACTGCTCCCTAAGGTCATATGTCATGGATGAACCACAATGAGTGATGGTTTGCTCGTCTTAATTGCTTTTAAACCTGACTTTCGCACCAATGTGACGTTTGGCAGGACTGTAGATGAAGTCTGCATGTGTTCTCTCCAGGAGTACACGGAGAACCTTCAGGGTAAAGGGATTCATGGAGCTGTGATGGCTCTGGACGCGTCCTTTGACACAGATGCCATGGCTAAAGCCCTGGGGATCCCCAGCAGCAAACACATGCTGCATCGGCACCTACACGAAGAAATCAAATCCCTCGCCATCCCTCACAGGTATCTGGTTGCATACTTTTCTATTCCTTCCTAACCTTTAAAATATGACCAAATGAATCCATGTGATTAAACATAAACAGCACAATCATATTAAAATATGTCTTGTATTCACAGCAGTGCAGAGCAGGGCAATGATGTTATGGGCTCCCGTTCTCCTGTGGCTGTGAACCGCTTTGCTGAGGAGAGGATGTCCATGAGGAGATCAGGAAAGGTACTTCATAGCGCGACATACATGCATGCAAAATGAGAGCATTTACTCCCTAATTATTTTCATGACAATTCTGCATAACAAAACTTAAGCAATAATACATTTACTCAGCAGAAGAACTGAATCTTTTTTTTGCTTCCTTAATGCTAGGGTAGGAAACATTGTAGAGACCAGACATTTTAAAAATACCCTGTCCAATGTATAGTTCATTCAGGCCAAGTGAAATGATCGGACAGGCTTATTACAGTCCTCCGACAGCCACAGAAAAATCTATTACTCACTTTCCTTTTATGTGATTTATTTCTTTGTGTGAGGAGATGTTTTCATTTTTTTTTAAAGGTCGTATTTTGAGAAAAGAAACTCCACATTCCGTTTTCTGCCCTTTTGAAATGTTTCCAGAGTCCGCTGAGGTTACGGGCCAACAACCACTCTGTGGAGCGAGGTCTGGGCTTCCACGGCAGCTGTGGCTCTCTGCCCAGAGAGGCCCGGGTTCAGGCCGTTCCCCGGGCCAAAGGCAGCCCGATGCACACTTACAAGAGCGTCGAAATCACCAATGTCTGAACCAGCCTCAGCATTCCAGATCGGCCATGCTGTTGCTATCGTTTACATTGTCGTTGTAGTTATCCGCTGCTGAGAGCGAGCTGCTCTCAGTGTTGCCGGACTTTTAAAGCTATGGTCTACATTCTGATAATCAGTTGAGCCTCTGAGACAGATTTGAAAAAGAGCATCCCCCCCAAACCAAACCCCTCCCCTCAGTGTTCCAGGATTCGACGAGGCGGGATGACGAGGAGCGGGGGAGACGAGGGGATTGGATGGAGGGTACGAGCCAATGGGAGCCTTCTGGAGCAATGGCTCCCATTGGTCAATTTTTATGCAGGCCTACGGCTGATAGACTGTATGGATTTTTTTTATTGCAAATTGTAGACCATAGCTTTAAGAGGAAGTTGACGTAAAAAGGGTGTACCACTTGACTTAATAACTCAAATATATCAACATGTTTGACCATTAACAATAAACAGAAACAAAGATCATTTTTCACCTTAATGGAGCTGTTGTGAATATAATGAAGTTGGAGTCATTTTAGTTTTTCTTTTTCCGACTAAATGTCCAAATTAGTTTTTTATTATGAGCTTATAGAAATAATAATAATATAAAGTAATTTGTACAGCACCTTTAAAAACAAAAGTTTACAAAATGCTTTGACAGACAAAGCAGAAGCACATATACATAACTATATACACACATTTTTAAGATTGTTCAATAAAATAATAACTAAAAATGTAATTTAATTAACAGATAATAGGGAAAAATAAGATCTTGTTCTCCCTGGATGCCTTACATGAAATAGGTCTCACTGCTCTGTTGTTTACTTCCCTTCTCTTTCCTAGCATGTCAGTAAATGAATGATCAGGGAGGAGAAGTCATTCTAACATGCTTACACTAGAGAAACATATCTGCTGTTAATCTTCTGAGGAGACCTGAACTGTGTCGGGTCAGCAGCTCTACAAGATGACATGTTGTTATCACATGTTGTTATCACAGGCATCACTGTTACTGTAACAGATGGCGGAGCATAGCCTACAAGAATGTTCAATTTGGATATTTGGGGGAGCTAAAAATGGCAAAATGTAAAACACTGCATATTCGAGCACACAATAAAATATTTAAAATAGTTCTCTGGTAAATCCATCGTCTCATTAGTGTTACATAATTTATTCATTTAATTAAAGAACTGAAGTTGTTTTAATTTGTTTTTTTCATTTGAATATGAGACAACAATCCAGGTTATATGTACAGTTGAATGTTGGGTTTTGAAAGTATAAAAATTCAAACATATGATCCGCACATCCTGTATAAGCACTGAAGAGATGTTGTTACTTATAATATGAACTCAATGGACAGAATGTTTTGGTATATTTTGTACAGTTTAATCATGTTTTATAACACACGATTGTCTAAAGTTCTTCCTGAGCATGAAAACACACATAGGAAATGTCGCAGGGCCAAACTGTGTGCAGCCCTGAATGCCTGAGGTTAACCCAAATAGTAGAAAACAGGTTTGACTGGGCGTCTCCTTCAGTCACCAACAGCAAAGTTGTTTAAGCGGGAAGATTAGACCAGTTCAAACTTGTATGGAAACAGAAAGGAAGGAATCTGTGTTTGAACACTGCTCATCTGCTTTTAACACAAACTGTTTACTCTCTTCACCCAGCTGCCGGAGCCTAAGCCAACATTAAAGGTGGAATTATTGTCAATTTACAAACGCCTGCTATTGTTATTTTTCAAGATAAATGCATTAAAATCTCTGTTGAAACCAAGGAAGTCCTTATCCAGTGAAGATCTTGGAAGGCTATATGTGTTTTAAGTGTTGATCCATATGCATATTTATGATGTTTCAAACGTATGCTCATAATTTGACCAAGTTTCACTGAAGCTTGTTGATCTGTTTGATAAAATGCACTTTTTTAATTGAATGATGCATCAAACTTCCTGTTTGTATTTTGCACCGACAGAGATGCCGTTACCTGTTATCACAAACAAGAATGGCCTCTGCTAATGGCCGTTATTTTATCATGTCAAAGGACAATCAACGTAATTTCTTGAGCTTGGAGTCAGAAGTTTAAACCATCCCACCGCAAACAAAACAGCAGATTCCTCAGCAGATGGGGCCGTCATGCAAATGTATATATGTTCAAATTTCTATTTTCCCTGGCCACTTAAAGGATTTTTTGTACATATTTAGAATTTGAGATTGAAATGGGTAAATTAATCTGCTCAAGAAGATTTCATGACACAATGGAAACTTCCAGAAAAGAGTGGACCTTCTTGTAATGTTGTTTTAATCAGCCGTATCTATGATGTTTGTGATGATATGAATAATATCCTCTTCTAGACAATCAAAGATACTTTTTGATTGTTTGTATTGTTTTTGATTTAATAATACATGAAGGGAAAATTACTTAATTCCATCTAGTCAATTTTGAGGATTTTCTGCATTTCTTTGTTTTATATGAGGGAAAACAAAATATCTTTGGGTTTTAATTTGGACTGTTTGTCAAACAAAATATGCCATATGAAGATGTGCTCTGACATATTTTTCCTATTTTAAAGACAAAACAAATTAATATTCAGCAGAATAATTGTCCATGAAAAGTAATTATTACAGCCATAAATAATAATAATAATAATAATAATAATAATAATAATAATAATAATAATAATAATAATAATAATAATAATAATAATAATAGTTTATTATATATATATTCTGAATAAATTAAGGTATACGTAAATTGAATTTCTAATAATCAACCATGTTTTATTTTCAGGAATTTTCATCAATTTCATGACACTGCTTCCGGTTGTTTACTAATTTCCTGTCCCATTAAAATGTCCCCGGAAGAAGCGGATCGGCGCTAGGACTCCGCGGAAAACAGGTCAACCCGGGGAGGAGAGGTTTCACTCCGCCTGGAATTTGATCAAAGTTCCTTTTGAAACGTGTTACTTGTGTCGGAAAACATTGATATAGATTGAGATAAATACATATATATAGAGAGAGGTATAAATATCTCTCAGCTAGTGCGGGGGGGGCGTCAGCGGCTGCGTCTATATGCTCTTCCTCCTCCCTCCCCCCCCCCCCCCCCCCCTGTGATCTTCCTGAAAACACCTGCGTGCTTCAGGTGAAGAGGGAAGTTCTTGGGCGCTGAGCGACGAAAAGGTAAGGCCTCCTCCGGATCACCTTCACCGAGTTAGACCGCTATCAGACTAACCAGAGCTCATGGATTGGTTATGTGTACTTTTACATGTATATTTATGACGTGACTGTCCGGATAAGTGGAGTTTTTAATGTGTGTCCTGGGAAGGGGGGGGGGCGACGCCTCCCTCGGAGGTCACTTCCTACATTACAAACAGCGCTGGTTGCACACTTGTTGAAGCACGGACACACTCCAGTAACATTTCACTGGTCCGGCTGGTCATTTTACCCAATCAGTGTCCTCATTGAAGGTATTATATTGACTTTTATTTTAAATTGTTTTCCCTAAATGCGCGAAGTGTCCTGTTGTCAAATATGACACACCCATGTACACCTCCCAGCCTGCAACATGCAGAAGATCTGTACAGAATCCCAGGCCACGACACTGTGACCATATTTTAGCCTTTATATAGATGGGAACATAGTAGAGCCCGACCGATAAATGATTTTGAAGGCCGATACCGATATAAAAATCAGATATTCCGATTTATTTTTTTTATTTCAGAAACCATTTCAGATTTCCCTAACATTAGTTATTTGTTGTTATTTATGAGTCTTCACTAAAATAATATGATAATGCAGTTTAAAAATAAACTTATTTTATTGTCACAGCGGAACAGAGGAACATCAAAATATATTAAAGTTCTGATAAATAAAATGTATAAAAATACAAACTTAAGATATAAATCATAGTCCTTTTGAACAAAAACACAATAACAACAACAACCAAACACAAAGTTACTAGTTTTAAAAGACTTAAGCTCATAAATATAACTTTGAACAAGACTTTTAAAATATTCATTTATCGGCCATTATAAATGCCGATACTAATAGTAACCGATAGTTTGGAAAATGCCTAATATCAGCCAATAATATCGGCCCGCCGACTATACTAGAATATAGTATACATATTATACATAGATGATCTACCAATGCTGATCCAATAAGGTGTCCCCCCCCTTTGCACACATTTAAAATCTTGAAAGTTCACATTTAAAAATTTCGATATATTTTTTATTTTTTTTTACATTGTCAGGGATAAATGTGGCCCTCAAATTCTGTGGCCCACCATGACTTAACTGAAATGACTGACAGCCTAGTGACACTGGCGGTTAGGAAGTAGGAAATGGGCCACTTTGTTGATACATAGACATTGGCATTTGCTCTGTACCGATCCCATCACTCCTTTGTCAGAACAACAGGACAGGAACTTAATTGCTGGGTGTGCTTTTAATGAAGGATTGGACTGATTCATTTGCATTCAGGCACAATGATGCCATGCTTTAAAAGAGTCTGTCCTTTTAAGTCATGAATGAAAAGAACATCAGTACTGTATGTGTCGTGTGTGTCAGACCCGTCTTGACAAAAGAGCAGCAGGTGGTGGCTTAATGATGATGATTGCAAGAAATGTAAAAATTACTTACTCACTTGAATTTGTTATGAGCATGCGGGAGATTTAACTGGTTTATTTAGGAATTTGCACGTCCACCGAGAAATCAGACATGCAAAAAGCGAGTTATCCCGCCTCCTCTCCCTGTTCGCTCCAGCTGGTCCGTCACTCGAAACTCATCACTCATCCAAACCCACATCCCACTCCCTCGACTTCCAACCTGTTCCTCTGTCAGGGTTGCGTAATATATCATTATACCATCAACATTACTATGGCCATTTTTTTTGTGTCGCTCCATTCTTTGAGTGTAAGTCATTCACTTAAAACAAAGGACCTGATGTCTGCCAGTTTGTCATGTGACATGCATGAAGCTACAGCTGCACATTTAATTTTGACCTGTTTTCTTGATAACTTGCTCTACTGCTCTCTTTCCTATTGCTAAACAATGTAGCTCTCAAGGTTTTATCTCCTTGATACAATGCGGAAATTCCGCTTTAATTGTTTACTCTCTGTTTGCACAACAACCAGTAAAGGAGGGAGTGCTTATTTGAAGTACAGCATGGCTACAGTAGATTGTCCAATCCCATGAATAGAATTTATTTTTATTATCCCAGTATGGCAGCTCCTTATCGCTAGTCTCTCCACTGTGTTGCAGTTTGTCCTGCAGGGATGTGTTCCAGTCGGGGTCTATGCGGCGACAATAACCGCGCCGCCAGGTCCTCCAGCTCAGAGGGCAGTGGGTCAGGCGCTCACTATGCCCTCTGTGCCCTGGGAGTGGGCCTCGTGGCGCTGGGCATCGTCATGATTGTGTGGACTGTGATACCGATGGACGGAGAGCCCCGCGACGGCTCCGCCACCTCGTCGGGCAACTCCACCGAAGGGCCCGGCGGCGAAGATGATGAGGACAGCGACCGCTCGAAGTCTTCGACGGTGGCTATGGTGCTGGTTGGAGTCGGGGCAGCCATGTTGCTTTTATCCATCTGCCTGGGTGTGAGGAACAAGAGGAAGCAACGCAACGCACCTAGCCAGCCGGCGGTAACGGGAGTCCCCCTAATGGGCCATGTGGCAGGGGAGCAGGCGGACGAGTGAGTCATGGCTTTTTGCCTTTGCTTTTATACTCTTTTATTAGAATTTCCAGTGTTACTCCAATTTGAAATATTTGGAAACAAATGGTCACTTTGTTTGATTAGGTTGGATGGTTCCTTACTTTAGCATTCCTCCCAAAGCAGACCCACAAAACAATGTCCTAAAAGCAAGACGTAGACTTCACCAAATTATCCCTTGGATTGAACAAAAAAGTATGCCAGAAATAAGAAACATTTGAAAGCTCCTATATCCATCTATACTTTCTACACATAACTTTAAAATGTAATAGTTCACGTTAGCTCATTTAGTTTATAAATTGATGGTCTGCCTCATAGATCATAGGATTGTATTTGTTGCCGAGAAAATCCCCAAACTGATGTAAACAAATACTGTTGAAGCAAATTTTTATTTTACAACCCATCAGTCTTTTTGGGTAGGAGTCTATCAGCGTGGCAGTATTTGCCCACTCGTCCTTGCAGAAGAGCTCCAAATCTGTCAGATTGCGAGGGCACCTCCTGTGCAGAGCACTCTCTTCAGGTCACAGCACAGATTTCTAATTGGATTCAGGTCTGGACTCTGGTTGGGCCATTCCAAAAACGTAATCTGCTTCCGGGGAAGCCAGTCGTTTGTTGATGTGGATGTATGGTTTGGGTCATTGCGTTGCTGAACGGTGAAATTCCTTTTCATCTTCAGCTTTCTAGCAGATGCCTGAAGGATTTGTGCCAAAATCTACTGGTATTTTGAACTGTTCATAATTCCCTCCACCGTGACTAAATCCCCAGTTCTGAATCAAAACCTCCTTAAAGCATGATGCTGTCACCTCCATACTCTGTATGGTGATCCTTTCAGACCTTCCAGCATTGATGAATGTTTTTGCAAAATGTAGACGGGCTTGGATGATTTTCTCCGTAGAAAAGGCTTCTGTTTTTTCCACCCTACCCCAGCACAGACATAAAAACGGGTGATTGTTGTCACATGTAGTACACAACTACACTACTACTACTACTACTACTATTACTACTACTTGCTGCTGCTGCTAAAGACCTCACTAAGACCAAAAAAGTGGATCACATTACTCCTCAGATCTTTAAACTGGCTTCCTGTCTGTCAAATAATTGATTTCAAAATACTTCTGCTGGTTTACAAAGCACTGAATGGTTTAGGGCCAAAATACATTTCTGATCTTCTGCTTAGCTACGAACCATCCAGACCTCTCAGATGGTCTGGGACAGGTCTGCTCTGTGTCCCCAGAGTCAGAACCAAACATGGAGAGGCATATTTCAGTTTTCACATATCTGGAACAAACTTAAAGAAAGCTGCAAATCTCAGCTCTTTTAAATCAAGACTGAAGACATTTCTGTTTGCTGCTGCCTTTCAGTAAACAATCTATGACCTTCTTGCACTGTAATTTAAATTCCTTGATATTTGTGTCTTTATTTATTTTTAATTATTTAATTGTATTTTATTGGCTTGTTTTAATGTTTTTTCTCCAATGCTTTTAATGTTTTAGTTAGTTAGTTAGTTTTGTTGAATAGTCCTATACAAATAAATTGCCTTCATTCTGAACACAGGTGTGCTCACTTGCAACTACAACTTACAACTGCATTATTTGAGTTTTTTAGTTTTTCTCCATAAAAGATTTGGTTGTGTTTTCCAATTGTACAGGTTTTAGGTCACATTAAAGGTGGGAAAAGTTCTGAAAACCTGGTATTGTAACAGGGGTGTGTAGACATGTGTAGTACATTTGAACATTGGACACGAAATTTCAAATGAATGATAATGTATCATTTGCTGGATGTGAAAAACAGAAAAATTAAGTGATAATAACTCAGTATTGTATTCATGGCTTTCTTTCTGCTTTCCATGAGGGGCAAAACAATACTTTTTGCAGTGTGTTGTGTTCTTTCTCACTTCTCCTCTTGCATCCTTCTGCAGGCCAGCCGATCGGCCCACGTACGGCGTGCCGAGCTACGACGAGGTCGTTGGCAGTGACGACTACCCCGTCCGCCACAGCAACCTTCGCCACAGCACCTCCCAGCTGCCGTCCTACGAGGACATCCTAGCTGCTGTGGAAAACGAGGGAAGGGAGTCCACTGACAACCCCACCGAGGGCACCCCTCTCAATGAACCCACACCAGCTCCGTCTGAACCAGCCGCTGAGGTTCAGGGTGACCCTCCTGGCCTCAAATCCAACCCCAGCCTGCCGACCCGCAGCACCAGCCGGGCCAGCCGTTTACTGCGGCCCCTCCGGGTGAGGAGGATCAAGTCAGACAAGCTGCATCTGAAGGACTTCCGCATCCAAATCCGCAGTCCAACGCAGAATCCAGTGACCATTGAACCCATCACTCCACCACCGCAGTATGACAATAAGGTGCCTGAGTTAGAGTAGTGTGTCTGGCTTATTGCCTGCTCCTGATTATTATAAATAACTGTGTTAAATGGACTAACGATAACATTTCTGAGGACCCATTACCAAAGTTGTTGATATGTAGGTTAAATGTGGCTGCAAGCAGCGTAATGGAGGTCTTGCAGACATACATTTCTGAAATGTCTTCATCACCGAAGCTTGCAAACGGCATATTTATTCTGTATTTTAGGCATCATGCCATAGCTGACAAACATGGGACAGCCTTTAAGTTTTATTTAATAGCCAACTGTGTGGTGCAATTAACAATATCCTGAACTCTAATATGTTTTCACCATAGCAGGATTTTTTTTGTGTTACTGTGATTAAAAGGGGACATGGGAATCTAATAACCTGGTGGGATTTTAAAGTTGTATTAAGCATTAGATGTGCATTTACTTTTTTTTTTTCTTTTTTTTGATTTGTGAAATGCACCACGGCCAAAAATCAGAATGCTGTTTGTTTTGTGAGAACTTTTTTGTAAGTTGATTTTAATTGTTTTCAATTGTCTTAAAAACTGGTTCTTGAAAAATGAAAAGGCCGTCTGCATTATGGCCAACGTGAACCGTAGGCTATTGGAAACACTGGGAACAATAAATATAATCGACTGTAACGGAAGAAAACTATTGGATATTCTGGGATGAGATGTGAAAATAAGGATTTAATAACGATGCGTTGCTTCATAGGACTTTTAAGTGTTTGAATGTTTGCTGTATGATATTTGCAAAAAGTGGTGAATAAATGTTTTTCTATTTCATTTACCTAAGTTTCATGTCAAGATGATATATTATCGATGTAAAATGTCACTGAAAATGACTTGTGTTGTGTATGTTTAATTCCTCAAACATTATCTCACTTGACACTCAATATAATAATAATAATGTGTGTCATTAATTTCATCTCAGCCAGGATAAATGATGTGATTGCTCACATGAGTTGAGGAGTGAGTGTCCACATCTGTCTCTCCACAGATTAGGGCTGATCTTGCATTCGACTGCAACAAGCGGCATAATATTGCCAGTGTGGCCTCAAGGTGTAGTGACACATGTCCTCAAAGTCTTTTATTGCTTGTTTTATACTGCTATTGACTGCCTTCTGACTCCTCCTTCACCACTGATAACGGCCTCCTGACCGGGAGGCACTGCTAGTGATAACTCATTAAGCCAGAGACACAGTGATTCTGTGCCATCAACCTCACATTTGCATGCATATTGTTGGAAAAAATACACTTGAAGCCTAAATGAATGCTTCATGTTGCTGTTGTGCCTTTGTGACGGAACATATACAGGCCTTAAAAACACATAACCCCTCCCCACACACACACACACACACACACACACAGTTCATTGACCATTCACGCTGCTGCCCAAAAACAAAACTTCTCCCCAGCTGTCTCTTAAAATTGTTTACTTTTTCATTGGCGTTAGGGTGCACCAACCCCAACCCTAACCCTAACCCTAAACCCAACAACAACCCTAACCCCAATGTTCAAATTTTTCAGCGCCCATTCATTCTGATGGGCAACTGTTTTTTCCTCATATCTTGGGAACGGAGGATCGTAGAGACTCGGGAGTGGGTGGCATCTGACCTAATTCGACCCTTCTTCTGAACACGGCAGTCTTTGGCCCGAGTCTCTACGATGTACCATTCCGAGATACAGCCTAAATAAAAAAAGGAATCAAGCCCAACCCCAACCCCAACCCTTATCCAACCCTACCCTAACTCAAACCTAACCCTAAACCCCAAATTCTTGGGTAATCAAATGAAATATATTTTAATTATCTGCCATTCTTCCACCTTCCTTACAAGCTGCACTAAGGTTAGCAACATATGCCGTATAAAAGAAGTTTGTAATTAAAAAATAAAAAATAAAATGAAAAAGAAAGAAATATAAACTATGTTCTATCAACAACCTGGTGTTTTATCCACATTTAATCTCCATTTGTATCCCATTCTCACGTACCTTTTCTCCATTATATTTGATGGCAATTGTTTCATGTTCTGCATTTTAAGCTATAATACAATGCGCAGATACTTTTTATTTACCTTCCCTGTTGGCTAAGAGGTCTGATCTGGGAGCTCGTCACTGGAGCTATTCAACCATAATTATTGAAATATGCCACCAAATTAAAGTCCTACTTATTGGACATCAATAGCAATATCATTTTGGAGATATCATGTAGAGATGTTTGAATTTGGGGTGAACTGTCCCTTTAAAATTCATTGGTTGATATTTAGTACCCTCTAGTGGTGTTGAAATGTAAAATACAGGTTGATTTAAAGTTGTTGAGTTATTAATTAGTTCAGCATCAGTTATTGTCTAAGAAACAAGCTAAAACACATAAGAACCAGGAAATAGTCGTTCAAAGTGTAGAATAATTGTTAATATATGAATAGGGAGGTGTTATCAATGTTAGGATCAATGTGATGTAAATTGATGGGCCTCTTGATTCATTTCAGATGATTTATCACGATCTCAAGTGTATTATAGTTGTAATATTGGTATGGGATTTATACTTTTACGTTTTTGAGAGTGACATTTAACCCTTAGATGCATTTGTTTATTGAAATCTGGACTCTTCCATAAGTAGGTCAAATAATATTCACATCAGAATACCATCTTCGTTAATAATTATCTCATATGTTCTTGATCATTTTGCTCAGTTCTATTATCGTTACATTAACGATTATTTTTTATTATTTGAAATACGCTTGAAAAACACGGAACAATGAATTCTATTTTACATGCAAGTTTATTTGTCTATAGTGTGTGTATATATATATATAAATCAATATAAATGATCACATGCATCAAGTTTAAAATAGCCAGTCTATCTCTCTATGTTAATTTATTATTGAAGTATTCAGATTATTTACATAAAATTAGTTTACAAGTTTAAAGTCTCGCTCTGAAAATGTTACTTACGCATACATACACACAAAATCACGTAAAATATCAAAAGTAAGTTTTGAATGCATGATTAAATGTGCAAAACGCCTTTTATTGTTGTAGTTGGTCGAGGTGGGACTTATTTAATTGATTTGTTTAGTAGTTTAACGTCATTGCATTATATTTCATAAACTGATTGTTTTGTATGTTTAGTCTTCTGTACAAGTAACTAAAGTTGTCAAATGTATGAATGCAGTATCTAATGTCGAATATGAACCTAAACACAGTGGCTTCTTCTGTTTCAGGTTGACCTTCCTCAACAAATTCACAAATCCAGCCTAGAGTATTTATTCTAGATTATCTCATTTCAAATGTACATGTTTAAAAAAATGCTGATCACCGAGGCTCAAACATCCGAAATACTAAAGTTTATTTTTATATTTCCAACATAAACTATGTTTTCCTAAACTCCACCCTCTCCTCAGTTCAGAGGGAATTTTTTTCCCTTCTTTTTTTCCCTTTTTTTTTTAATGTGCAGCTGCCATGTAGCGGAGGGAGGAACAGCCTGCTGAGGGAAGAGCCAGCCCGGGGAGTCAGTCACATTCCTGGCTGGGATTCAATGACTGAACCAGACACAAACAAACAGAGAGGGCGAGAGAGAGAGGGAGAGAGAGAGAGAGAGAGAGAGAGAGAGAGAGAGAGAGAGAGAGAGGCTCACACATTGAGTGAGTGGGGAGACAGACAGAGTACGCCAGACTGAGCAGACGAGGCACATTTCGAGCGCACATTAGGAGTGCGTAAAACCGTCGGAGCGCCTAGAAAACACGGTACCCGGTGATCGTACGTTGGATAATACGAGTTTCGAGTCTCGGTTAGTTGCCGACTGTAAGTGCGTCCGCTTACAGGAACAGCCCCCGTGAATCCAGCACAGCCGTCAGTTTTTCTGAATGGACGCGCTGGGAAGCTTCTCCGGTGACATGGAAATGCGCGTTATTGAGCGTGTGGCCGGATGCTGAAGGGCGCCCGATCCGATAAGTCAATTTCAGCTTTCATTTTGAGTTTTTGAACTCTCCCTTCCCGAGCCGGCGACCAAACATGGAGGGCGCCAGCTTCCAGCCCCATCCCGGACTTCAGCAAACTCTGAAGCAGTTCCATCTGAGTTCCATGCGCTCCCTCGGCGGGCCGGCGGCGTTCTCCGCCCGGTGGCACCAGGACTCGTTCTTCGGCAAGGATGGCAAATCCGTGGAGATGATGCTCAGCATGCCGCCGCAGACGCCGCCGGTCATGTCCGGTCCACTCTTCATCCCGTCCGACCGCTCCACGGAGAGGTGCGAGACGGTGCTGGAGCGCGAGCCCATCTCGTGCTTCGTGGTCGGCGGCGAGAAGCGTCTGTGCCTCCCGCAGATCCTCAACAGCGTCCTGCGGGACTTCTCCCTCCAGCAGATCAACTCGGTGTGCGACGACCTGCACATCTACTGCTCCAGGTGCACCGCGGACCAGCTGGAGATCCTCAAGGTGGTGGGCATCCTGCCCTTCTCGGCGCCGTCCTGCGGGCTCATCACGCAGACGGACGCCGAGCGCCTCTGCAACGCGCTCATCTACGGCGGCACGTACCCCCCGCACTGCAACAAGGAGTTGGGCTCCCTGGAGTTGGAGCGGACCGAGCGCAGCTTCAGAGTCTACCACGAGTGCTTCGGCCGGTGTAAAGGCGTGTTCGTCCCGGAGCTGTACACCGGCCCGGGCGCCGCCTGCATCCAGTGCATGGATTGCAGACTCATGTTCCCCCCTCGCAAGTTTGTGGTCCACAGTCACAAGAGGCTCGAGAACCGGACCGTTCACTGGGGGTTCGACTCCGCCAACTGGCGGGCTTACGTGCTCTTAGACCTGGACTACAGCGGCAAGGAGGAGAAGAGTCACCTGGAGCAGCTGCTTCAGGAGTTAAAAGGAAAATACGACCTGACGGGCAAGCGGTCCAGTAAATCATGCAGAGTAAGTGTTGTGTTTCACCTCGTTATTAAGCCAAACGTGTAGATTTGGAGGTGTTTGTGTGGATATTTCATGAGTCTGTGTTAGTCATCATTTCGTGGAGGCGAGTCCTCCTCACCTGTCTGTCACTGTCTTCTGGGATTGATTGATTGATTGTTTCTTTTCCAAGTGTTGCAGCCTCATTAGTCACCCCAACAGAGTTACAATGCAAACTTCACATCACATCCCTCAGTGTGTGTGTGTGTGTGTGTGGGTTCTATACTCCTACACTGTCAAACACCTCGCACAAATACTCACTCACCTCATGTATTTGTGAATGAGGTGACAGATCGGAGCCCCCAGACCATCAGCTGACAACACCCCCCCCCCCCCCCCCCCCCTCACACACACACACACACACACACACACACACACACACACACTACACACACACACACACACACACACACAGGGTTACCCAACGGCATCTGCATTATGATAAATTGAGTCCCGATGATATATTTTATTAGAGCGAAAGGGGGGGCAGGGAATCCCATTATGGTGCCATGAGGTGGGGAGGGGGATAAGAGTTTAATGAGGTTTGGGATGTGTGTGTGTGTGTGTGTGTGTGTGTGTGTGTGTGTGTGTGTGTGTGTGTGTGACAGTGAGAGAGAGGGAGAGGTGGCGTTGTGGCCGATCAGCGTAGGATAAGATGTGAATGTGTCACTGTCCAGGCTCCTTGAATGGGTGTGAGATGTTCAGCGTGGACAAAGGGGCCAGGAGACAAGGTGGCCGTTCCTCCGTCACAGAGCAGCTGTTGTGTGGGACTCTGCTAATGAGTGGACATCTCTGTATGCATCACCATGGTGCTGCTCCGGTCTGAGCAGGAGCCAGGAGATGTCTCACAGGGAAACCTCAGTGCTCTCTTTGAAAAATGTTGCCGGCTTCTAGCAACACGTCTGGAGTAACAGCGGGGGGGTTGGGTTGTCAGTCCCAAAAGCTGGTTTATCTCATGTTTTCCCATAAATTAGACCCAGACTTCTGTGTACAGTCAAGACGTATCTGAAGAGGCTAATTTCCTCCTGACTGCAGTCAGCAGGACTTGATGTATCACCTGTGAGTTCTATATTTCCTCAAGATGGTGAGGAGTGACAGTCTTTCTGTGTGTGTGAAATACTCTGAGCAATATGGAGGGGGCATGGCGGAGGGGGCAGTGGCGCGTTTGCTGTGGTTCACTGTCAGTCGTGTCCCAGTTAGCAGACAGGCCCCGGTCCTCGGGGAGCTGCAGACCAGCGCTCCCCCATACATCAGCCTGACAGGCCAAGCTGCTGAAAGGCCGGACGGGGGCTCTCAGACCACGCTTGGCTCAGCTTACCTATGAAACAAAAAGGCTCCCAACGTTATCGGCCTGCCTCAGCCTCCTCCTGATGTCAGAGTGTTTTATTAATAAGAGAGAGAGCCTTGAAGGTTACCTCCTCTGCCCGTATCATCTGTCTAGACTCCCACCTCCTCTACTGTACGCAGCGGTTGGTGCAGATGCAGCACTGCTGGAGGAAACCGCGGGGACAATTATTGCTGATGTAGCATATGTGTGTGTGTGTGTGTGGAATGGTTTTGAAGTGCAGTTTCCTAGAGATTCCAGAATTATTCAGTTTTTTTTTTACATTTATGGGCTGTGAATGTAGAAAATGAAGCATAACCAGCCTCCTGACAAAGCAGGAGTCGGATCAGAGGAGCGAATGAGACCATTGAACCATTGTGTCGGTGCTGCATCAAATCCAGCGTTCGGTCATTAAGCTCTTTCCTTAATGTGCAGATGAGGGCAGATTGCTTAAAGGAGGCTGCAGACTCTCATTCAGAAGATGCAGGGTGTGTGCGAGCCAGGCCTTGACATGTGTTGTCAAAGGGCCGTAACCCCTGACCTTTTCCCCAAAGACACTGACCCAGCCTTCCCCCATTCTTTTCACGCCATCCAATCACGTGCCTCTGTGTCCAGTCCACTGGCCAGATGGCTGTCTGATAAAGGACGGAGGGGATATATACATTGGACAGATAACAAACTCTCGACTGCAGCTTGACATCCAATAAAACATCGCAATTTTGTGATGCGTATAGAGTGCTCTTAATTTCACATCCTGAGTGATTATTTTGCCGACGCACTGCAAAAAACGATGTCAATTTCAGGGAAACTGAGTAGAATTTCTATTACTTCTTCCGCTGTGTTGAACCTTGCGTGTAACAATTTAAATGTTAACTTTTGTGATTAGAAAATCCAAAGAAATAGGATTGGAATTGCAAAAAAACGTGTGACTCTTCAAAGTCAAATACACAGCATTAACTGTGTATATATATTTAAAAAAAACAATCCCTAAGAAGTGAGGGCGATGTGATAAATCATCTGACTGAGTGGAGAGTAAACGGGGACTCTGGAGAACCGTGTAGACCCTCCTTAATGGAATGGATATTAAAGCCATTCGACTGAGGCCAATTTAATGCCGTTTCTCATCCCCATTGTTCTCCTCACTCCTTGAATTAGCCCCAAACGTGGGCCAAACCAATCAAGTGTGTGTCGAAGTGAACAGGGTGGCGTGTTTTCAGTTATTAGCCGTTATTAAAAGTGAACGGAAAAAAGACTTCTCTCTCCCATCAGGTAACCGCGTAGCCTTTAAGGTATGGCGACTATACGAGTCATGTTTGCATGTAAACAGGCGCGTGTAATGACTGGATCAGCTGTGCGGGCCAGATTAAAATGAGCTCCCTGTCGGCTCATTTCCATTCCCATCTGTCTGCTGACCTCTGGGAAGCCCTGAAAGCTGACAACGTGCGTCTCTTTGGTCCTTGATGGGCCCTGTCTGTCCAGCGTTGACCTAGCCGCCCACATCACCCAGATACTCATTAGCATGTGGCTCAGACTTAGCATATTTCTAAATCTCACCCCTGATGCAGCAACTTCCAGTTTTTTTTGTGTTTAATGTCCTTCTCTTGCAAACATCCTTATTTTGAGAGAAGTTGCCAAATCTCCCCGTCCCAACCCCCCACTGACCAGCTCCCCCACCCTAGAAGACCATCACCCCCGTCTATACAGTGACTGCTGGATGGAGCGTTCTGGCCGGAGCACGGACAGCGTGTCAAGGCAAAGGGGTGTCAGGAGCTCCCAGGGGTTGTGGCCTCCATTCTGGCAGGGGTGACCCCGTGTTAAAAGGATGTCAGCTGGGGTTCTGTCATGGGTGATGTGTGCTAAAGACCTGCCGCCTCCTTTGTTCGAGGGCCGAGCTTTCAGAGGCTGTGAAGTGCAGCCATTTCCCTTTGTCAGTGCCGTGTGGATTGGTCTGTAACCTCCAGCCCCTCTCAGGGTGGGAAATGCATGGCTGTGAGTTTGCTCCGTCACCAGTTTCCGCCCCGTTATGTGCTCAAAGATAGATCGGAGTCTGCAGTGGTGTCTGCATGTCTGATGGAGACCGGGCCGGGCCCTAGCTCAATATTGTTGTTCGTCGACAGACTCATTTTTGTATGATGTCATTATGATATTCCCCCACAAATATATGTTGTTGAAATCAATGATTATGGGCTAAGATTTAAATCTAAATTAGTTATTGAATGTTTTTTTTTCCACCCACACAAACGTACCTCAGGGAACAGATCAAATTGATTATTTTACTTCAGTGGTTTGGAATACATTTGCAATTAAGCACTTTATAACAAATATAGGAAAATATCGTTATCAGTATTGCGATATATTGTGATGTAATATCGATTTGAACCATATTACCATTTTTTTAGACATGGAACTTTAACTATATTCTTTTACTGTGATATGTTTGCAGTGGTGGAAGAAGTGTGCAGATCCTTGACTTAAGTTAAATAGCAATACCACGATGTAAAAATACTCTGCTAAGTAAAGAGCCAAGATACTCATAATGTCAGAAAATGGCTCCTAATTATATTATTTTATTATATTGTGTAGTTAATCATTGACAATGCATATTCAACTGATCACATGTTTTGTATGTAAAATCAGCAGCAAATGAATTGCAGTGGAGGGAAAAAAGTAATTTTCCTTTCAAATGTAGTGGAGTGGAATGGAAGTACTCAAACGAAGTACAAGAACCTTCAAAATTCTACTCAAGTGCAGTACTTTGTATTCTACTAAACCTATTAATATTCCACTGCTATGTCTTTGGGAAGACTGCTGTTGCTTTGAGAGGATATTTACACTGTATTTATGAGAAAAGTATGCTTTACTGAAGGTTGCCATGTAGACGCATTCATAATTAACCTCCCTCCTCTCTACAACTCAAATATGATTAGAAGATGCCAAATAAAGCCTATGAGCTTTGAAATGATGAGTTACAAAGTCAAATAGCAAGAACAAAATTAGAAGAACAAACAAAACAATGTACATATGCCTGCAAAGACACACACACACGCATTATCAAGTGTGGATTAGATTGTAAAAGCCTTTCCAAGTGGGTGTTGAGAGAAAAAGATGTTCTGACTTTATGATACGCAGCCGTTTAAACTGAAAAAGAAAGAATTCCTTATCGCCTATCTCTATTTCTGATCATTTCAAGTGGATAGTTTTTGCTCCTTTCCTCTCCTGATGACACAGCGACAGCGCTAACGTGTGAAAGACTTCTTGTATAACTCGTACAGCGAGGGAGGAGGATGATTAGTGTTGATCAGCGATGATGAGGCGAGGGAGGAGATGAGCACGCCGGGGCTGCGACTGCAGTCAACGAGCCAGAGTTGGGTCCGTCGGTCCGTCAGCCGGGCAGAACAGATGCCTGTATTGGGTTAGTGTTATTCCACAATCATCATCAATTCCTCCTCGATCACCTCCTGATTTCCAGCTCTGTGATTAAGAGTCGGGCCCATCTGGTGCAGAGACAGGAAATCCTGGAGTCTGCATCTGCTGTTGGCTGAGCTACTAAGCTGCTGCAGTGAGGGTGGGTGGGGGGGGGGGTTAAACTCTGATAATCCTACATAACCCCTGGAATGCGGAGACCACAGTGCATCAAAACCGTCATATTCTCTGGACAGCATCTTCAGGAACACAGACAGACTGAATGTCAGCCTCCTCCTCCTCCTCCTCCTCCCTTTGGCCCACTCTAAGCATCCTCACCATTTCTAGCCCAGTCCCTCTGGAATTTCGTAATTAGAGCATGAATTAGATGTACCGCGGAGAGAAACCTATAGCGTACATACTGAGTTTTTTTTTTTTAGAGGCCGGAGATCACGAGTGGGTCTGTCTCTCCTTAATGACCCTGGGTTTTCGAAAAGCTCCGTGGCTGTTAGACCACATTGGAGACGTGCTAATGGAGCTCCAGCCAGAGCAGAAGTAGGCCCTGCTGGTGCCATATGACAAATCGGCATGCTGCTCTCGCCTACGATCCGCCCACCGACCACCTCCAAAGCTATCATAAGGATTAGCTCACGCTTCTAAACCAAACAGACTGCTCAGTGTTCAGACAGCATTTGGCCCCGAATCGTGTTCGTGCCTCCTGTTTCAATGGCGAGCGGATCACAATCAGAGGAGGGTGGGGGGGGCTATCTTTTCACTTGCAACTGGTGCCGTGCCAAGTTGCAGCGTGGCGCCGTGTGCGGCTGCAGGAGGGAGGGGGGGGGGGGAATAACGTTTTAAAAGATTTACATGACTCCCCTTGCTCTTTGGGATATACATAATTAAAATGTTTGGATTAGGATGGTTTAGATTAACTTTGAATTCTCCCGTGAGTTCAGAAGGCGGCTAACACCGAACTGAACGACGCACTTTTTTGTCTTCGTCTGCTGGCGACATTAAAAGCTTGATTCCGGAGAAAAAGCTTACATCCAGACCCCGGGTTTTTTTTTTTTTTTTTTTTTTACGTGTGTGTGTGTGTGTGGGCAGGTGTGGACTTCAACATTTTAGAGATCTCTGTCTGACTCCGCACACTCGCAGAAAGGACTCGTCCTCAGTTTGAGTCTGCTCCGTGCGCCTGTGATTGGAGGGCGGCTGTGGTTGCTAAGCAGAGCAGCTCTTCCTGTGCTAAATAAGAACTTCGTGCTCTCTGGCTGGTAGGCTCAAAGAAGCGCACCAGAAAACACACACACACACACACACACACACACACACACACGTATGAACACACAGACCTCACAGTGCACACAGTAGACCTCGTACAGTACAGAGACCTCACCCTCCTCCATTCACTGCCCATCCTCTTTCACTGTGACCTCCAGTGCAAGTCTCTCCTCCTCCTGCTGCTGCTGCCACTTTCTCTTCTCTCCCTTCCTCCTCCTCCTCCTCCTCCTCCTCCTCCTCCTCCTCCTCCTCCTCCACTCTGCATCACACACACTTCTCCCACAGGTCAGCGCTGTACAAAGCTCCCCGCTCTCCATCACCGAGACCTCCATGTCTGACACCTCCTCTGCCCCACCACCATCACTCACCTCCTCCATTTGACACCTCCTCGACCCTGTAGGACACACACACACACACACACACACACACACACATAGAGACACACAGGCTCTCCTCCTCCACGGAGATCTCATACTGCACTCCCCCTCACACTGCATTATACTTAGATCTCCACCTCCACTGTAGTGAGTACATGCTGTATCAGTCTGTATTCAGACTGGCCTACATACACCGCACATGTATCACCGCGCTGCTCCGAGGGATGCGAGGGCTGATTGTCTTGTTTTGAAGAGATGATAACTCGCCATCTGTCTGTGTTTTCCAGGATCATAGATAGATAGATAGATAGATAGATAGATAGATAGATAGATAGATAGATAGATAGATAGATAGATAGATAGATAGATAGATAGATAGATAGATAGATGGATGGATGGATGGATGGATGGATGGATGGATGATGGAGGGGGAGAGGTAGTGCTACTTTGTCAGGATGACCTCATAACCACCCTCTATCTCCCGTTTCCAGGCTCGTTTCAAGAGCCCCGCTAAATGAACAAATGAGTGGGATCCACATTATTTTCGGCTCTCTCCTGCTTTTCTGTGCTTGCCATTACGGGCGCCCATCATCTCACGTACCTGCTCCGCTGCCAGGACATTTCATCTCAAAATCAGACCTAAGAGCACTGAGTCTGCACACATACTGTACTTGGTCTCCAGGCCAACCCCTCCCCCCCCCTCTAATAATTGGTTTATTTCTTTTTAGTTTTTCGTTTCGCATGGGGTCAGAGCTTTGGATTGTGGAGCAGAACAATCATTCAGTGTTGGTGAAAAGCTGCAAGCCCCCGCGTGCTCTTCGGACCAGCTCGACATGCTTTCTTGTAGAGACGGAGCAATGCAGCATTGTCAGCAGGCAACCGTATCAAACGAATTCAGCACAGCTGTCCTAGCAGACTCTATTGTAGTGAGGAGGGGAAAGTTATTTATTCAGTATTACAGTCACCCCGGGATCCGTCGTGGTCACTCTTCGCCACAGCATCATCTGGTCAGGTGGACCGGTTTCCCCCTCTTTGACCTTGTAAAAGTCTCGTTTATCACCACGCTGAAAAGCAGAATGCACTGAATCTCGGCAATTTGCTTTCTGGAGCCGCCTTTTCCCACCTCGCTCTCACTTTCTGCTCTTTCACTCTGCAGCGGTGCAGCGGGGTCTACATTTTATAAAAGACAGGCACACAGATGCTCAGTTCCATTACTCTCCTACCCCCCACCCCTTTTTTTTTTTTGCAGGTGTCTAATAGTTGCAGGGTTTGCCCCTCACTTTGCTCGCTGTGCCGGCTGCCCAGCGGGACCACCTGCCTCCTGTGTGCGCTAGTGTGGCATTGACAGGCGTCTGGCTTTATTTCCAGCTAGTCGACGAGTGCAGACACAGACAGCCGTGGCCTGAAATAGAGCAGGCCAGCCCTTTATCCTATAATGAGGGGGACTAATATAAGCCTTGTGTCTTAAGCAGGGCATCAGCAGGTGTCAAGAGGAGAGGTGGTACACGCATCATCTTAAAAAAACTTCAAGCTGCTTTTCAGATTATGATCAAAAGTAATCACCTCTCCTTTTGGCACCAACAGTCTTTAATCTGCTGCGACGGGAGGATGCGTTTAAGTGCAAGGTCGAGTGACCTTTTATGATACGCGTTATACACTTGAGAGGAGACGGTTGCACGACAGTTTTGACCTAGAAAATATGTCTGTTATTGTATATTTTAAAGCTGTTCGGTTCACTTCTGGCGTATCAATTCATTGAATCTAAATGCAAAGGTGATAGTGTGGTCGGGGCATCTGTCGCGTATGAGATGTATGAATTATTCCAGAGGTAATAGCAGGGTATTGTTGGTGCACTCATCTTCACAAAGACGCCCATCTCTGCATGTCCATATTTAATTCACCCCTTTCAGACGCCGAACTGTACAGGCTGCTGATATAATGAGTCCCTCCAAAGAGATTAGTCGCCCTATCATCATCGCGGCTCCCTAATTTCTCTGCTTTTGTTGTGGCGCTGGCTGCACTAAATGGGATAAAGGGGCTTGGCCGGACACAGTGGGAGGAAGTGGCTTTTGTGCTGCTAGCAGGTGCAGTGGAATGACAGTGGGCTTTTTTTTGGGGGGGTGGGTGGGTGGGTGTACGCACGCGCGTTGCGTGGCCGCATGCATTTGTGTTTGCGTGCAACTCGGCGTCTGGCAGAGCTACGTGCTCCCCGAGTGCCTCTGAGATACACCAGGAACCTCTGGAGCTCGACTTGAACCCTCAATCACAGGGCTCCTCAGGGGTTTGCAGTAAATTCTTCAGGCGAATGGTTTTCTCTCCCCTTCCTCCTCCTCCTCCTTCCTTCCTCCTCCTCTTTCTCTCTTTCTCTGCTCACATCTGGTGAACAGCACTAGCAGCCCTGTCATCTTTTACTGCGTTGAGGTCATTTCCACCCTATCGGTAAAGTGGAAACACATGATGTGCAGGGTTCGGCCTTAATGGGGTGGGGCTGGCATGGACCAGCACTGACACAGCTTTACAGCCAAGCGCTGCCAAAAAACAGCCTCTCCGTGGAATGCCTTCGACTCCAAAATGAAAGACATTTGCGGTAAATAATGTTAGAATACTTATATCTTCCCCGTTACGTACATAACTGCGATGAGGAGTTACTCTTTTAAACTCGTAGGGTGTTTACATGTTCGTGAAACGGAGCAGCGGAGCTGAACATGTCATTCATTTGCTTTGAAACTGCAAAAAAAAAGAAGAAAAAGAAGAGAAAGCATTGTTAGGTTACAGAAGGGTATTAAATGGATAATGAATACCAACTCTGGAAAGATGTGTTTGTCCTTTCAGAGGTTTTTTTTTTTTTTTTTACCTCTGTTCCAAATTGTGTTTTTTTTCCGTCAAATTCCTCCCACTTCACTTGTTTGGTTTTTTTTTTCTCTCTCTTCTTAATCACATTATTGATTCCAACTGAGCTGTAGAGGGAGTTTGGCAGACATCACAGGATAAAGGGTGTGTCCTTGAGTTTAATTGGGATTCTCCTTTAGCAATAATGTGGATTTCCTCAGTCCTGTGCCCTGCTGTGCCGCTCCCGCTTCAAACGCTTCGCACCACAAACTCGCGGTGTTTGTCATTGGCAGGAAATCCGCGCCTGTGTCATGTCGTGAAAAACTCGGCTCCTGTCATCTGACACATTCTAGCTCATTGCTTAACGGCACATTATTAGTATCCACTTTGTATGACTTCATTGTTTTGTCACATTTCAAGCCATCTACTTTTTTTTTATTTTACTGTAAAGTAATGACACTGTTCTGTTTGACACTTAAATAATTACCCCCCTACACACACACACACACACACACACACACACACACACACACACTCGGATGATTTCTTGCTTCAGTATCTCAGTGGAATAAACAGTTTCACTGTCTCTCTTCATGGATATCAATGTGTCTCCAAGCAAATTCCAGTCACACTGTGGTTTCAATTTTGTGGTAGACAGAGCTGCAGTGTAAAAAAAAAAAAAAAAGAGGGGGGTGGGCTGCAGTCAGCCAGTTACTGCTGTCTGTGGGTTTGACTACAGGCGGAGTGGCTGCATGGATTTTTATTCCTGCCGTCCAACAGGACTCCATCATAGACTGCAGCAGCGTTTCGTTATTGAGGGCACACACACACACACACACACACACACTCCTGTGCTGCATGCTTCTGTCCTCATTACCTCTGCAGCAGCTTAGCTCTCCGCCTTTGTTCTCTCTCTTGGCTTGAAACTGGAGAATATGGAGAGAAAGTGCTGAGGCTGCAGTTAGCTCGGCTGCCCACAACTTCTGCCGCACAGGAAAAAACATAGCACAGACAACCACCACCCCCCTAAGCCCTCTTGTCTACATATTTCCACAAAGCCAACGCAGAGGGAGATGCTCTACTTTGATTCATCCTCCCGACTTGGACGCCGGCTGCTTTTTCGCTCCATGCTTCTTGCATGGTCGCTTTTCTTCGATTCAAAGATTTCATTCTTTAGGGACGCGTTCGTGTGTTTGCCCGCTGACCAAGCGGACCTCATGGCCGCTGTATGAAAGGTCCCATACACTCCTCAGAGGCGTCAAACAGCAGCCGCGCAGAGTGGCTGGGGGGACAGTAAACTTTTATCACACTAATAACCCACAGTCACAGCTACCTTAATGGCTTAGGCAGCCACGCCAGGGGTCGCCTGGAGGTCAGGTTGAATTGCAGGACATAAATGGTAGATTCCAACAAATGAAGGAAGAGGAGAAATAAAGGAGGGGGAGCAGAGGGGGTAAGAAAGTTGTTATTGGAACAGCAGATAATCACTTGGATTGATTTGCATTTTAGAAAAAAGGGAGCCATTGATTGGACTGGGCGATCTGTGGCCTTTTAACCCTCTTTTCCCACCCAACCCGCGCTCACAAACGCTGGACTCGGTCCGAGCGTGCCGCCAAAAGGGCACGACTCCTACACAAGTGACAAGTGAGTGAAAACATTTGCCCAGCACTCGGTGAAAAACATCGGCTGGAGGAGCGGCGGCAGTGGCGTCGAAGTGCGAGGAAAAGGGGGGATTTGTTAATGGAGTTCAAATCTAAACTTTTTCTCAGATTCCTCTCTCTCTCTCTCTCTCTCCTCTCCCTGGCTGAGGTGGACGGGTCTTGAGAGTGTTTGTTTTAGGTGAAGTCAGTGCTGGAACAGAATGTTGTGAACCGCAGGCCAGACTGCGGTTCTGCGGTTCAGCTTCGACCTGAATGCAGACGGCTCTGTTTATTTTGCTTCTCCGTTTCTCAGGGAGAAATTCAGGCGCTGCCAAAGTCCTGCGCTCACACCCAAGGCACGCAAATAAAACCCCTTCACAGAAGAGGGAAAAAAAATATGTACCTGGGTGTAGTCGCTACATCTGGGCCTCGCCAACCACCGCGGAGCAAGGGTGGAGGGGGGGGGGGAGGCATATCTATTGGTGTCTCTGCTGTCCTGCTCTCATCTTGTAAAAGGGCCCTTTGGGAGATGAGACGGCATTTGATTGTTTCAGTGGCAGGATGTTTGTGTGTTTTGTTCCAGGCCTTTTCATAAATAGCAGTTTTTATGTTGCTGAGGTCAACTGGTTTTACTAGACTGGAGAGGCAAGTCCAGAGGCACGGAGGCCTCCCCACCATCTGGCAGCCATAAAAAGGGGGAGCAGGAGGTTTTTAGTGGGGGTTTATGGGATTGTCGGGTGAGACATTAAGGGGAGGAGAGACAGAGTGGATGGTGGACTCTGGTTGCCCCCGAGCTGCAAAGCTTCCTCTGCCGTCTGAATGACAGGTCAGAAGTTCATTGCCTTTTTTTTTTTTTTTTTCATCCTGCATCTGCCCCGAAAAAAGGTGAAGGAGGTGACACCCGGTTCAGAGTTGGAGGGCAAAGGAGAGGACGTCACCGTGAAGCTGTTAGCACCGCTGCAAATAAAGATGGATTCTGGGCATGAAGATCTTTGTTTTGCTTTAATGAGCTGGCTGTGTCTTTTGAAAAGTGCGTCCGCCCTTGTTGCATCGCCGTCAGCTCGTTATGCGATGCACAAGATCAGATCCGAGTCCTACAGATGGTGCCGAATTATGTGGCTGCGTAAACACTGGTGATTCAATGTCTTGGTGTTGTTTGGGTATGCGTCACCCTCTCAAAAAGCACCCAGCACGCCGCAGAGTAACGGACAGCTAGTTGTTTTTTGTGCGACTGCAGATCCGAGGCTCTGGCTTTTTTTTTTTTTTTCTGTCCGGAAACAAGCCTCGCAGTCAGGTGGTGGCTTTTTATTTTTGTTTGCACACTTACAGCGAGTGGGACTAAAAGCATCGCTAGGCCACGAAAAATACTGTGAGTTTGAGATTCTCGCGGAGATTTCGCTGCCATGAAGACCCTCCTGAGAGTCTCAGTTATGTTCTGCTGGAAGCTTTTCTCTCCTCGTTTTTTAAGAGCCTTAGCTGGAGCTGTCTGGTCCATCTGAGGCTGGATGATTGGCCTTATAGGTTTTCCAGAATGGGGTTATCATTGCAGAGGACTGTGCTGCTTTGCTGACTCTGGCACTGATACCTCCCATAGAGATTTCATCTTTTGTTATGCTGCAGCTGAGATGTGTTAACCCCTTAGCCCCTTCAAGATATTTAGGTAATAGCACATTACTTGAACGCCTCCATATCACCACATGGACATATATCCGCTGTGGATAAAATATGAACATAAGGATTAAATCAAAGTAGTGCTTTTTGTGTTATAAGTTATTTTGACCTCTCCCTCTCCCATGGAATGGGGTTTTGATTTGCAGACCCTCTGCCGCTTTTGCACAGTTTATATATATATATATGAAAAGAGAAAAAGTGCTGACAGCAATAGAATAAGAGCGTGTTTGGCAGGCACGCCCTTGTAGGTTTCTGTGTCACTCAACTCTAATAAATTTTTAATCGTTTCCTCACTGTGGTATAGAGCTCAACATGGCTCCGCTCAGTCACACGCTATTTAGGCGGCTCGTACTCATAATATGGGGAAATAGAGAGTGTGAGCTTGGTAATTTCACAAGTATTTTCTTCTCCACCACACAATTAACTGGAGATATAATCAATCATAAAAAAATATTCTTACTTAGAGTGCTTAGTTTCCTTCCCAGGCAGACACCACAGGGCTAATCTGGTGCAACCAGAGGCCATTTATATAGCAAAACCACATTGGTGGCAGTGTAATTTGAGTCTTATTATGAGGTTTACTTTGGATTTGATCAAACATTATCATGATAATGGCATTAGATATAATTCCATTGCCGGGGAACATTGATTGCACTTGACACAATTGAAATGAAAGCATCAAAGACACCTTCAAAGGCGGTGACGGTGAAAGAATCCAACCGGAGATTCACACAGAGAGCCTCTTGACATACTTCGGCCTGTTTATTCACTCGCATTTTGCGTCAGAGAGTCTCAGGCTTTCAGAGAGAGGAGTGAAATAAAGCCCGGGCCCTTGATTGAGAGGCTGGAAATGAAGGACTCTGCTCTTGCTTTAGTGGTTCCGTCCACTGCAGTGATTCAGGGGATAAAAATGTGGCCTGTGTCTCTTTAAGAGCGCTGGCCTGTCTGCAGAATGCATCAGTCCTGTGGAGCAGACACAGGCCAGCAGGAGGAGGAGGGGGGAGGGGGGCAAAGGGAGGAGCGTGGGGCCGCGCGGAGGGAGGAACGACGACAGGAGGGAACAGCCGCAGTCTGGGCTTCCAGCCTCCTGGCTAGACTGCTGAAAGTTATTATTGAGTTCCTGTGTAGGGCCTCCCCTCCCTGCGGCATACTCCTCTGTGCTCACTACGAGGTAGACGGGGAGTATGGGAGAGGCAAAGAGAAAAGTTGGCAGCCTCCCATGCCCCTTTGCAATGACCTTATATGCAACAAATACAGGATAATTTTGTTTGATTGCGTGTTTTCGCAAGGGTGAAGCCTGTGAAAAGGCGGAGAGCAACCGCGCGCTGCTAAACAGCGTTACAGCTGCTCGGCAGCAGCTGAAACCGAGGCCCGGCTCGCTGTTGTCTTAAGTTACAGTTTAGCAGACATGTCCTGTTTTCTTAGGAATGGTCTTAACTAGTCGGGACAAGAAGGATGGCGGTTCACCAATGAGAAAGCGGCAGACTAAATCCTCTCCTGGCGTGCTAAGTGATGAGTATGATTCAAGGACAGGTGGTGGGAGTACGACAACGCCTTCGGTCTCCTTCAAACAACTTTGACGTGAGATTTAGAAACGGTGACTGAACCATCCTCCGACTCGGTCTGTAAGTAGCGTCTTGGAGGTCATCTTGTCCGACCGGCGGGTCTCAGAGATTTGCTGGGAAAGGCCGTGGAGATTACATAGTTACACACATCATGCCCTCCTCTCAGGCCTGTGCCTGCCTGCGCCACTAATCCCTGGCCTGCCTTCCCCGTTAGCAGCTACGTCGGTGCCACAAAGCGCCTGCGTCCTTTCCGGCTCAGCCCACCAAGAGAGAGAGAGACAGACTTTTATGTAACGCTCTGTCCGGTGTGTTTGTTCTGAACCTGCTGTTGCTTGAAGCGGGGCTCCCGCAGGTTAACAGTACCCAGCTGCTCGCCCGTCCTACTGTACAACGTCACGGCTCTGGCTCGCGAAAAAAAAAAAAAAAAAAAAAAGCCTGAACCCATGCAGCACCTGAGGCTCGGAGGAGCCAGGGAGGCCGTTTTTCCCCCCTGCACATATCTTCTGCAGGATGTCACACAGGCTATGTGCCCTGATTAATCCCAGCATGTGTCTTCATTCATGGCCAGCGCTATCGTTCGGCCCTCCGTTTTAAAGCCGTCTCGGGCAGGGTTTTGCAGGAAAGCTGGGCGAAAAGGGGGGAAAACCCTGGCGCTGAAATGGGTATTTTGTGGAGTTCTGTTTGTTGAGTCAGAGCTTAGTTGGGCTTTGCTGTTATGCGGTTGCCATGGAGAAAAACACAGGCTCTTGTGCAATAAAAATCATCCAGGAAAAGACATTTCCAAGAATTATTCAGAGTCAAGAAACAGACGGCAAATTGCAGAATTCATGAGGTGCTGCGGTCCACCACCCGCCCCTCTCAGCCCTCCATTTTAGAGCGCTTGTATTCATTTTATGGAGGCTGCAAAGCTCGAGCCCTCTCACCTATTTACTTCTGCAAGCAGATATGTTTTCCTATGAACGGAGGAGGGAAACAGAACCAGTGTTTAAGGATGGAATGTGTGTTCTTAAGAACGGATGTTGTGGGTGTTTTATCCCCGATTTCCCTTACAGACAATTCCTTGAACAAGTGGAAACAAGTGAAATGCTATTTGATCTCTGTCATATATTACTGTACACACACACACACACACACACACACACACACACACACACACACACACTGTGTGAGGCCGCCCTGCATTTGACTTAGCGAGGAGAACATTTGTCAGAGGTAATAACTCCTGGTGTAGTTTTGAAAATGCCTTGGCAGTTAGTTGGTTGAACACTTAAAGAAAACCTTCTTTCCCCCTCGAGCTGTAATTGTCCTCAGTGACGTCAAGGCTCCCTGTTGTGCTTCAATATAACGTCTTTTTTTCCTACAGTTTCCTGTCCATCTGAATGGACCCATTAGTCCTTCTTTTTTTTCCCCGAACAGCCAGCTCTCCAATTGTGCTTTCTAGCATTAGTGAGACAGCTCTTGTGAAGTGGTGCAGTATAAAGGCCACCATCCTTTCAGGCTTTTAAGCTAAATTTGAAGTTCAAAGCTAATGAAAGAAAAAAAGAACGTCTTTGAAAGCTGAGGTGTCCGTAGCATTAACTTCAATGGTATTTCATTGTTTGAGCGGTCTTAGAAACAGTGGCGGAGTAGAGATTAGGATTTCTAACTGACCAGCACTTCGACTAGAATGGTATCTATAAATTTCAGAAGGATTTATTACTTCGGTTCAACCAATTAGCTCCCGAGCATTTCTCAGGACGTACAACCGCGGCGGTGAAATGGGACATGGGACCCTGAGTGAGCAGTGACCCTAACTTTACCTCGCCCTCTCACAGCTTTTATGACCTCCTGCCCTAAAACCCCCTCTGCCCCCCGTCCCGTCCCCTCACACCTCTTAACCTCTGGTATTCATCCCATTTTCATCTTTCCAAATAAACCTGCCACCTGCCCTCCTCTCCGCCCCGGCTCCTCTGGGGGGGGGGCGTAGGCTCGTGGCTCGGGCTAAATTAGCTGTGTTACCGTGATCGCGGTTATTGTTGCTCAAATTCAATTATCTAAAGCTCTAGCTCTGCGGAAAGTGTGTCAGATTTAGTCTTCAGTGAAACAATTGGAAAGAATGTCCGCTGTTGTTTTTGGTCGTCGGTGAAAGTAATTGTTCGAGCACGTTTTTCCGGTTTTCTTTTCTCCGTCACATCTGATAGTAAACTGGTTTTATGTTTAAAATAAAATAAATAAATCAAGAGTTAACCATCACAAGATTACTCGCTGACATATAGGGCATAGAGTTCTTGGGTGACCTTAGGGACAAAGGTGGTCCGTTTTATCTCCTGTATGCCATCGTTAACACGGAGATCTGATTGTCCATCTGGCCCGTCAAATCCCTCAGACACTGGAGGTCTAGATGGTTGTGCCTCCCCCTCTGTCAGTCTCCCCGTCCTGACTCCCTCCCCGGCCGGCGAGGGAGGTGCCGGGGAGTCGTGCGGTACCAGGTACTGTGAGTGATATAATGGTCTGTGTATTTGGAGCTGTAACTGTTTGGGTTGCGGAGAGGTTATCCAGTGACATTTTAATCGTCTTTCCGCCTTCTTTGCCGTGGCATTAGTATTAATCTACGGGGATTAAAACCCAGCCAGTCAGACAGTGGACTTGCTGTCTCGTATAGAGCAGGGGGAGTGTGCGAGAACGGCGGCACGCACTCCCCATGCGCTTATCAGCGACGAACCCAAGGTTCCCAGTTTGGGGACATCAGACCTCCGATGAGAGGTTTGTTAACACACAGGGCAGAGAAACCACAAACCTTCACTTTCCATTACTCTGCCATCGCTATCAGAATCCAATATTCCTCTTTAGTTGGTTGTGCACATAAAGGTCAGTTTACTCATCCGTGAGAGCACTGTTTCAAGACTAGGAACATGTAGTTTCAATCCACCCAAAATAGCAATTTCTTTATAATCATTAATTGGTCTACTTACTGTAAAAAATCTCTCTCACATTCCAATAATGATTATACAAACTAATCATATCACATCTCCAGAATATCCCCAGAATCTCATGTTATTTTTAGAAATCAATTCCTTGTTCCTGTTAGGTCTCAAATAAACTGGCGCTGAGCCGAAGCTGTCTTGTTTATTTGCAGATAAGAGATACGAACGTCGAGATTATTCATCCTTACTTGGGTTTTTCTCTCAACTTGTGATGGTAGGATATCTAAAAGCATTTTATCTGAATTGTAGTTACGTCCCAAATTTAAAGCTTGGAGTAAAAGGTAAGTTATATATCATTTAATCACACAGAGAAGCCTCGTCTGCACGGAGTCAGATGAGTGTCGGTGTAATGCCGGGGGATTAAGCTTGCATGGCAACGATGGCGTTGGGAAGGCTGTGCGACACGGATCAAGTTCTGTTGAGGCACGCACACATGCGTGAACGTCGGGATGCAGCCGCAGAAATGCAACGCTGCCGCTGTCGTACTTAAATTATAGGAAAATAATTTGTGATTTTGTGAAAACAGCAGGAACGCATTGAGGATTCTTGCGCACGTCTACCTGGAGACAGGTTTAGTCGCCCTGACAAAGACGTTCTCACAGCTTCACCTTAATTCATTTCAAGAGCACGGAGACAATGTGAATCACCGCTGTGTATTCCAGCGGTGCTGTAAAACCACCCGGTCAGAGCTCTTTAATCAATGGATAACATTGAGCAGAGGAGGCAAAGAGAAAAAAGTGAATACGTAATATTAATGACTAAATATTTCATTTGTTTGGCTCCAAGCCTGAAACAAAAAAAAAAACATTCCTTACAGTGAGAGGTTTTGAACCCACAATCCATCAAATACCAAACTTATAATTGGCTTTTGAATCTAATTTCCTCGTGAATTTCGCAGAACACCTTTCTTCTTTTATTCATGATGTTCCGGAAAGTTTCCTGAATACTTTTTTTTTCGAGGAGGAATTCATTTGAACCCTCAGGAGCACTAAATTAAATTCCATAAACGTAGGTCAGCTCAGTCTGTCTTTGCTCTTTCTCTCTCTCTCTCTTTCTCATTCTTTCTCGTTAACCTTCATCCCCTCCGGCCTCCTGCTTAGCACTGCAGCTGCTCCTACATTATAAGTGTGCTAAATGGGAATAGAAGCATAAAGGCATTGTGTGTGTGTGTGTGTGTGTGTGTGTGTGTGTGTGTGTGTGTGTGTGTGTGTGTGTGTGTGTGTGTGTGTGTGCGTGCCTGTACTGGTTCGCAGACACAGCCGAGCGTTTTCCCCTCAGATCATATGGTCTGATGTTTAATTCCCTTCTTCCAAACAGTCGGCCCGGAGCAGGAGGGCTCAGACAACTATCTGCTGAATTTGGCGCTATGTGCGTCTAAAAATACGCCACTTAGAGAGCACGTTTCATTTCCTAAGATAACTTTGCCTCACGACCATACCAAACACGCTAACGCCGGTGCTGCGTAATCTTCAGCGATATCCGTTTCGTGTATTTCAGTCTCGGGTTTCCATGTCGTTATAAAAGACCTGCGCGTGATTTGGCGCGTGCCAAAGTGACGCGACGCCATCGGACGCGGCCCTATTTTTCCGCGGCGGCGGCGGCTCTGCGTGGCAGGTTTTTCGCCCGTCCATCATTTTGGTTCATTACTATGCAGACGCTGATGGGTGGGGTAAAATGGAGACATTTGATGAGCTTTAGGAATGTTTGGTTGCGGAAAGTATAAGTATATATAATATAAGGCTTAATGAGGCCTCTGTACTGTAAGGTCATCCTCGGAGGGAAAGAGAGAGTGATTCTGACGCCGCTGTCGACATACTGCAAGAGAAGGCAGGCAGGCCTGCCATGTTTGGACCTGGCGGCACGGTATTCATCTCCCGCCTTTTTCTCACTGATTAGCTTCTCTGGAAAGTCAGTGAATCAGAAACAGGTTTTTTGTTTGTGACAAAGCAAATACAAATGACACATCAAAGGAGTGCGGCGAGTTAAGAGACTCGCATTTGGAGGTGGATCATTGCATTGAAAGAAGTTAATTAAAGACAAAATAATATTTACACATAAACATATAATTATTCATCTTATTTATTCTCCGTTTCAGCGCATGAAGGTTCTCTATGCGGCATAAATGGCCTCATTAATATAGCGCTTTTATCCAAAGCGCTTTACAGTAATGACTGACATTCACCCATTCACACACCCATTCACACACCGACGGCGGAGTCAACCACGCAGGGCGACAGCCAGCTCGTCTGGAGCAATTAGGGTGAGGTGTCTTGCTCAGGGACACCAGACACTCAGCTAGGAGGAGCTGGGGATCGAACCAGCAATCATGCGGTTGCCGGCCAACCCGCTCTACCTCCTGAGCTAAACCCCCCACAACATTCATAATGTATGAAATATATCAAATTCAATGCACTTAATCGGCTACATCTACACGACTACAGAGTGAAATACTGAGGTTTTTACTTTGCTACATTTATTAGCATCCACTAGTTACAAATACTAAGATTTTACACACGAGACAGGATGAGCCATGTGTTGTATTTGTACAAATCAAATATCTGTGTAAATAAAATTCTTAATATGAGCTCCACCTTGACCAAATTTAGCAACAAGATGCAAATATTAATGTAGTAATAACTTTGAGAACTTCTCCTTGTGATACTTGAGGTTGGCCGTTTTGCTACACTTTTCTTCCAGGTCTGCTTAAAGGACTTCCTTATAAACAAAAATGACCTTATTTCTGCAGTGTTATAATGGAATCAAGCCAGATTGATTACAGACGTAACCCTATAGTCTTAGAACGACACGATTCGCTTATGGAAAAGTCAAAAAGAAAAGGTAGAGCAACAGAGAAGGCTCCCCTCTACCAGGACAACAAGCTTGCCGATGTATATAAAGAGTTGAGGAAAACGACAAACATTTACTAACTGGTTCCACCAAGGTCAGTAGTAGTTCATGAAAGCTTGACAAATGCAGAATACTTGTTGGACACTTCTGCCTTCGGGCTATATTTGTCAAGCTGTGTGGATCGGAGGAGCTATTTTCCACCTTTAGGAGCAGTAGCTCGTCCTGCGTCCACCTCAGACCTCATCAAGTCCCAATCCCAAAGACAATTAGGGCAATCCAATAAGCTTTACTGTAATGCCGACCTTATGGCGAGCCTCCCGGCACTCTTTGTGTGTCCGTACTGTCATGACTGGCTTCGGCTACATAAACAATACACCGGGCACGGCGGAGACAGCATGAATTGATAAATTAAGCCAAGATTTAATGAGGGGGAAATGGGAGCTTGAGTCGTATCTGTGTGAAGTAGGGATGAAGTTTCGGGGATATTCTGGGCAGACACCAATAATTTCTCCCCAGCTGTTTGAAAGCGCCCGCAGGGCTTTATATAAATCAAGAAGACTGTCGTACAATTTATGCAGCGAGAGTTGAACAGAGGGCTCCGGGCATCTCTCCGAAACATCCACACCAAACTACAGGGATCAGATTACCGAAACTAGTATTCTCTCACTTCCAACTAAGGCTGCTAACTGAACGAGCCGTGCCAGTTGGTGTGCCCTTGAGTGAGACAGCGCCCCGCTAAGCACATGTCGATCTGGGGATTACATTCAGGGGTTTAGGAGGGGAAAAGAGGCCGTAATCTGAAACTGTTGTGTCTTGTTGCTGTGCACTTTTCTTAATGCCATGCTATCATGCACCGTGCGTTGGTATTGTATGACTGCTGCCCGAGGAAGTTCAGCTGGGGGAACTATTTTAGTCTCACCCGATAGAGCGCTGCTCCATGTTTTAATTGAGGGGGCTGTATGCTAAATATGAAGCTACATCTATATATATATTACTAGTTAAACTGTATACATGGTAAATGCCAGCTGTGGTTTGGTCCCAGGTTTCCCACATCAGGGTTCAATAAACAGATATTGTTGATTAGCTCCATGTTCAAGTGAAGTAACAGTTCAATCCCCATCACGGTCCAGTTAGCACAATATTGGCAAATGACTCTTCAAGCAGGTCAAACGCCAGACACTGATATGTTTGTGATGTGTTGTGCAACGTGTTCCGCACTGATTATCCGCCATGCCAGCATGAAAATAGCTGTGGCTTATCTCAGTATTACCATTCTATTATATGGGCCCTAATTAAAAAATAAAGCATGTCTACTCTTGCCCGGCCGCTATTAGAACCTGTTTAGCCTACAGGTTTGCTTTGAAACGCTCCCTCATTACAGCGCCTCAAAGAAATATCATACAATAGCGAGTTGAAAAGGGCAATGCTTCAATGGAGCCTTAAAGGAGAGGCTGTACTTGGCCTTCAAGTATACATTCCTTCAGCTCAGTGCTTCCTCTGTGGTCCCGCTCCCCCTGGCCCACCCCCCTCCCACTCAAGACTCAGTTCCCACAGGGGACTCGGCCAAAGCAAACTCCTCAGAGGAAGTCTCCCTCTCTCACCAGCGAGAGAGGGAGAGAGCGAGGGAGAGGGAGAGAGGATGTCCTATCATCTGGGACCTGCTAGGCAGTAGGATGTGCGAGGAGGGTGTTATGACTCCGTGGCCATGCTATGTCTATGTTGTGGTGGTGAGTTAAGCCCGTGCGGCTGCTCTCCTGTGAGGTCAGTGTCAGATTTAGCCAGCAGGTCCCTTGTGGTGTCTGGGAGTGTCTGTTTTCTGACTCTATTATGTCTAGCGCTCCTAGCCTTCCTGGAGCTGCAAACCTCAGGGTAGAAATAGTCCCAGACAGGCAGACATCCTTTTGTCGGGAAAACAACAGTCACGCCAGTAATTACAGAGTCTGATTACACCAGGGCAGCAGTTCTTAGAAAACCACCGGCCTTGAGTCAGGCAGGTGAGTGGTCGAGTCACCATTGCTGAGCAGGATGTCGGCAGCAGGAGGTCTGGGTCAACAGACTTAATCCACAGGAGCTAAACCAAACAGCACGCTGTGTGTGTGTGTGTGTGTGTGTGTGTGTGTGTGTGTGTGTGTGTGTGTGTGTGTGTGTGTGTGTGTGTGTGTGGTTACTGGTTAGACAGGTTAGAGACATTTGTGAGTCAGGGAGACATGAGGGGAGTGTCCAGTAGAACATGTGCATCTCACAAAGTAAAAACCAGAATCAAGTAACAGTAGAGGCTACATAGACACAAGAAGGTGGTGTAATTAACTCCTCCTATGAAGCATTAATAAGCATCATATAAACATTTAATGAACAGTTTAAAACACACACCTGTTATGAATACATGTTTTACTGAATATTATTACATTTATAAACTATATTGTCAATCATTGTTTGATTAGATTAGATAGATTTTATATAGAACATGTAATAAATAAGAGAACAAAACAAGAATAACCCATAAAATGAAGAGAATATGTAGCAACATTTCAATTAACTAAATAAATTAATGTCATTGAATAAATAATATGTTATTAAATCAGCCTCCGCTGACGGGCGAGCCAGTTAAAGTTGTTGACACATTAATGAACACTTATGTCTGCTTACAAATGATAGTGTGCTATAAACCATTTATTTAATCCAAATAAGATGCCTATGAATGCTGCAATAATGGGGAGTAAAATGTTACAATGAATCTGTACATACAGTTATTATTCATTAGTTCTCTGTGAAATATAGCTGTTGTGTATTTGTACTTTTAGGAATTGCATTTATTAATTTTCCTTGTCATTTATATTTTGTATTTATCGTCTATCGTTTAAAAAAGAGTGAAAATCTAAATTCCACAACGCTAAAGGCAATGTCTTGTTTTATCCGTTCAATCGTCTTCTAAATCAGAAAACAACAAAAAAAAATACATATTATTCTTATCTAATTACAACCGAGAATATATATTCCTTTTGCTTGATGAATAAACTAAATGATTATTAAAACGCTCGTAGATTTGCAGACATTCTGCCAACTTATCAGCTCATCTTGTTGTGGCGGAAAAGCCAACTTTGTTATCTGTAGTTCAGGTCGGCTGTTCAGTGTCAGACCTGACTCACACCTCCACCCTTGAGCACAGTGTACCAGACACACACACACACACACACTCCTACACTCACACACCCTCTCATACATACACACATATGCAGGTCCACACCTGCACCCCACCTCCCCACTCACAGCTGCACACACACACACACACACACACACGCATGCAGCGGCTGGTTTCGTGTAGAAAAGCTGTGAGACGTGATTCATTACCGGCCCGGCTTCTCGCCTAATGCTAAATGAGGTTTGTCATTTATTTCCATCTTGAGGTGATTACAGCGGCGGAGTGATTAAGGCTTCGCGACTACACGCGAACCCGGGCAGGAGTGCCTTCCTTCCATTGAGGATTTTGAATGTAGACGGAGTAATCATTTGTCTTGAATCGCACACGCAGACGAGGAGATGGGAGTGTTTGCCATTCCTCGAGGCAGAATGTCATAGTAGTGAGTAAGAGAGTAGCAGGCAGGTCTGTGCTGGCTTCTGCGCCTGCCTAGGTAAACATATCCTCCGTCTGACGAGTGCAGACCTGAGGGCTGAGGAGGTTAGCTATCTCTACACATGGCCCTTCAGCTTGCCCCACACACACACACACACATTCATACAATACATACAATCCGAGGCTCTGGAGAGTCTGTATGTTTTAACAGGGCCGTTTCCCTCCCGAAGGTTTTCAAAGTGCAGAATCCCTCAAACATTTCCTGCCTCCGTAGCCCTCCCCGAACTCTCTTTCCCTCTCCCTCTCTCCCTCTCTGAACACTTCGACTCGATCGTCCGTCAGGTCTGAGTGCAGTTACTTTAATCCGTCTCCCTCTCAGTCTCCCTCTGTTTCTATATTGCAATATTTCTGCGGTCGGAGCAGTCGATCTGCTCCACCTGATGGCGCCTCTTCTGCCTGGCAGGGAGCAATGTAGCCCTGCTGGCTGCCAGCCAGACCAGCTTGAGTGTCTGCTCAGCTCAAAGCCCTGCACACGCACACACAAACACACACACACACACACACACACACACACACACACACACACACACACACACACACACAAACATACACACACAAACATGCAGACACGCCGAGCTCAGAGACTGAACGCTTACACAGACACATCTTCTGTCCCCATTGTCTCTCTGTGACTTCCTTTCTGTAATTCTGCTGTCGGGCTAGAAGTCATGTTCTGACAAATCTACCATTTCCAGTTTCACAGTAGCGTTTTTAGAAAGTTGTGGGCTCTTGAAATATCCACTGTCCCCCCCCCCCCGGGATCTAAAATCTGCACTCTTATCGGCGTAACGATCGCGATGATTAACCGTCTATCCTCTCTCCTCTCCACAGTCTCCCAGCCCCGTCCCAGCCAAGAGGTCAAAATTGGACAAACTGCAATCCCCATCAGCTGACAAAGAAAGGAAACCCGACTGGCTACAATCGTTGTCCAAGTCTGCAAACAAGGTTTGTTGTGTTCGCATGTCACTAGTGTGAAACCGGATTCGCCGTTAAGCTCAGAGGTCAAAAGGGAGACGTATAAGCCGGTTTTCCTTTTGAATCGTTACATTATAACCTACCAATAACCTCCCTGACTTCGGCCTCGTTAGACGAGGAAGGGGTTTGAGTGTGTTCATCATGGCCGATTTCATGTTCTAATGGCTTTTTTTTCTTTCTGTGAGTTTATGGTAAGTTTGGGGTTTTGTTTGTTGTTTCAGGATCTGAAACAAGTCCAGCTGAAACAGAGGCCCTCTGCTTTCCGCCCCTGGTCTCCCAAAGCGGAGAAAGAAAAAGAGAAACCAGCTTCTCAGAATGAGGCGGAGAGGTGAGTCATCTGACGAGAGATGTTTTAAGTTTCAGTTTTAAAGGGACAATATGTTTTAAATTCAGCCTAAAACCAACGAAAAAGTCTCAAATGGACCTATTGACTTAGCTTTTAATCTGCCTCCTCAGGTCCTACTCAAAGTGTCACGAGACCCTGGAGGCCCCCCTGGCCCCTCCGGTCCATCCCAGGGACAGTCACGCTCCTGGCAGGGGGCCTGCAGCCATGTCTCGGCCGTTGCCGGAGCTGCATAATGGAGACACACAACCCGCAGCGAAACTGCCCCCCTCCAGTACGTCCAAACAGCCCGAAGACATGGACACGGACGGAGAGATCGATGTGGACGACTGTGATGACCGTGAGTAACGCTCGCCTCCTACAGTTCCTGATAATCCAGAGAAGCAGGAAAACCTGAAACACTACACAAGAGTCCGTTGATATAAGACACATATTTTACAGCAACTTGTGTTACACAGTAAGCCCCTGTGGGACATGAGCCACAGCAGAGCTGGGTCAGGGTGATTCCTGTACAACTGCGCCACCTGGTGTTCATTGGAAGACATGCAAGAAAAATACAATTGACTCTTTGTTGTAGGGAGAAGTTTTAGTTTTGGTTTCGTGATGTTAAAACACACCATAAAGCTAACAGCATGATAAATAGTTGACAAGTTATGCAACATATTTAGTTATTTTCTCCCGCAGCACAAACAGCTTTACAGTCACAGTAACCGCCAAACTCTACTTACCAACTCTTCGTGATGCGATCGCTGTCTTAACGAATGTGAAAACGCTCTCTTCCTCAGGTCCGATGCCGACTTCCTCCTTGGCTCCTCCCCCGTCGGACTGCGCCGCCGCTCCTCAGACCCTGACCCAACAGAGTGTGGCCCGAGCTCAGGAGGGACCCGGCTGGCTGTCGGGGACCGTGTGCCCGGAGATGGACACCCTGAGGCAGATGCTGCACGGGGGCGCGGACACCAAAGACGCCCGGGAAAAGGTCCTGCAGGAGATCGTCAAGATGAGAGTGAAGCAGGAAGAGAAGCTGGCAGCGGCCATGCAGGCCAAACGCAGCCTTCAGCAGGTAACGCATCCCGTTCCTGCAAAACACATACGGATAGGAGTGATAGACATCTCTGAATATGTGTTCAAACATTGGATGATTCTGATTGCTTTGTCTTACAGGAATTGGAGTTTGTGAGGGTGGCAAAGAAAGGCCGTCTTCGCGAGGCCATCGAAGCCAAGCGCAACCTGAGAAAGGAGATCGAGCGCCTTCGCGTGGATTGGGAGAGGAAGATGAGGGACGCAGAGGAGTCATGTGGGCGGCTGAAGAGAGAGTTGGAGAGGGAGAGGCAGCTGCGAGTCTGCGACAAAGGCTGCGAGGCTGAACGTCTCCGGGTCAAATACTCCACTCAGGTAAGATGCCCCATAATCACAAGTATATACTTAAGTTTATTTGCGATTTCCTCCATCCCGTCCCTCCTTTGTGTTTAATCAATGCTGACTTCTGTCTTCCTGCAGATCGAGGAGTTGCATCTGCAGCTACAGCAGGCAGAAGCCGACCGCGAGCAGCTGAGACAGGAGCTGCAGCAGGAGAGAGAAGCTCGGCAGAGCCTGGAGAGCGTCGTTAAAGACCTGCAAACCCAGCTGGCCCTGCAGGCCGACAGAAACCCCGCCGGAGAACGCATGGACGTAAACACGGACGCACACAGACAGACCACACAGCACACCAACGGATCCTAAAGTTGCACATTCAGAACCGGAGAAAAGAGACTCGATAAAAAGAGAGAGAAAAAAAAGGAGCATGGTTAAGGACTTTGTTGCACCTCCTGTTAGGGAAAAAGAAAACTCAGCAAAAATGCAACGTCAGTTTTTTTTTAAGGTGGGAAAAAATCTGTCATATATAATATGATACAATATAAATCAATATTATTATGACAATATATGAATTTTACGAAAATGAACTGGAAAGTAGCATGATGTCTGAGCATGTCGTAGAGCGCGAAATTAAGGAAGACTTCTTCGGTGACGACCACAACTCTCCAGTGACGTCAGAGTGACACCTGACGCTGTCCAAGGATTTTATTTTGGTATAAGCTATTCTAAGATGTGCAAATATAGCCACATAACACTACTTGAATATGAAGGGAAGAAACATGTCGAGTGGATGACGAAAAAACTCTCGGTGCCACAAAAATATTGGTACACTCAACGGTGTCATTACAGACCACTGGAAACAAGAGACACCAGTTTACCACTATTTACTTTTAATATCGGCTTGCTTTTTATAACTGTGTAGAGGATGTACTTTTTAAGAAATATTGCTTACGCAGCACTGTTATTCCACAGGCAAGAAAGAAAAAAAAACACAAAAACATCCATATACAAAACATGTACGCATGTATACCAGCTTGTCTACCTTTTTGTATTTTATAAACCTGAAGTATTGGAGGTTACGTGGGCTGCGTTCAGGTCCACCACTGTTTTAATGCTTAGACATTTTATGGAAGTGTTACTTTTTAATAATTATGATGCAACTTTATTCGTTGTTTGAACATTGTTTTTCCAGAAATGTTTTCGCAAAAACCAAACCATGTGATAGATTTACGAATATTCTTGGCCACGTTAGTGCAGATAATTCTACAAACGCCCTCCTAAAAGAGAAAAAAAAAAAACTTCAATAGCTGTCTGTTTTTGTTGAAAATGCGGTACTTCTGATTTTCTATTGAGTATTGTAAAATAATTTATATTCTATAATAATTTGCTGCCTATCAACAGAAAGCATTCATTTTTAGTCACTGGTTTTAGGGCTCTTAAATCAACAAATGCTGTTTATATGAACAACATTTCTACATATATACAAAATATGGATATATATTTTTTTACTTTGAAAAAAAAAAAAGGAATTGCACTTTTTAAAGAAAAGAACCTTGCATTGTGCATTGTACTCCCTGTTACATTTTTCAAAACACGAGTTAACATGAACTTTGAGTTTAAACACACTTTCCTTCAGTACCCTCTGATGTAAATACAATGATATTGTAAATAAGATATTTGTCGGTATGTTTGCTTGCTCCAGACTTAAATTGATTATGAATATTATTCTTTGCTCTTACTTGAAACCAAAAAGAGACTATATTTGGAATTTGCAAAGCTGCAATTTTTGTCGTGGTATCCCTGAGTATAATTGCAATCACAGGGCATTTAGTAGAATGGATGGACCTGTTGGGATGAAATGGAACGGTCGACGTTCATCAAACCTTAACATCGTCTGGGTTCGACACGCCAAGAGAATATTATGCTTTGTCCCTTGATTTTTTTTTTTTTTTTTTTGAGAAGATTTATTATTTGATGAATTATAGAGTATATATTACACCGCAGACCAAAAACTGAAAAAGCGATTTGAAATCTCCCGCACCTCCAGCTCCCCTTCGTCAGATAGACTAGAAGTGACACCTTCTATTGGTTTCATCCTCTCGTATATTTTAGACAAGAAACACTTTTATGTCTTATCATTACTTATGATACCCTCGCTCAGTATTTGTTGGGTACAGTGTAATAACAATATCCATTTTGTTAGCTGATGCTGTTGTAGTTTTGGTTTGGAAGTGGGGTTTCACTTGCCTCTTGTTTAAATGTTTTCTTTTCCTTCGGAAAACTTGTATAATACCCATTAAAATTTAAATCAATCCTACAGTGTTTTGAGAGGTGTTTCTTTGATTGTTACCACCATTGAAACAGTGTTTGTGCATGTTTATGTGTGTTCATTCATCTTTATACTTCTACTTCAACAACCAGATGGATGCCATGAAATGACATTCATGGTTCACAGACATTACACCCTAATAACTTTGGTTCTTTTCTTCTAGCGCCACCATGAGTTCAAAATTCAAATTTGGCCCAAAATTTGCTTTATGACCAAATACCTGCAAAATGAATTACACTCTTATCATCAGCTCGCCTTTGTGTTTAGTGTTAATTAGCAACTATTAGCATGCTAAACTGAGATGGTGAACGCCTGCAAAGCATTAGCATGCTAGCATTGTCACTGGGAGCGTGTTAGCATGCTGATGTTAGCGGTTAGCCCAAAATCCCACACAGAGTCGCTGTGTGTAGACTTGTTATTCAAACAAAAAATGTCTTACCTTTTGGGTACAAGGCTACTATTGTGATTAAAAATCCAAAAACGTATATTTAGTCGAGAAACTGTTTTTATATAAATCGTAATTTCTAAAAAGACAAAAAAATCCTACTGAATAAGGGATTTGATGCGAGTAAATTTACTCCAACACAATTTTGACTTGTCATAGTAGAAAAAAACGCAGGCGGTACTTACTGTACATATCATTATATATCATTAATTATGGCTCAGTTTCATTCCAGTGTGTCAGGCTGTGAGTGAGCCTGTATGCACAGTAACACGATATCTTCAATGGAAGAAAAGAAAAAAAAAAGGCATTGTATAAACAAGCTAGCTGTGACATCATCAGACAAATCGACCGTCCAATCACACGGCTACCTGTTTCCTGATGAACGGCCCCCACACAGGTGTTGTTGTCACTCATGGCTGATTGCATCTCTGCTCATGCAGGTTGAAATGAGACGGAGTCATGCAGGGAGTTACGTCGTATCACCAGAGTGATACAAACTGTTGATGAAGGTGTAAATCGTCCAACCTTGGCAGGTGCAACAAAAGATACAAAAGTAAATGAAATCGCCTGCAATATCTTACCACGGGTATGTGAGGCCTTGAAAGTAAAATCAAAAAGATGATATCACAAATAAGTAACTCCACTCTGAAATATCAGTGGATCCCAGTATATTGTATATGATGTACATATATATACATACATGTATTGTACATCACACAGTTGCCTCTAGGGGGAAATCACTGCACAACATTGAGGGCCAAACTGACCAATGGCACAATCCTAAATCATCTCACCTTCTAAAGCAGTCTAATAAGTCTATTAGAATGTCTATCTTCTTTAACGATTGGGACTGCCATGACGGTACTTAAATGAATATTAGCACCCGTCCTGTCCCACTCTCTTTCTTCAGAGGCTTACTGGTTGCGTGAAAATCCCTCCATGAAAGCAAGGCTGAAGCCTCGCTCCAGGATTACAGCTTGAGGAAGATTTAGTGACAGACACATGTTGCACACTCTTTCTCCGTGAGCCTTCCCTGCCTGCAAAAAGAAAAAGAACGTATGGCAGCTACGCTGGATCGCTGGACACGAGCTGAAGAGGAGTGAACCTTCAGGATGGGAATACCGTTCCCTGATCCCCTTTGGGAAGACTTTAACTGGACTGAAGAGGATATGCTGCGTGAGAGAGGCTGTAAGGAAGTCTTGCTGAGGAGCCCGGCGGAGTGAGGTGGGTTTTAATGTGGTGTGGATGGGACAGGAGAGTTGGACTCAAACGCACAGCTCAGGGATGAACAGCACCCCGGCGATGGCACCTCTGTCTCCAGGGCTGAGTGGCACCCCGCCACGCTCCCCCCTGTCACCCAAGAAGACCACCTTCCAGTCTTTAGGATCTCTGTCATCGGGAAGGTTCTCCCCCTCTGCTGCGAAGGGCTCCTCTCAGCAGGCGAAACCGGCCTCGAGTCCCTTGAACACGTCCACCGCGTCCATTATGAGCTCTCCAAAGCTTTGGCAGAAAGCGTCCATCTCCAGACTGGCCGAGGAGTTCTTCTGGATCGGTGGCAGCGTGGTCGCGCAACCAAAATGGAGACTGGGTCAGATTGGTAAGACTCACTAGTGATTCATTCAATAGCATCGCCTTCACGCACTCAAATTACTGCAGAATGTCAACACACAGCAGAAGCCTCTTCAAGGTGCTACAAACTAAAGATCGTTTCCCCACACAGATGACAGTAATATGATCTTTAAAAAAACCTTTTGACACTTTAACCTTTATTTTTTCACGCAATTTGGTCTGTAAATGTCCGACATAACAGAGCAGAGCTGCAGGGGAGCCTATGAGTAGATAATGGGGCATATGGACAGAAGACAATCCTCCAGGATTAGCCCGAATGATGTGCCAGTATGCGTCACATGCATCTGAGCTTCAGATTACAAACAAAGGTTACCTGCTCTCCACGCACAAAGCAAACACACCTCTTCACCATGTTGATTGTTACAAGACAATTGTTGGATTTGTCATGCGATTTCAGTATAAGCACTCTCTAGCACGGCATCTAACAATCACAAGAAATAGCAGCAGAGAAAAGTCTGGAGACTGAATTTAAACCACTGTGAGGGAACTTAAAATTGATGGATTTATCTTTAAGGCACAGATCATTTGAGGGTTGCGTATCTGCTGCTTTTCCCCCTCTTGTCATTAACATAGACAGCTACTTAAATCCCTGCGTGACGCAGCCTATAATCTCATAAACAAGTGCTTGATGGTAAACCTCTAGTTGACTGCTTCCTTCGTGGTCGTCATGAGATCTTCCTTCCAGTCACAACACATCAACTGCATTATTCCACATAATGTGGCACTTTTGACAAATCAACTGGAAAATGGACAAGCTTTGGCACCAACGTGCCACATTACACTTTCATTATAGTATTATATGACTGAATAAACAGTACACTAAAGCTCCTTCTGATGTTGGCAGTAAATATCCGACAGTGTGGTGATTCCTATGGATTTATGACAAACTTGACTAATCGATGATGCATCTCGTTGTGCTCCCCTGTAGTGGAGAGGTGTATGTGCACCATGCAGGACGGCACTCAGATGACCAAAATGAAGGGAAAGAAGAAAGGACTGGTCCGATTCTTTTACCTGGATGAGCACAAGTCCTGCATCCGATGGCGGCCCTCCAGGAAACATGACAAGGCCAAAAGTGAGCCATCACCATTCTGAATGTTACATTATAGGTGTTTTACTCCAATGGAGTCAGAAATATTGGTGACTTGGTTTGATTCAAATATATATTTTAAGTACATTTTGTTTCTTTCAGCTCCACCAAGAAGCTTAAAGGGACAGTTCATCCCAAAATCCTAAATAAATATTTTTCTTCTTACCTGCAGTGCCATACGATCTAGATTGTTTTGGTGTGAGTCATTTAGTTTTGGAGAAATTGTTCTCTCGAATTTAATGGGACCATGTGGTGGTTTGATTTAGGGTGAACTGCCCCTTTAAATATGTTACTAATTAGCTGAAGTGCCCATTTCTTGATCTTGTCTGTTTCAGTAACTATCGATTCCATCCATGAAGTCTGCGAGGGGAAAAAGTCAGAGATCTTCAGGCGGTACGCAGACAACCGCTTCGACCCCAACTACTGCTTCAGTATTTACTACGGGGAGCGGGTGAAGTCCCTGGACCTGGTCTCCACCAACGCAGAGGAGGCCCGCACCTGGATCACTGGGCTAAAATACCTGATGGCTGGCATCAGCGACGAGGACAGTTTGGCCCGCAGGCAGCGCACTCGAGATCAATATCCTTTGTTCAGCCTCTCATGCACATGTTTCATCACCAAATGTCGAATTATGACGCATGCATTACTCCTATATTCCACCAAAGAGGGGGGGTTAACAACTAATCCAATTGTAGGAGAAAGAACAAGACACGTGAACTGACCTGATGGTGATCCCTGTACAGTGTCCTCCTTAACGGCGGCCTCACGTGGTTACAGCAGACTTTCTCTGAGGCAGACAAAAACGGAGATGGCACCTTGAGCATCGGAGAGGTTCACCAGCTGCTCCACAAACTCAACGTGAATTTACCGAAGCAGAAAGTCAGGCAGATGTTTCAAGTAAGACTTACGTCCACACAGGGTCGATTGTGCAACTGACACAGATTTGATTTAAGAGCAGGAGAATCAAACCTGAAGCCTGTGCTTCTCCCAATGTTGCCTCAACCGTAACCTTGGTAACAGCTCTGTGCAACAGCAGTGCTAGGCTACAATTCCTCCTGAGCTGGACACGAGACTACGTACCAAATGTCAAGGCAATCCCTCCAATAGTTATAAAGACAATTAACTCAAAACATCAAATATAAACCCTGAGGAATAGAGGAAAAGTCAGAGGATTCCCTGTTCGATTATGACACAATGCGTCCATAACAATATTTCAAACAAAGCAAAAAAAACTAAACTAAACTGAAAGCATCAGCATGACAGGACAGGACTATAATTAAATCTTACTGAGTCTCTCAGTGTGCAAACAGAACAGAAAGAAACCAGGCTGGAAAAGATTTTTAAAATAATAATAAAAAAAGTGGTTTATTCTTGATGTTTGAGTGTGTGTGATCATCCCATAATTTTTGTCAGAGAAGAACAAGATAAAAGGATGGGAATGGAGCCCATAGACAAATATGTATATACAGTATTTTGGCAGGAGAGTGCCACAGGAAGACCATATGGCGACCGCTGAACAGATGGCTTTAGTTTCACTGCAATATTGCTTCAGTTCAGCAGCTCGCCGTCCTCCCTCCCTGATGGCGACCGTCTCTATGAACGACCTCCATCATGTTTGACGGTGATAGAGAGATATATCCTTCAGACGGGTCAGCGGTGGTGCATATTTTCTTTGCCGGGTCGGTTATCGCAAATCACACACACTGCAAGTTATTCCTTGCTCATAAAATACTTTTTTTTGTCGTTATCTGCAGGACGCAGACACAGACGACAACCAGGGCTCTCTGGGCTTTGAAGAATTCTGTTCCTTCTATAAGATGATTTCCACGCGCAGAGACCTCTACCTGATACTGATCTCCTACAGCAATCAGAAAGAAGTCCTGGATCTGCACGACCTCGCTCGCTTTCTGGAGAATGAACAGAAGGTACAAACAAAATGCAAAAAGGGTGTGTGTGAGTTGCTACACGTAAGATTTTCATGAAATCAAAAACATATTTTTACATCATTGAAGATCAGCATTTTTTCAACAATAGTCATTGAATGTATTCATGTTCTGTAATGACCTCCCTTATTGCTGGTGGTGGAGTCCACCATTCCTGCATGAAATTCAAATTGCCTTCACATGCACGAGGGATTCACGTGTTCTTATCTAATTGATGTCAGCCTCACTTTTAGTTTATAAGACTTTAACAGAATAAAGGAAAACAATTAAGGTTAAAAATAAGCTTAATTTGAATTTCACTGATAGGACCGTAAAAGTTAAAGCTACAGTGGAGTGCAAGATACAAATATATAGTCCCAAATTAAATATAATAAAAGGCATACCTGACAAACAGACAGATTTTAAAGCTGGTAAATTTGCCACACGTATGGCCGGCGAGGTCAATAAAGCAAATAGAAGCTCAAATTATAACAGATGGAGATCAGTTTCATTGTCTTCTCAGACATAATAAACAGACATCGACATCATAAATAGTTATTTGCTGTAAATGCTCTGAATATTACTGTGAGGTTACCTATAAAATACAATTTCCTACTTCAAAATAAAAGCATATATACGTGTATAAGGAGGAGTGCATTCACATTAAAGGAATAGTTTGTCAATTATCAACTTATGACTTGTTTGTTTGATCTGTTACACAAAAAAAAGGTTATAACTGGGCTTGCTTCATGAGTTTGACCAACAATGACATAAATGATATTGTTTTATTTGCAGATGCGAGGTTTGGCCAAAGAGTATCTGATCGACATCGTGGCCAAGTTTGAGCCGTGTCCTGAGAACTTGCAGCGTACGGTTCTCGGTATTGATGGTACGTGGAACTCCAATAATGCGTCACTAACATCACATGTGTCACTTGGACCAGACGCCACGTCAACATGTAAACGTCTGCTCTGAAAACGTCTCCCTCCAGGCTTCACCAACTACATGAGAAGCCCGGCGGGAGACATCTTCAACCCCGAGCACAACCAGGTGAACCAAGACATGACACAGCCTCTGAGCAACTACTTCATCTCCACCTCACACAACACGTACCTGACGGGAGACCAGCTGCTCTCCCAGTCTCGCGTGGAGATGTACGCCTACGTTCTCCAGGCAGGCTGTCGCTGTGTGGAGGGTAAGAGCCTGGAAAACAACTTCAGCTCTCTTCACATGGGATTTTCATGACAGCAGAGACAATGCGACTCACTCGTTAATCACTCTTTTGTTGTGTTCTTTTCTCCCGTCTCAGTGGACTGCTGGGACGGGCCTGACGGGGAGCCCATCATTCATCACGGCTACACCTTGACTTCCAAAATCCTGTTCAAAGATGTCATTGAAACGATAAACAAATATGCCTTCACAAAATCACCGTAAGTGCCGTTGGGTCCCTTATACTAAGCTTTTCACGATTTACAAAAAGCATCGCAGCTCAGGTGTCATCACTTCACCCCCCCAGGTACCCAGTGATCTTGTCCATAGAGAACCACTGCACTGTGCCTCAGCAGAAAAAGATGGCAGAGTATCTGAAAGAGGTGCTGCAGGACAAACTGGATCTGTCCGGCGTCAACGTCCATGAATGCAAGAAGCTACCATCCCCCGAGATCCTGAAAGGGAAGATTTTAGTCAAGGTAACGTTGTTTTTAGCGACTGCTACTCAAGGATACTCAAACACAAAGCACAACCACACACACCGCCGTCACACGTGGGCTTATTATATTGATCTGGAATTCTTTTTTTTTCAAGGGGAAAAAGCTGCCAGCAAACCTTGACCCTGATGCAGAGGAGGGTGACGTGTCCGATGAAGACACTGGTGACGAAGAGGAGGAGGAGGAGGAGGAGGAGGATGAGGACAATGATAACTCACAGGCAAATGAAAAGATAGATAGATAGATAGATAGATAGATAGATAGATAGATAGATAGATAGATAGATAGATAGATAGATAGATAGATAGATAGATAGATAGATAGATAGATAGATAGATAGATAGATAGATAGATAGGACATAATTATGCATTATATTTGACTGTTTTAGGAGGGGGATATCATGACCTCTGCCAATCAAACCAAGAAGAAAAGACGATTTGGCAGGTCGATCATGAGGAGCTTTAAACGAAAGGTCAGCGCTACACCTATGTGTATGTGGTCCTTTGCTTGGTCCTTTCCCGGCCATCAGAACAATTGCAAATAATGCAGTGGTTTTTGTTTTGTTTGGGGGTTTCTTTGTCAGAGGAAAAAGAGATTCCGAGTGAAAAACAAGACGATGTCTGACGGCGAGGCGGACCACAGCAGCAGCAGGGAGAGGACACAAATTGTTTACCATCCCAAGTAAGACTAGTCATTGAATTAAGTCGCTTTAGCCATTTAATACTCTTACTATAAGCGCTTGCACTGTATGTCGTTATCCCTAACCCTTTCAGGAAAAGGAAAACAATGAGGTTGTCCCGAGCTCTGTCTGACCTGGTCAAGTACACTAAATCTGTCCGAGTGCATGACATAGAAACGCAAGGTAAAGAGCTATTCGTCATACACATAGTGTTACGGTTCATCTCTTTAGGAATGCATGTTTCATGCTGTTTTTTTTCCCCGTTTGGTAGCGTTGGCGAACAGTTGGCAGGTGTCGTCCCTCAACGAGACTGTCATGAACCAGATCTTACAGCTGAAGCCGGGGCAGCTGGTCCGTTTCAACCAACGCCAACTCATAAGGGTCTACCCGTCCAACTACAGAGTGGACTCGAGCAACTTCAACCCACAGCCGTACTGGAACACAGGATGCCATATGGGTAGACTGCAACACTGCCTGCCTTTAACATTACAATAATAGCGTTGCAGCAGCTTCCCATTCATTTATATACGTTTCATTTCAGTTGCGATGAATTTCCAAACAGAGGGCCGTATGCTTGAACTGAACCGAGCCAAGTTCTCAAGCAATGGAAACTGTGGGTATATTCTGAGGCCTAAGTGCCTATGTAAAGGTATGTGCACGGGCAGATTGTGCAGGAGTTAATGGCAACTGTCTGTGTGGGTTTCGTCAATTTCTGTTCTGATTTTTCTCAGCTGCATTTAACCCCATGTTGGAGGATCCTATACCAGGTCAGAGAAAGACTCAGTTAGTGCTGAAGATCATCAGCGGGCAGCAGCTTCCCAAACCCAAAGACTCCATGTTTGGTGACAGAGGAGAGGTGAACATGCTGCAGACATGAGACAAACCTTTTAAAAACAATCCTTTTCCATCACTAAAATGTTTCTCTGCTTATGTTTTTCTATATGCAGATTATCGATCCCTTTGTTGAGGTTGAGATAATTGGGCTAAATGTTGATTGTACCAAACAGCAGACCAGGGTGGTGGACGATAATGGTACGACCCATATCACAATCTCAATAACAGACGTTTACGGTTTGCTTGTTTGCGTAACCTCCTTCAAACGGTCGTTTAGGTTTCAACCCGATGTGGGAGGAGACTCTCGTCTTCAACATTCAAATGCCGCAGATCGCCCTGGTGCGTTTCCAAGTGTGGGATCATGATCCAATTGGACGGGATTTCATTGGACAGAGGACTGTTGCTTTCCGCAGCATGATGCCAGGTAGATTTCATGATCCGATATCTGTTATGCACACTCCAGAGTTGCTCGTTTCTACTTCCAGCACCTCTAAAACTCACTACTTCACTTGTTAGATAAGCATATTTCCTTAAATGTCGAACTCTTCTTTTAATATTCATATTTTTTTTATGCAAAATGTATAGGTTACCGGCATGTGTACCTGGAGGGGATGGCGGAGTCATCCATCTTTGTTCACGTCGCCATCGTTGATTTAACAGGAAAGGTAAGTTTCTCCAAATGAACTCCCAGATCTAATTTCAGCTTCATTTGACAACTCTGTTTTAATATCTTTGGTGTACTTTGTGAAACAGATCAAACCCACAAATGCGGTGCAAGCAGCCAGAAAACACTTCCAAAAAGCAGCCCAGAAGCATAAGAAGGGTCCTCAGAGGCACCCGTCTCTAGACTTCTCTGTCCAGTCGTCAGAAGACGGACGTGCTCTGTTCTTCCGCAAAGACCTGGATAATATTTCTCAGGACAGCAGGAACGGGGAAATGTTTCCTCTGGTACAAGGACTGGCGGGCAAGTCTGCCATCCTCAAAGGGGCCATGAGTGAGCCGCTGAGACGAGCTCACAGAGTTAAAATTCATGACCCACCGGAGACGAGGAGAGGGGTCTTCAGCCGGATGTCCTCCACTGACTCCCACCACGTTGGGGCCGCTCTCAGCTTTGACTCTGACACCGCACCCCAGGCTTCTTGTTCTGATGGCCCGGCTCCCGACAGCCAGAATCCAATCCAAGAAGAGTTGGAGAACGAACCTGATGAGTCACCGGAGTCAAACTGTGCTGAGAGGGAGACCGTTGAGACGTCCGAACCAAAGCAGCCTGAACAATCGGAGGAATTACCGACAGAACCAGAGCCAGACAAGGTCATCGCCCCTAAACCCGAGCAACCAACAGAAACTCAAACTCAGACTGAATCCCCCCCTCCGCCTCAACCTGTGCCACAGCATGTGCTCCACCCTGAAGCCAAATCCATTCCACTCATCCCTCCGCCGTCCCCCGCCAGGGTGAGACGGACCTTAGAGGCTCCAGCTACACCCCGACTGTCCACCCCGATACGGACGAAGGCCCGCTCACGCAGTTGCCCTCGGAAACCGACTACCTCTCCTCAAACACCGATGGTGAACCGCAGGCCCGTTTTCCACTGGCAGACGCAGGAAGCGCAAATCCGCAGCAGCCTCAGCAGCCAGGTGAAGCCCATCCCCAACGGCCTCTGCCTGTCCGACAGCACATCCAGCAGCAGCAACGGCAGCATCGACAGCCTGGAGCTGGTGCCCTGCTGTGTGCCAGCTGGGGCAGAGCAACGCGAGGGAACCCTGCAGAGGGAGATGAAGCAACTGTTCGACCAGAAGATGAGGGAGATCCATTGTAAATCACCGCTTTTTCAAGATGGTGAGTCGTAGGTGATGTGGGATTCACATTTGCAAAAGTTAAATATCAAGAAACTGCAGATGCAAAAGTTAAGAGGATGTATTAAACCATGGTACTGTTTTTTTCTCCTTTAGATTAGACCACAGTTTAGCTTTGACTGATGTCTCCAAAGACAACAAGATCCTTCAGAAGACAAACACAACCCAACATAACCACAAACAGGAGATGTGAGAGGAAGAAGTTGTCTTTTGTTTCCAAGCAGAGTTACACAATTAGACAGTCTTTATTGGTTTAGGCATGCTGTAATGTTTACAATCGACACGTTTTTTTAAAAGAAATTCTTGAAATCGTGTGAAGCCATTGCCAACTGTACAAACAGCATAGAGTTATAAAAAGTAGCAGTAATCTTAAAAAGATAAGTACATGAGAAATATTTGTTAGTCAAACTTTAAACACTGGACATTTGAAGAATTGTTTTTATAAAATTCAACTATGTTTGCTTTTTCATTGAAATTGTAGCATTCTTATTTAAAAATCAATAAACCGATTATTTTAATAAAATGTGAGTTTGTTATTTTTTAATCTGATGTATCTCTACAAGTAAGAATAGTCAAAACACCTAAAATAAAGCTAATGTTTCTGTCTATTAGAAAACATTCTCACACTGCTATCAAAAAAACAACAACTAAAGTAAACTCATGCTATTAAAACCACAAGCTTCTTGGATGTTTCTACGGTTTATCTTTGTCTACATTTTCTTGGGGTCTGTTTGCATTGCTGGTTCTCAAGCGCAGACTCAGTTCTTCAGTCAGCACAGTGCAGCAGGATTTCTGTGGGAAATACAAATAAATATAAGCAGCAGAGAAAAAATATGCATTTTGTAAACATGGTTGTGTTGACGTGAGAGCGGTATTAACGTTGCAGTCCCTTCAGGCCTATGGAACCGTTTAAAACCCTAATGGATGGTTTCTGAAAGATGTGAATGCTACATACACTCTGCTCGGCTGCACTTCTGCGGGTCTTGGCGGTGAGCTCCAGGACAGCCAGCAGTGCTCCGAGCCCCAGGCCCAGGGACAGAACCAGAAACATCCCCTTGATGCCGTGCGGCTGCACAGCTGAAGACTTGGCCTTGTCTGCTATGCAGCTGCTGGCCCACCACTTGCTTCGGAGGTAAGCCAGCTCCCCCGCCTCGCTTAGCTGCAGGATCGCCACGCTGAGGTTCTTTAAGATGGGTGAGCCTTGAGGAAATTCAAAGGGTTTATTGTGAAATTCAGTTTAAATATCATTTTTTAAGTGGTTTTCTCAATGAGTAACCTCACCGAGCTTGGCAGCAATGCTGTATCCTCTCATTCCAACAACTTCATGCGCTCTAACCAGCTCACAATTGCGCGCCACTGCCAAGTCCAAAGATACGGACTCTCCAATAAATGCAAAGTTTCCCTCTTTTGCACGGCGGACCCCTTCGTCCATCGACGACACAAAACTCTTAGTTCTCTCCATGTGCTCGTAGATTCTGCGGTACACCGGATTGTTGGAATTCTGCACGAAGGAGAAACAGCGTTAGAGAAACAGCAGCGAGACGGGAAAGGAAGAGGAACAGGGAGTGATCCGATGTCTGTACCTTGAAGAAGGCGAGGGTGGAGGAACCAGCCAAACAGCCGTACTCGATCGTATCCTGATTGGCCATATCCTCAAAGCCTTTCACTGTCAGGTGAGTGGATTCAGAGGTCTTAGAGGAGCTGAGGTTGGAGAAGTAACAAGCCAGGAGGACAATGGTGAATAACCACCAGCTGCAGCAGATGACACGTCCTGAAAGAGCTTTGGGGTGAGGGCCGGCACCTGAAGACACAAAAAGAATAGCCTGCAGTAAATAAGACGCCTCCAGAATTTACAGAAAAGAAACAAATCAATACAATCCACTATGAAGAGTTTTGATTTTGTGACAAGTGTTTTTTGCTGTTTACCTTGGAGAGTCAGAGCTCCAGCCGTGTACCACAGGCTGTGGAGGAGGCTGAATACGTTCTGGTCACTCTGAGGCTGACTCCACTCACACGGGCTGAGTCTGCATTAACATGGAAATATCACTGATTCATGTGACCGCGACAGAAAGGTGAAATTATCCACAGACAAGAAGTACATCAATCTTCACATTCAACACATGAATCATTATTCGTATGAATACATTGACATATTTAATACATTAAACTACTTGCATCACTAACCTGGCAGCTATGAAGATGCAAGCGGCGGTCCCCAGGTAGGCAATGAGTATACCGACCCAGGTCTCGGCCGTAAAGGGGGACAGGAAATCAAACATGCTTATTCCCCCGGAGATGTCCTTCCTCAGCAAGATGCCGATTCCTGTCTGCATGAAAGGTTTGGTCATCCCCACGACTCTCTCCCGGGCCGCCGTGAGGGTCAGCGGAGCGATTGCGAGGTCGGCCTCCTGTAGGAACACAAGAATACGACATTTGTACATTCGTAGAAACTCTCTAGAAACTTTAATGCAGCTATTGTTTACAGCAAATATTAACTGAGTTTTAATATATCCATTGTTGGTTACCAGCTGGTAATTCAAGCTCCTGTAATGGCCTTTAATGTCTAATGTTTTAGTGCGCTCACCCCTCTCACCACCTCTCCAATCATCCCGTTCCAGTTCCCGTTCTCATCCTGTCTGCCATAGGAAGAGTCTTTCACCAGCTGCACTTTGTACTTTAAGCCCAGTTTCTTGGCTACTTCCGACAGCAGGTCCATGCAAAAGCCTTCCAGTTGTGTGCCTTTGGACATTGCATATGGCTCTTGCTAAAAGAAAATATGGCAAAAGGTTTTTAAAATTAAATTGTGTATTTGCCTTTAGATGCTCAAAAGAAACAAATGAACCTTTGTTACCTTTATTGTTGTGATTCTCATCTCTGATTGCACTGGGAGGAAAGTAAGGAAGACGTTAGAACAATAACTTATAGACACAAGTAGAGTTCATTGTGTCTATGAAAACTGGAAAGTTATGAAGATATGATCACTTGTACTCTGATTGTCACTTCTGGTTGCAAAAAAACAAGATGGCAGAGGCCAAAACAACAAACTTAAACCTTAAAAACAGCAATCCACAAACCTGATTTGTGGATTTTTGTTTTATTGCTTAATTCTTCTGATTTGGTATGTTTGAAAATGCAGTGTAATGTGTTGTAAATGTTGCCTTGTTCTTTATTATCAAGGCGGCTGTGAGAACAAATCTCTCACGTCAGGCTGACAGCATTTCCGGAGCATTTATCATCTGCATGGTGACAGTGCAACAGAAAAGGCAGGCGGGACATAACTTTGGGGAGAATTTGATTTGATGGTTGAAAAGATGAGCTTCTTTAACTCTGTGCTAAGCCAAAGCTGCAGATTTATTGATGATATTATTGTTTGAAATCGGTTGGTAATGATGTAAGCATGCGTCATATTTTGTTCTTCTTCAGAAAAAAAAAATGATATTGGATTTTGATGTAAAATATATGGTTAAATAGGTGACAGACAAGTTATTCACAGCTAAATTTAGCGGAATCAAAGGCCCCTTTGTGTATTGGTCATCTTCAGACTCTACGCTGACATGCAGAGATGTCCGACGTGAACTTTGGGGGCGCATGTATTGACCATCGAGGCATGAATTGATTCCGGTACCCAGGAGATCTGGCCACTCTCCTCTCCGACTTGAAAACGGTTTTCACAGCACAATCCATTTAGAGCAGTGTTTTAATTTCAAGAGCGTCAATGCTGTGGCACTGTGCGATGGGAGGGAAGTCAAAGAGCATCAAAAGCCTCGATTCAGGCCAAGGCCTTGGGGATCCATCACCACAGGGTGATCCTGACAACCATCAGATCCTCCTTTTCAAAAGATGACACGTATACAAGACTTTTGGCCACTGTCAGACACAAGGCCTTTGTTTTCTCCACACAGTTGATTTATTACAGTTTTTTTTTTTGTGTGAGAGTCAACTGGCTACCCTTTCAGTTGGACAGGATGTAGAACCGCACTTTGATATTGATCAGAGCTGACTGTTTGTGTATTTATCTCTCGTCAAGCTTGAGACATTTCTAACAATCCAGCAGTGAACACACGAGGAATCTGGCAGAGCAATAAGGCAACCTGCCATCACACTGAATTACAAGAGTGGTGACCGGGTCAAACTTTGAATTAAAGTGCCAAAACAACATTTTATAATGTTGCAAGTCAGACCTATTTCTACATCAGTGCATACTCAGTCTCTTTCAACATGGTTTAAAAGTGACCAGTGTTATTGAACAACCTGGTTAAATATGTTATATTGATGTCTGTCAGTATTATATCTGCATACGAAGAAAAATAATAGTCCCTTACCTGCAGTGCACACTCCCATGTCCAGGAGAAGAACAACCGACAACACAAAGCCAAACAGCATCCTGATTCTGCTGATTTGAATCCTGCAAGTTAAACACAGACAATTAGTGGTTAGTTGTGAATCCGATGGAACACATGAATAAACTTAAATACACATATATTATATTAAGACAATTATTGGTACAAATATAAAGCTGTGAATCAAATCAACAAAAGAAATAGTGTCAGCAGCAATCATTGAGGAGATATGATGGATGTCCTTACCACCCGATGGAGTCCGAGATGCGTCTGCTGCTGGTACTTCAGACTTCAGACAGACCCCGATGATCTCGACTGTGATGCAGCATCATCTGAAGTTCCTCCTATTCAAACGCTTTAAGACAGTCGGGGGAGTTTGTGGGTGGAGCAAGAGGAAGAATTTTGAAGGGGTGGGGGAAAGTTAGGAATTCACTGTGGAACAGAATGTGGTTATTTTTTTATTACTAAAGATGACTTTGAAGAATATCTTAATAATCAGAACATTAAATAAAAACAGCAACATCAAACTTAAATGGTGATTTAATGGTATTTACATTGTGAATATCTTATTAAAGGGAGGAATACAAGCCCTGTGATAGACTGGCGTCCTGTCCAGGGTGTACCCTGCCTTCGCCCAATGACAGCTGGGATCGGCTCCAGCCCCCCCGTGACCCTGAATACAGGATAAGCGGTAGAAAATGGATGGATGGAAGGGAGGAATACTGTATGTTACATTTGTATTAGATTTCTTTGGAGGCATTTGTGGGAAAACTTGGTACAAGAAGGTTAACAAGTTGTAATATCAGCCTTTGCAGTATGACAGAACTCTCTGCTATTTTACCACTTTAAAAAGAAAATATCTGACCACAGAACTGACTGGCTAAAGGTTAATTGTGGCTCCGAAGGTTTGAAAAACATTGAATAAGGATATTCATGCAGGGAATCAAAACTTAAAACATTATTGTGATGTAGCTCATCCATGTCCTTGGATGTCGGTGGCTCGGGAGAATGGTGAATAAGTATTAAATATTAAATATTTTGTTATGGAATGGGCACAAATAAAAACTTTTCTTAAAGCTAGCAGAGTTTCTTCTGCTTCTTCAGCTCCGAAATCAATATTTGAAACAGTCTTTTTGTCAGATTGGCACTCTGGATGTTCTTGTCAACGTGATAGCGTTGTGAGTTATTTAGTTTTCTAATGCAAACAAAATAACAAAGCATACCAACGGCCGTTGTTCAGCCCATTGAAAACTCTTTTAGCTGTGCTTTGTTTGTGCATTATGTTGTTAAAGATGTTATAAATTCAAGTTACAATGGTAGCCTGTGCTCAATGAATGGCTGATATAGCTTGATATGAATCAATTTGAGTATCTCGGCAACAGGAATTGTTTCCAAAGTGGACTGAATTAGTCTGTGTGACTTCAGCAGACATTACTTCTGTGGTGAAACAGTGAGTCAGCAAGTTAATGTCTTTTTTTTCAGTTTGAGCGGGTAAAGTAGAATATAAAGTGAGTTATAATATAGCCTATAAATAAATAAATATATATATATATATATATATATATATATATATATATATGGCCTAAACCCAGTTTACTACACTAGTGTGCAGCTGAATAAAATGTAATCATATTTCTAAATATTGTTTTAATTCAGTATTGTTTGTTATTAATCTTCCATAAGATTGTAAATAGAATCTGTGACATTTATGTAGAATGTAAGCTTTCTCGCAGTAAAATATAGTAAAAGAAGAATCATGCAATCAAAATAAATTTTTTATGTCTTTTGTTTGCAAAGGCTCTCATTGCATACTCTTTGAGTTTGTGAAAAAGCACTATAGAAATAAAATGTATTATTATTAATAAACCAACATGCAGAGTTTTAATCACAAATAAAGAAAAGATGTGACCCCAGAAATAGCAGGTGTATACAGGTATAATACGTATCTATGGGGAAATGAAGACGAGGCCACTGGGCGCGCAATATACGTCTCGTTGTTTTTCTCATCGCACGTTTCAGTTACGCTCTCCAAATTGAGTTCGATGAAGTCAGTTGGCCGCTTCGACCAATCAGGAAAGAGTGCGCGTCGTGCGCGAGGTAAAGCAGCGACCTACAATTGGCTGAGGTGGGGTTTTTTTCCTCCAAAAGGGGCGTATTTTTTTCAAGCCATCTCGACTGAATATTTAGCCTCATCCAAGGAAACATAAATTTGATATCTTCGGGATTTTGCTACCCCATGAGTTGGGAACCAGCGCCGTTTGACAGGTTCAAACCGTGACCATGAAACCGGGTGGAGTTTGTGTGTTCGACCGAAGTCAGATCGGAGAAGTGAAGTGCTGAAGATGACGCTGTCGCTCCTGAAATGACCGGCTAGCTAAGCTAACGGCTAGCATGTCCGCCTTGGTTGTAGTCTGTCACTAGCTGACATTTAGCTAGGTGCAGTTATTCTGTCTGGCACTCGCACCGCGGCGGACCGTTTCACAAGGTAAACCGCTCTGATAATGACCACCATTTTCAGCGTTGCTGAGCAAACGTCCCTTTTTTTTTTCTTTGCTCAACGTTACACGACTTCTGTGTGTCCTGTCCGACCCAAGTAACGTTATCACATCGGCGCGAGACAAGTCTTTTTGCAGGGGTCTGGAGTACAAAGCAGAAGCCGAAACGTCGCGTATTTGCGGTGTCGTGATCTAATGTACACATGCAAGTAATTCATGGGCTTTGTTAGGCACGGTGCATACAGTGCGTCTGCTGTCTGGCCGCTGTCGGCGTGTATAATTGGGCCGCTAATCAACTTGCAATCCAAATGTTGTCTCTGCTGTTGTGCGCTTAAAATGGCTGACAGATGTTAGATACTTGGGATGGTATTTAGCGCGCCTCAACCTAACTATGCACAGCAACAAGGGAAAAAATAGAGGATGCTGGCGTTCGATTGGCTCGGGGGAAACGCGGGGCTGTCACAGGCTCCCGATTGGACCAATGGGGAGACAGCTGAGGCGCATACATGCCAAGCAGTACAGCCTCCTGTGGTTGGGTTTGTGCAGCGAGAGTACTTGAGGTAACATGCTGTGTTGTTATTACAACAGCACCAGAGTTGACCCCTTTTTACCTAGTAACGGTTGTGTCTAGGATTTAAAAGAAAACACGGCAAAACTTACCAAAAAACGGCTCCCTTTGTATCTACAGCAGTAAAGGAGAATAATTAATCAGGGAAATGAAACATTAAAATTGGTAGAATATTTAAAACAAGGCGGTATTACCTAATTTTGTTGTCAAGTTATTAACATTTCATGGATAATACTACATAATTATATATTTTTACATTTTAACCATGGCATTAAATGTCATGACATAACATAGGTTTTCATTTCAAAACAGCCAACACTGACGATTAATGTTTTACATTGAATAAACTGCAGTAAAATCATAATTCGGATCTCAGATTTGAATGAGATTACAGTTTGCAAACAACATATACAACACCATAATAAACAGCTACTGTTAATCTTAATGGATTGTCATACAAAGAAAGTGGAAAGTGTATACAAGTAATACTAATAATTCTGTGTTTGTGTCCATTAGGGGGCTGGTTTAAACTCCCATGCAGAAGGTGAGGAGGTGGGAATGTGAGACAGTTGTTAGCGGACTTAACATGGGTAGGGGCCGAGGCAGAGGGAGAGGAAGGGGCAGGGGTTCGTCTGGCCAGTTGCGGCCTCCCTCGCCCTACAGACTGCAGCTCTCTCCGTCCAGGGAGACCTTGACATATGCTCAGGCACAGAAAATAGTGGAGGTGGACCTAGAGGGAAGGCTCCATCGGATAAACATCACGGACGCCCTGCCAGTTATTACCGAGGACGAGATGATGGCCCAGGACATTGCTGAGTGCAACAGCAACAAGGAGAACAGTGAGCAAACGCAGAGTAAAACCAGATCGTGGAGGAAACCCTCAAACAGTAAAAGCAGGAAGAGCGGTAAAAATACATCTCACCAGAACCAACGGTCCGGCTCCCAGCAGCACACGGGTCCCACTAATTCTCTCCAGCAACCGTTCCATCAAATCCCCCTGCCCGAGCCTATCTTTCGTGTGCTGAGTTCGGTGTCCCCCTCGGAGGCACCTCCTCTCCCGTCAGCCTACTATCGTTTCATAGAAAAGTCAATAGAGGAACAGGACAGTGTGGCCGAGTACGACATGGACGAGGAGGATCTGGCCTGGCTGGAGATGGTTAACCAAAAGAGGGTGTGTGACGGCCACGCCTCCGTATCTGCAGACACTTTTGAGTTGCTGATTGACCGCCTGGAGAGGGAATCCATCCTGGAGTCCCGCAGCCAGGCCCTGTCGCAGAGTGCCGTTGACGAGGACGCTTTCTGCTGCGTCTGCCTGGATGACGAATGTCTGAACAGCAATGTCATCCTGTTCTGTGACATCTGCAATCTGGCCGTTCACCAGGAGTGTTACGGCGTGCCCTACGTACCCGAGGGTCAGTGGCTGTGCCGCTGCTGCCTGCAGTCCCCCTCCCGTCCTGTAGACTGTGTGCTCTGTCCCAACCGAGGAGGTGCCTTCAAACAGACGAGTGATGGACGTTGGGCCCATGTTGTCTGTGCCATATGGATCCCAGAGGTGTGCTTTGCCAACACAGTGTTTTTGGAGCCCGTTGAGGGGGTCAAGAACATCCCCACTGCTCGCTGGAAGCTCACCTGCTACCTGTGTAAGCAGAAAGGCAGAGGAGCGTCCATTCAGTGCCACAAAGCCAACTGTTACAGGGCCTTTCACGTCACCTGCGCCCAGAAGGCCGGCCTGTTTATGAAGATAGACCCGGTCCGGGAGACGGGTGTCAACGGTACCACCTTCTCCGTGAAGAAGACGGCTTTCTGTGAGCATCATTCCCCGGTGGGGTCTCGGCGGGAGGGTTCTGAAGACGAGTCGGTTGAAGGGAGACTGGTGGGGGGCAGGGGAAACCGGGGTCAAAGGTCCTACACTGAAAGCCCCCCACTACCACCACCAAACAAGAAGGCTGTCAAGGGCCAGAAGAAGAAGAATACGAAGGGGACTGGTCGGTCAACACGTCGCACAACAGTGCCTGTGCTGCTTGTCCCTCAGATCCCCTCTCACAGGTGGGACATTTGCATACAGTTTAAATTTACATACCCAGCATGGCTTATTCATATACTGTAGTGTCTGCTGCCTTACAAGAGAGTATTAGTATTCTTGCAGGGTTCCTTAGAGACGCAAGATTCATACTTTGACTTATGGCCTTAACGTAAGGTCATTTCGTGGTGGTCATGGTGGCGCTGACCACCTCTGCCACACAGGTTTTCATCTACAACTGTTTAATCTCCACAGGCTGAATAAGATCTGCACAGGAGTTGAAGTCCAGAGGAAGAATCAGTTCATGCAGAGGCTTCATAACTACTGGTTGCTGAAACGACAGTCGAGAAATGGGATGCCTTTAATACGGCGACTTCACTCCCATCTACAGACCCACAGGACCGCAGAGCAGGTAAGATGAGAGGCGATGAAGTGTGTGTGTGTTTAAAAGCACTATTAATCCTGGTGTCCATATTGATTTTGACTTTCAGTTAATATCTGTGTGACAGTCCATCATATATGATAAATACCAGCACATTTAAACTCATTCATTCATTATAAATCCTTCGCAGAACCCATAAAGTCTATTCAAGTCACTGGTGGAATCGAACCAGTTCACACCATGCTTCTATTCTCACACACTGAGATCGAAACATAAGCCCAGACATCACACTTGCAACGGCTGTTTTAAATAGATGGCCGTCTTCCATACAACCCTACACAGCTCCTTGCTGTAGACCTCTCACTGCTGCGGGGGGGTCAGAAGTGTGATCTATTTGTGATTGTTACTTTTTGTGTTTCAGAAGGAGCCTGATGAGAAACTGTGTGCTGCAAGAGAGGAGCTTCGATACTGGCAGAAGTTGAGGCAAGACCTGGAAAGAGCCAGGCTTCTGGTGGAACTCATCCGTAAGAGAGAGAGGCTAAAGAGGGAACAGGTGCGTTACAGAGGAACTAGACAAGCTAGAATTATTTGGGGTATTTTTTGGGGTTAAAAAGACTCCGTTCATTGTGATAAAATTACTCGTTTGTACTACGTCTGTAAGTAGATCCACTGTCTAATATTTTCTCCAGCGAAATTGGCTGAAATCAGGATTCTGATTTGCTCATGCAATTTAAATACGTTAAGAAATTGCAATTTTTTCTTACCGTTTTCCGATGTTTGTGTCCACAGTTTTATAAATGATTAATCGTGATTAATTTATGTCATCACACCTCAGATGAAAATTCAGCAGGCCGCCCTCGAGTTGAAGTTGACCCCTGCATTGGTGCTCCTGCGATCCACCTTGGAACAACTGCAGGAGAAGGACACATCCAAAATCTTCTCTCAGCCTGTCAATCTATCAGAGGTAGGTGCAGTGAGAAAACAAATCTGCTCACTACTTCATATCAAGCAGCATATCTGCTTCAGCTTGGAGGTCAGCTAACAGTGTTGTTATCATGGTCCACTGAGGTCCCAGATTACCTGGAGTTTATCTCCCAGCCGATGGACTTCTCCGCCATGTGTGCCAAACTGGAGGGACACGCCTATTGCTCCATTGCAGACCTCGAGAGAGACTTCAACCTCATGATCTCCAACTGCCTCAAGTACAATTCCAAGGATACCATGTTTCACAAGACGGCCTTACAGCTCCGGGAGGTGGGCGGAGCCATTCTCCGCCACGCCCACAGGCAGTCTCAGAGCATCGGCCTGGACCCCAGCACTGGGATGCATCTCCCAGACACTCTGAACAAACATGGCTTCTACAACTGCACGTGGGACGATGGTGAGTTGAGGGTGGGAACTAGCCGTTTCGTCACAATCGTAACCCTCGCACCTCATCTGTCTTTTTGTTATCCTCTCTACAGTTGACTCTCTCTTGGACCCAGAGAACAGACTTCACTTAACCACGGACGAACAGCTCAAGGCCTTACTGGACAAACTTGACGTGGTCGCCTCCATGCGCACCAGTGGGGGTCGAACCAAACGCATTAGGCTGCTGCGCAGAGAGATCAATGCCCTCCGACAGAAGATGAACCAGCAGAAGCAAAACTCCCAGTCTGTGAATGGTAATAACGTGGAGGGTGGAGTTAAAGAGGAGGAAGACGAGGAGGAAGAAGAGGAGGAGAAGAAGGAAAAGAAAAAGAAGACAAATGTTGATAATGGACCTTTGACAGTGGTGTCAAACCCTGGGACAGGTAAAACAATATTTTCCTTTTCATATATTTTATTCCTTTTGGCCGTCAATCTAACAAAGGTTTTAATTACCTTTTGTTTTACGATTTAATAATTTTACATAGCGTGAAATATGATGCCCTTTTATAATTTCCCAAAGTCCAATAAGTTCAATTCTACAATGCTAGAAAAGCAGCAAATCCTCATATTGGAGAAGCTGCAACCAGTGAATGTTCCAACATTTGAGTGAATAAATTAATTACAATAGTTTCAGCTGTATTAATGATCCGTAAACCCATTCCTCTCTGATCCAGATGACTCTCCACCTGTGCTAGAACTCACCTGCCCGGTATCATCACCGCTGCCAGGAGATGCTCCTCTGGAACCTCCTGTCCTGGGCATCGTGCCCGGAGGCCGGCGGTCCCCTGGGCGTTCCTACAAGCGCCAGAGGTCATCCCGCAGCGGGAGCAAAAGCCAAGGTGAAGATGAGGCTGAAGTCGGTGAAACCCCATCTTCCCAACCGGAGGCCGTTCATGAGGTCACTCCGCTGGGGACACCCCCGACTCTGCCTTTGGTGGGAGTTGGTCGTCGCACGTCCGTTCTATTCAAGAAAGCTAAAAATGGGGCGCGACTGGTGAAAAGCAAGTCCCCACCACAACCGAACGGGAAACCCTCGGAGGATAAGACCAACGGGTTAGACAGAACCACCGCTAGCCCAAATTCACCCAGTGTGACCAACATGACCACCTTACCTCCCACTCCCAACGCTTCCCCGACACCTCCCTCTCCTTCCTCACACCACCTGAGGTCCAGAGGCCCGAGCTCTGAAAGCGAAGCAGACAAACTCCTTCCACCACCCAGAGAAGGAGGTAAAGATAAAATAAATCACAACATTACAGAGAGTGTTAAAGATCGTAAAAATCCAGGTTTGTCAAGCTTTCCTTTGTGTTTTCAGTCGGCCTGACAAACGGAAAACACACCTCTGCAGACCACGATGATGACGACCCCAAAGTAAAGTGAGTATTGAGTCATGCAAGAACCACTTGTAGGAACAGATTTGTTATTAATCGGCACATATAAGCGTTTTAAGGGTACTCTAATACACAGCTTAGCTGATCTTTATGTCTGCACATATTCAACAGCATGACTCTGTGGTGTGAAATTATTCTAGTTATTCTCTGGTAACAACTTTTGGGAATTAAGGTAACATATAAGGCATTGATTATGCCAATATTGAGCTTTAATGAACACACACCTCGTTGTGAACTTGTGGCGTTCATTACTTTTTGCTGAGTTTGGTTTATCCAACTTGAACACTTGTACGTGCAAGCTTCAAAGAAAGGAAAAACAAAGAAGTTGAGCATAAGAATATGAAAATGTTCTTGCATGAGGCCGATGTCTTTGAAATTCTGAGGCATTTAATTTTTCTAAGTGTGACCTTGAATAGTCCATGACGGATTTGTCAATCTAAATGTCGAATCATCACAGTGATGGGAAAATGTGGTCTATGAATGACTTTCTAAAATCATCTAGAGTTTTAACAACCACAAACAGGACCCAGGCTAACCATGTCTACGTGACTACACACACCCATTATTCTGAAACAATAGCTGTGTCATACTAACATGCATCTCAGCCAATAATGATGTTGTTTTTTACAAATTTTCTATGGATACATCTCACCATAAATTGTGTTTTAACTTTAAAACCAAATCACCCACTTGCCTTGTTTTTCTCTCCACTTGTCTCCAGCTGTAGTGTCTCCCCACCCAAGCGAAGTCGCGGTAAACCTGCGTTGGCAAAAGTACCTGGGAACGGGGACATCTGTGGGTCTGGTGTGTATGATGAGAAGGCATTCAAAAGAAAATGCACTAAAATACAGTTTTTTTTGTGTGTTTATTGGCTGTGTCATGTAAGATTCTGCACACAAAATGTTTTATCTCATAACATTTTCAGTTTTGTCTAAATCGTTGAAATGAACTGGATGTATTGGAACATGTTGTTCACAGGACAGACGACACTTCTGTCTTTAGATAGCGAGGCTGAGCTCGGACCTCTGGACCTGGTGTGGGCCAAATGCAGAGGATACCCATCGTACCCAGCAATGGTGAGGATGTACTTGCTCTTGCATTTGATAAAGAAAATGGTCTGATTGCATCCCATAGAAGGGCGCGATAATTAAATCGACTTGAACGGACATCGTTTATTCTTCCAGATTGTTGACCCAGACATGCCCCAGGAAGGGCTTCTTCATAACGGCATCCCCATCCCAGTGCCTCCCGTGGAGGTGCTCAAACTGGGCGAATGGAGAGAAACGGAAGAAGGCGAAAAGCTCTTCTTGGTGCTTTTCTTTGACACCAAAAGAACTTGGTAAGATTCAGACAGGGCGGGGCTAAACCTCATGCTGAATTTTAAAAAACAATCCGAAGCAAGTCTTGGTCAACATTGTGCCTCTTGGTTTTCAGGCAATGGCTCCCTCGGAACAAACTCCTGCCGATGGGCTTGGATGACACTGTAGACAAACTGCGCTTAATGGAAGGCAAGAAACCCAGCGTTCGCAAGTCTGTGCACACCGCGTACGACCGAGCCATGGTGCATTTAAACCACGTGAGAGGAAATCTCAACTTCACTCCCTCCAATTTTATATAAAAGTTGAGTTTTTATCATCTTAAAACAGGCTGTCTGGTTATATGTATAGAAGCTTCATCAATGTTCTCAAAAAGGTGGGAAAGTAAAACAAAGATTATATTTCCAACAGTTGGTTGGAGATAAAACTGTTGCTCCGGTTTAGAAAACGGAGAGGAGGGAAATTTAGAATTTTCCTGGATGAATTTGTTCATTTATTCATGTGATGTTTTGTAAAAGTTTTTACACAACCACTGTTGCTATGTGTCCATATAAAGTTTTTATTTTAGGCCAAAGTGAGTCAAGACTTAGGTGAGAAGTGTAAATATCAAATCATCAAAGGGATCGTCTTGATTCGAAACATATCTAGATTGTATTTGCCATTGAATCGTCACTGTGTTTATGAAGTGTGGAAGTCCCACTTAATGTTCACGTCATATCTGGACTTTGGCTTTGGAAGAAAAGTTGAATTTTAATGTTTGATTTTTTTTTTGGACATGCAGGGCCCCAACTTAAAACCATTCCTTCAGATTCTCCCTCAATTGAATCACGTAGCCTTTTAGTTTGATATTCAAACCTGCTCAAGATGGCATCGACATTAAATTAAAAGCTAAATCAGTTGCCTCTGAGGAAATGTCATTTTCTTCAGCAATTCTGGGAATTGGTAAGTAAATACAGGTGATTTGTCAGAAGAAGAAAGTGAAATGGATAGAAATGGTGATACTGGCTGCCAAAGCAAACATTCTTGAACTTCTAGTCCAGCTAGGACGTGTTGTAGGTGGGATTTCAGAGGTCTTTCCTTATTTTTCCATATTGTGAAACTGTGTTATGATTGTAGAATGTTGGAGTACCTGGTGCGACTACTTGGTTAGTGAGACGTGAAGCCACTGCAGAGGTGAAGCTGGTTATTTTGTGGTAACGACGAGTTCTACTGCGATCGCTGAATAATCAAAGCAAATCTGGCTGAAATGACTTGAAAAGCACAATCGGTCTGTTTTAAAAACAAACAAAAAAACAAAAAAACTTGTTGATCCATATATGTGGCAAAAATGTGTGTATGTACAGTATATACATATATGAATACGACTTCAATGTAGTAAAAAGGTGCATGTGTATAGTTTTGTAAATATGTAAATGTATGTTTATATTGGCTTACATGAAGTAATTTAAGGAATGCAAAAATCAAATTTAGATTTTAATTTATAAAAATTTGTGGCAGTCGAGAGTGTTATTTAAAAAAAGTAAAATATTGAAAAGATTTATGTATGATGCTACGTAGCTCTTTGTAATAGTGATGGTATTCACCAACATGTCAGAATATATTCTCTAGAAGCGAGGCGGCACAAGACCTGAGCTCTGTAGGCAGCAGTGACCACACTAGTCGTTTTCTTTCTTGGGTGGGCACAGGGGGTTTCTGATCTTGCCATTTGAATTGTACCGCAAGATCTACAATCTGCCTGAGACGATATTTTCTCACACAAGAATAAATGCTGTTTGAAACAAATGCATGCGTGTCGTCTGATCACTCGGCGAGTTCACATCAAGGCGTCATTTCAAGAAGAAATCTCCTCAGCATCCCGCATCACATCTGGCTCCACGTTTCCAGGAAAACGAGAGGTAAATATAACGCGCTCTGAGGAATTTAATGTTGCAACATTTCATGCTATGTCTCCGAGATATTCATCTGACAAAGTGGATTGATTTTGGCTGAGAAAAACCTCACTTCAAGTACTCAAATTTATTACAATGAGCCTAATAATGTTCTTGGATGTTTCCATCAAAGAACTATGTAATGTGGTACTAATCCTATTCTAATTACTTGAAAGAAACCAAGTGAACATTCATTATTCATTTGCTACTGGAAACTTTATTCTTTATACTTGTTGAACTGAATGCTCGTCCGTTGACATATTTCCCAGAATTCCATCTTCAACTCATTTGCTACAGTATGCACCGACTAAAAGACTCAAGGTTACACAAGCAATTGCCTGGAGGTCTACCAACAGTCTGTTTTTCCTATAATAATAATAATTAGTACCAAATTAAATAGCCCAAGGAACTCTTATTATTAAATTAACATCATACTAGCATAATAAAGTGTTACTGTAATATTTTCTCGTAGATAATAAACTAAGCTTATTCACAGACTCTCTACTTGGGGTGTATATTTGTGCAACCTGGGATTTATTCCATAATACTATAGACACATACTCTTAAGACTTGAATTTACAGAAAAGGACACAAGGATGAGGCTACTGTTTATAGACCATCTTTACAAAAGTATTATCCAAAAAGATAAGTCGCCTGAATAATCTGCAGAAAAACACCGGGTGAGCTCGGTGACGTCTCCTTAGCTTAAATAGATGACAATGCAAGCACGGACGATGACAATGACGATCATGTTATGTGGTCTAGTGTTACATTTCCTCCTTTTTTTTGTGCACAAATCATAGCATGAAGGAAACCTGATCGTTTTAATTTGAATAGAAACATCAGCGGGATATGAAACGTCTCCATGTTTTTTCGTTCTGTCGTAGGGAAGTAAACAAAAAGGAACAAAATCCACGGAGGAGGATTTGCATGTCCATGACACGTGATGGCCCATCCTTGTGATGCCAGCTCCAGTCGTTATTCCAGTTCATGTTGCGCCCAAAAACACAACAAACATTAACTTCTTGCATATCCTGTTTTGTAACATGGGGATGTTTTTTGTCTGGCGATAGAAACCTAGTCTGAGAAAGGTAGTTCACGTTTTCACTCCAATAGTTATAGCATATTAATGAACTGTCGTCTGTTTGATACATTCACTGTCCGTGAGAAAATCTTCTCTCTTGTTGCAGTCATAAAACAAATATTTAAAAAAAAAAAACATTTAAATATCATTGCAATTATTTTCTACCACAGTTCAATTTAAAACGTACTAATGCTGTTTTGCCCTGACTGTTCCGGATCGAAAGCAGCGATGCGATGACATGCTTTCTTGTTCGGGTAAAGAAATAATACTAGAAAGAGTTCATTCCTTCTTAAATAGTGTAAAACTTTTGTAGTGTTTGATTCCAGTAGTCAATGTCTGTCAAAGTCCAACAAGTGTCAAAAGAGGGTTCAAAAATACCTTGGAACCAGTGTACAAACTATTGTTGCATGGGGCTGAGCACTAACGGAGCCCCTATGGAAGAGATAGGAAGCCGTTGTCTGTGGAGTCCTGCTGGTCAGACTTCCCACCTCGAGAGCTCTTGCTGGGGTTTGGGGTGGTTGAATACTTCGGGGGATATCTGATAAATAGACGGTCCTCCTCCTTTTTAATCCACCTTAGAAGCTTAGTGATAGCAGTAATAGCACAGGCCTTCGTCACCAGAGGACTGAAGCAGGTGTAGAGCTCAAATTTACTCGTGACCTACAGGAGAGAAGAAAACGGACGGTTAAGGAGTTATTTTAGAGATTCTTGTAAGAATACTTTAACAATTTGGGAAATAATAGTATTCTCTTTCTTGCAGAGAGTAAGATGAGAAGACTACAGCCACAGCCAGCTAACTTAAAGTGACAACTCCTCTGGACAGTGCTTTCCATCTTCAGGGCTGCAGATCTGAGTGGAATCATCAGAATGGGACACACCTGAGCCCAGTGTGCCCCAGGAATAAAAGCCTGAGCAGCAGAAGTCTTTGGCTAGCAGATCTCCTCTCACCCCATATCTCCGTGTCTGGGCTTTTCTTTTTGTTCTTATTTTTACAGCACATTGCCACACATCCACTCCCTGCAATACTGGCTTCACACATTGCTCCGATCCACTTGTTTGACTTGTTTCGACATACTTAATAAGTAACAAATAACACAACTCTGGGGATCTCCTCCCAGACCTGGATCAGGGCATAGGTGCTCAATTGGATTTAGGTCAAGGGAATGTGAGGACTGGCCCCATGAACCCAGGGCAGAGCAGAACAAGAAACTAGAGAAGAATCAGTCAGGAAGGATGTGGAGCGAGCAGATGTCTGTGGCCACCACATTCAAAACCGTTCCCTTTTTGGAGGTGGTTGTGTTGCTTTTGCCTCTCCGTTGCACCTGTTGTCACTTTCATTTGCACCAAAGTAGAAATTAAATGTTTTCACAATCACTTCTAATTCCTAAACGGACAGATTGTTATCCCTGAAGTTTGACTGACTTGGTGTTAAGACTGTGATGATGAAGTGTTCCCTATATTGTTAAGCAGCATATATATATATATATATATATATATATATATATATATATATATATAGTCACTGTGCACAGACAAGAAATCGTCCAGCAAATAACCCCCAGTTAAACCACAACATCCGTTGATGTTCTCATCTAAGACAATGGAATACACGCAGCCACAGTATTGAGAACCAGCTGTATATAATGACAGAGATCATGTATCAGTAACACAGATACATACCCAGGCTAGCAGAGTTTCCCTCTCAGCGACATGGTAGATGAGCTTGAGGGGTCGTGAGGTGCTGTGGATGCGACTGTGCATATAACGATAAAGGTCCAGCAGTCTCATTTTCTCCTCTTCACTGCTGTACGGGGCCTCCATCTCTGGGCTACATGCAGCAACAAAATGTAAAGTAAAGGTTACAGACAGGAAAGGCATACAAAGTTCCCACATAAACAAAGATACGGTTATACACATAAGGCCTGGTTAAAACTACTGATTTCTGGTTGCAGTTGACCAGCCTGGAACATTATTCTGAGGCATGTTAATAAAATGATTGTATTATTTAAAGTGTAAACGTGATAATTTGTTGGATTTAACTTGTATTGTCACAGAGATAAATTATGTTTCTTATGATTTCTTATAACTGGAAGTCAATGTCTAAAACCCTTGTATTCTGAACAGGAGACCATCAACACCAACCACATTAAGCTTTCATTTTTCTTAGAGGAAATGGCCTCTTATACACAGTGTTTAGTTATCGATTATAATACAAGAGAAATACTACATGCCGTGAAAAAAAAGATAATTTAGTTTCTTAAACATAAGTGATCAGTTTAGGCTCCTATGTCCCTCCTGAAGTGGGTTAAATAATGACGGACACACAAACAAACACACCTGGTGAACTGAGTTAGCTGGCGGTAGTTGTCTGGCACATCGAAGGGCTTGTACATGAAGTGTCTGAGGTCTGAGACGCCCACCTGGCTCACGCTGTACGACTGGACTTTGGCAATGAGGCTCAGGGAGTTCTGAGCCATCATGGCCTCTTCTATCTTCCTCTTGCACTCGGCTACAGCGTAGAAAGCCTCCTTGTCTGTCGAGAGCAGCAGCAAGCAAACAGTGCATTCTGGAGGATCCAGGTAAGAAATGTATGCATAAAAGTAACAGTCAGGATTGAAGAGGGGGAGGCAGATCGGAGTCCAGATCTCCCCCGCCTGAAAGGCAGAGGAGGCTCCGATGAGGTTGAGCAGGAGGTGGACGTCGGCAGGCTCCAGCCTGGTGTCCTCGATGACCGTCTTTTCTTGGACGATGGTGAGCAGCTGGTTCCTTGCGATGAGGATGGAGAAAACCAGATTGGGGGTGATTGCTTTCTGCAGGATCTGACTGAGAGAGTCCCTGAGAGAGGAAGCTAAGGGCAAGCAGTGCACTGCTGCTAGCAGGAAGCTTGGGTCAGAATCGACCAGGTTGAGAAGACCGTCCAGGATCTTCTCTGAGCCCGCCAGGAGTCTCCTTAGATCATAGTTTTTCTTGTGTTCAAAGATGCGGGATATGCTGGCCTGGGTGAGCATGCTGATAATCTGATAGTACACATAGAGGAGCTCTCCGCGGAGCTGCTGCTCAGTCTGACGACTGCAAGAGACACAGACCAGCACGAGGGGCCCTTTCTGTAAGAACACCACAGTGTGCTCCGCTGATGGAAGAAAGAAAAGACATAAGCAAACATTAAGGATACACTGGAAGTAATGGTGAATGTCTACTAACAATGTTCCCAATGATTAACAGCTTAAATGTCATGCTTCAAATATAGTCAATGTAAAACAATCCTGAAAATGCATTAACCGCTCCTTCATCATCCTATTTCTCAATGGTGCAGCACGTTTTGTCAATTAATAATAAGGAAATTTCCCTCTATGGGAAGTCAGAGCCACTCTAACACAAGCCACAATCATATATGAACTGTCTACACTACATTTATAATCATTTTACAAAAAAGGTACACTTATGCTCTCACCTGAATAGACTGAGCGGATGATATTATCTCCACTCTGAACGAAGGAAACCAGCGCCATCATGACTCCCATTGTGGATGAAAGAGCTTCTTCACTGCCATATCGAGAATAGATGGGTTTTCCTGCTTCACTCAACACAAAAACATGTTTCCTGTGTTGCCGCCAGCTGTCAGCTGTCACATCCTCATCACGATGAGACATAAACGCAGGAGATTCCTGGGGGCCTGCCTCCAGCAAGGGCGATGACCTTCCCTTCACACCTATCCCTTGCTCCTCCAGCTTGGCCTTGGCCAGCATTGTAACAACAAACTCCCCAGAGTCACTCTTGTCATTGTCAGTGGCGGCATCCTCGGTTCCGTTGTCCGACAGCTGGGAGGACTCACTGTTCTGACCCCCAGATTCAACGGTCTCCTCAGTCTCTAGCTTTGTTACCTGATCAGAATGGGGCTGCGCATCCAGACTCTGCTCCTCTGGTGTAACATCTGACAGGACTGAATCAGCGGGCTCCTCCGTGTTTACAGTGGTGCTGTCACTTCTCTCCACCGGATCAGGAAACATGTGATTCCCCAGGAGTGAGAGAGAAGTCGCCAAAGTGTCAGCTAAAATGAAAACAACAATACAATTATGAAATGAAGGATGAAAGCGAAAAAAGCTTTAATGAAAGATTAAACAATTTAACATGTGGCTTGCTCTCACAGGGTGGATCGCAAATCTTCACTCCTTGTGCCTCTCCTTGATGATTGCCTCTCTCCATGATACCATCCCAGTCACTGCAGATTCAAAAGAAACAAAACATACTGCAACCAACCAATTCCGAATGAACAGCTGTATACCTAGTATATGTCTGTGGTTGCAGCTGAACCTTGCGTGCATCCCAATCTCTTATGAATAGGAGCACTCATAGTGGCCAGGTCACATGGTTAGAGAAGAAAACTGGTTACAACTCGAAATTCCAGCAGGCTGGCTAATGTTACACTGCAGATAGACGACAGTCAGTTGGACGGTGAGACGATATAACTGCTATTTGACCGCCAGAACAAGGGAACTAACCACCGTTAGCATAATAACACTTGCTTAAATTACCGAAGCTCACGTTAGCTTGTCTGCTAATTTGTTAAGAAAAAGCTTACTTTTTTTATTCTGATATCTGACTGTGAATTCCGATGCAACTCAGTAAACGCTGGCTGTAGTTACTAGGTTAGCATTGCCTGCTAGCAAGCGAAACAGATCAATTTCATGGCCTTAGCTTATCAGTTAGCAAGAAAGCAATCGTGGTTAGCTAAAAATTAGACAGATGAAGGACAAATAATAAAACTCACGAGTTTGTATCGTCGAAACGTTAGGTTGAACATCTATTTCCCTGCAGCAAGTTTCACCAGCAGCCCGGCTGCAAACAAGCTGTCAAGAATGAGAAGCAGAAAACAAATTTTCCTCTTACGACAACAGACATCCGGAATCTCTGATGACAAGCTAACCTAACCAATCCGCGTGCTCGCTGACACCGTCTAGCCCCGCCCCCTCCGGGTACGTTCCAGATTGACGCACTGCGTAAGACGGTACAGTTTAGCTGGGTAAGCTAATTGTACAAAGTGTTTCGACCGCTTTTGAAGTAAATATGTGCTGATTGTTTCAATTTCTTTGATACAAATATAAACCAGGGATGGCCACGTTTTATTTTTCAGCAAAGATAATGAGGGGGCATTTCGATATGCTAGCTAACGTAGCCAGCAGTTAATTAGCCACAACGCTTCACATGCCCCTCGGTGTGATCTCATAGTGTTCAAACATCTTAGGGACAAAACTAATTAGACTTCTCGGAGGAGTTCTCTGTGTTGCCGGATAGATTAAATGTCCCAACATTGCTCAACTACACGGACTACTGCCCCGGCCTGCTGGCGCTAGCTAGAAAATGCTAGGTTTAAGCGTTAGCTTCGCTCTGCTCTATCGATCTCTTTCGATCACTCCTGGCAGCAGGGTGTATTTTTGATACATGACATAATAACATATGTCATCTATCTTAAGAAGAAGTCTGAGGGTTTGCTGTAACCCTTTAAATGTCCTCACTGTGGGATTAATAAAGGTTTATTTTTTGCTAAAACTGTCTTTGGCGGATGTTGTCGTTGCGAATTAGCGAAACGTACCATACGTCACGTCCGGTTCTTCAACCCTCGCCGCTGATACAAACAAACGGTAGGGAATATGGCGAGGCTCTTCTCGTATCTGGGTGTCATTCGCTAACGTTACCGAAGCCAAGGCGATGTTTTTGACATCACACATCGGATGAAGAGTGCCCGCTATTGATCTGACGTCACCTACACCGAGCGACCATGGAGGAGCCGTGGGATTTCGAGTTTTTGTCCCGCATCGCTGACAGCTGCTTGTCGTTCCTGTCCGAATTTGTCGAGGACTGGCTCGCCAACGACATGAGGGTCTGCATATTCAAAATACTACTCAGCTGGTTGATTTTCAGCCTTATCGCCATTCACTTCGCATGGAAAGTCTACGGCAACACGGTCAACGACATGTATTATCGGCAAGGTGAGTTTTCTCCCGGTTTTATCGCTGCATCGCTTGTTTAAATGAGGGGCTAGCACTAGCCACGTTGGCTTCATGTCTGTCTGTTGGTGTTGATGCTCAGGTACCGGACAGAACGGAGCCACACCTGACACGGCGCCTCACCTGAGTGGATGGTAAGTGTCCCATCATGCATGTCGCTTCAAACATTACAGCCAGCCTGGAGCTCTAAAGCTGCATAGGTGCAAAAGCTAGTGTATCAGGGCAATTATGTATTCTCCACTGAAGCTGCAACTTTTATAGCAAATATATGGGTTTGGGGGGAGGGGGCTGTATAGTAGCGTTATAAATGTTGTATCATACTTACAGTGCATTTCCTGTTATTGCTCTTTTTAAATGGTTTTGTTAGTAATGTGTTATTCCTGCAGGGAAAGCAAAGCAGGAGATGCCCCTAAGACTCATCGAGATTAACAGGACAACGGTGCAGGACTTTGGACTTTATCCAAGCGAGAGCTGGACGCCTGTGACGGGACATTAAATGCACCCTGAAGTTTTGCTGATAATAAAGCATCTTCTGTTGCATTCAAGGTGGCTGCACCTTCCGGAGAAAGGTCGGGTTATGCAGGCCGACGGCTACACACTGATTCACTAAGTCAACTACGCAGTGCTGTGAGGTATTTATTTTTGGTTTTGTCAAAGGTGGATATTGAGCAGAACCTTACTCTAAAGACAAATATTGATCTGATGGGTTTGTGTGTGAACTGAGGGTGCTTTAAGAACACTGTGATGATAAGCAGAATAAGCGGACGTAACATTCAATGCTGACCATGAGCAAAAATAATTTGACTTGATCTGAATGATGGAACAACGGACAGTATTTTGGTGTGTGTGTACAAATATATATCCACGAAAAGCAGTTCATGTAATGCATCTTCCATGATTTTTGAATTCTTCCTCATACCATGTAAGGAGCATTGTGTGAACTTAATGAGATGCAGAGTGCCTCATTAGAGTGTTTACCCCCCCTTTGACTTTTTCCCATTTCATTATTTCTTTTTGAACATTGACTCATAGCAAACTGTCAAAGTGAGAACAAATCTCTACAAATTAGGTTGAATTAAAGCAATGATATTAAACACAAGCACATTCACCCTATATCTGACATAACTGCAGTGCACAGTTTACCGTATAATCCAGGTGTGACACATTGTTCTACAATATTTATCTGAAAAAACTATCGGCTAATTCCTTGGCAACACTACATCATGAAGACAAAAGAACATTCTTAGGAAATCTGTAAAAATAAAAAGGTAAAGGATGTAAAACCTTACAGGGCTCCGAGTGTTAATGAGGACAACACTGTGGTGCAGTTGTCCAATGTCACTGTAACTGGTTGTTGAGAATGAAGACACTGTTCAACCTCTTTGCCCTGATGCTTCATCAATTGTGGCGCCATTCATTTAGGAAGAAAAGCTGTAAACAAAGCCAAAATGGCTTGAAAACAACTATGTTAATGTCCTGTTGTGTCCAAAATTTGAAGCAGGAGGACATGAAGATGCTGTTCATGCCGTTCCAATGTCATTCAAAAGTGCTTGAGCAGTTTTGCAAAGAATAATGGGTTTAAAAGAAATGCAACAGTGAAACCAACCTATCCGTAGTGGGGGATTCAAAGCTAGCAGCAGTTACTGCCAAAGGTGCCTCTTGACTTGAGAATAAATTGTTTTTATATATTTGTACTCATCAATTTGTTTCATTTTGACAGTTTTATTTTCAGTTAAAATGTCAAATGTAAATAGTAAAATCTATTATTTTTTTTAAATATGAAAAAGTTAAAGGGGAGGTTAATACTTTGTGTGTTGTATGAACCAACTTGCAATCAGCCATTATATCTGAGAAGTTATAATACTAGTTAGTAGTACAATATATTGTACTGCAGCGTGTACTTACAGAAATGTAATGATGTACATAGTAATATAAGTCAATAAAAAACACATTCGTCAACATATTTTAGATTATTTAATATTCATAGAATTGAATGAAGCGATATCAGTCATGTTTTCATGTACACTTACAAAGAGTTATATTTGTGGAACTGAGAAAAAAACAACAGTTAATCAATGCAAATCTGAATCAATCATCAAATATTTATCCCCCTCCACTGTACTTATATCGATATATTTTATGAGCTTTGGAATTATTTTCTGTCAATAGGAATTGGCGGAATAAGTAGCATGTGTACATCCATCACATTGGTGCAGGTCAGGCCAGGTACGAGTAAGCGCTGCGCATCGGAAAGACGTGTAAAAAAAGTGTAAGAATCATTGTTGGCAAGGTAGTCGGCGACGTTCAACCCCTGTGCTTGTGCCTCTTCATACAACCCCCCATCAGTGATGGCCCCTGCTGCCTCGGTGGGTCCGTCCTGACCATCAGTTCCACCACTCAGGAACATAGGGCCATTCGGGAGGTTCAGGCCTCTCAGCTCCAGTCCCACTCGCAGAGCCAGCTCCTGGTTTCGACCCCCACGCCCCTTGCCTGTCAGCTCGACGGTGGGCTCCCCTCCAGCCAGCAGGCACGTGGAACCCCAACCCTCTGTGCGGCCTTCCTCCAAGACCCGCATGGTACGGCAGAGGTCCCAGCTCTCCACACCCACTTCAGGCCCCAGGCTCAGCAGGTCTGTGGCAATCTTTGGAGGAGGTTCCTCTGGAGAACAGGCAAAGCGGGCCAGGAGGCCGTACAGTCTGGCGACTGACCTTACATCGCCACACACTCCCGGTGCCAGCACAACCGGGCGGAAGCCCAACTCCCGAGCACGGCGACCTGCCCATTTTAGGGCAATGCTGTTGGAGCCGATCACAGTGTTGACAACGTGCCCTGATGTATCGGATTCATCTTTGGTCTCCCTCCACATATGACTTGGTCTGCCGAGAACTTCCTTTACTGAGGCGGGTAGGGAGTTCAACAGCTTGTAACGTTCAAGAACCGACAAAACCTCTTCAGGCCACACCTCACCACGCACTGTGGGGCCGCTGGCTATCAAGTCCAGAGGATCCCCAATTACATCGGACAATATCAGCGAAACCACCTGGAAGAAGGGATGAGAGGCGTGATATTCAGAGTGCAATGCTGGAATGAGTTCTACCACTGCAATATGAAGCTGTTTGAAGAAAAACATTACCTTAGCTGGGTGAGCAAAATGTGCAAGCCCTCCACCCTTTAAGAGAGACAAGGCGCGTCGCACTGTGTTCAGCTCTTGAATAGTGGCGCCCGCACCTGCAAGTTTGCGGGTAACGTCCTGTTTCTCCTGCAGTGAGATTGGCGGGATGGGTGCAGGTAGCAGCGCAGAGCCTCCACCTAGACACAGTGTCACCGCCTTGTTTTAGAGATTTACATTTATACGGTGGGATTTTGTGAAGGCAAAAAAAAAAAAAGATGATATGCTTTTACCTGAAATCAGTACGAGTAGCAGGTCTTTCTCCGTCAGTTCACTGGCTAAGCGCTTGATCTCTTCAGCTGCCTTCTGGGCATCAATGTCGGGCAAGTTGTGTTTAGCTCCCTCCATCACTCTGATGTGGCTGTTTTCTTTTAACAAGAGGTGGCTGTGGTGGAAGTGAGAAATTCTATTATGCTGCTTAATCTTACATTTTACTTTTTTTACTTAATACTTTTAAGGCTTTTGCTTACTCTTTTCCGTGCTGCTGTAATGTCTGCTGAATCCCGTGTGGCACGCTTATTACACCTTTCACCAAGTGATCCCCCATAATCCTCTCTGCCTCAGCAGCCATGCCCAGTACAGCTTTTCCAAAGCCCACCAGATGCAGGTTGTGCTCGAGTGTGAATGTCTGACCACTGATCGTGACCGAGTCCTCTCTGCGCTCTATGCTCTGCCGGACCACCGTGTCCGGCTGCACGGCTTCCACCGCCGCTGCAAACACCTTGCGTGCCCGTGAGTCCATTGACATTTTGCACAATGCAGGTTTCCTCCGGCACACCTGGGCCAGAAAAGGCTGAGGTCGTAAAAAGGAAAGAACACGGGCCATGGACAAGTCAGGAGGTCTGAGCAGAAATTGCCTGAGGAGGTAAAAAGTCATAGTTTATAAAAACCACAAAAACATTTTATTTAAAAAAATACCACATCAAATATAACAATGTGCAAAGGAAGAAAAAGTAGTCCCAGAAGATTGCCCACCTTTTCAAGTTTAAATCAACCAAAACCTAAACCTGTAATCCTAAACCAGTTCCACAGTTCCCACTAAAATGGTGTTTTGAAGACTCATGAGGCCTACCTTTGAATGTGATATGAAGCCTGTTACATGCCCTTCAGCTCAGCAGTCAGGTAGTGGAGCTGAAACCCGAGGGGGGCCTTATGTACCTTCTGGTGAATGATTGACTGTGTGTAATGATTCACCACTGGTCTCCAGCTGTGCATCGGTCAGTTGTCCAACCCTTTCAGGTCACTCAGTTGTGTTTTTTGCTTTTTGTTTTTGCGCTTCTACAGTATATAACAGAATAAAAGGAAAGTATGTTGATTATTTTGAGGAAGAATAGAAACAGAGAAATGGCACGTTGCATACTGAGGGTTGGTGATATAAATTAACTCCGACTCCGAAACTTTCGTCCGTCAAAAAACTTTTCGGAACAGGCTCGAGTTTCTGCGTTTTTCACAGTCAAACGCGTTTAGAGAGTTGTTTGACCACAAACATGCAACATATCAACAGACGAGCTCGTCCGCCCCAGGCCTGAGGCCTGTACTACGAAGCAGGATTCGGGCTTAGCGAGGTAACTTCAGCGCTAACTCTGGGTTTTCGTCCTTCGACGCTTGTTCACTTCTTACCGGGATAGATCACCATGGCAACATACGCTGGAGAGCTATATTGCTGCTCCGGAGCAGGTTATGGTATGTTCCCGATAAGACCCCAACTTGGAGATAAGCACCGCCTACTTGACCAATCAGCTCTCTCGCGGATATATGAATCTCGGCGATTCGTGAAGAGTTGAACTATCGCGATAACTCCCACATAGCGAGGTGTCCGATTACAACGGAGATGCGCGTCACCGACGTGGCGAAGGCGGTGCTTGGTTTTCCCTCCCTCGTCACTCCCGTGGATCAGAAGTATCGCAGGCGGGCTTTCGTCGCCGTTTTTGAATTATACTTCTTTGAGAAAGAAGTGCGAGCATTGCAGTTCATGTGTATATAAATCGGAATCGAAGCGAGTGACATCTGTACGCCGATTCAAAGTGAAACGAGGGCCCGCTTCCCCTCAGGCAGACAAGAGGCCACCATGAAGCTGACGGACAATGTGCTGCGGAGCTTCCGAGTTGCTAAGGTGTTTCGGGAAAACTCAGACAAAATTAACTGTTTCGACTTCAGTTCGAACGGAGAAACAATCATTTCCAGCAGCGACGACGATTCCTTAGTCTTGTACGACTGCCAAGAGGGAAAGTAAGATTGTTTTTCTCTTCCTTTTCCCCCATTGTTTTTGACGTAAGCTAGCGTTAGCTGCTATGCTAGCTAGCGAGGCCTGCTGCGCTGCGATAATGCTCGGCAGTGTTGTGTGAGACGTACAATTCCTGTTGCTAAGCACAGAAATATGAATCCTGTCCGTTTTAGTGCCTTAAAGTATTAGTAATATGCTTTGTAATGGTAGCCAAACCGCATTGTTGCATATAGAGCACAATCTGTTGAAATTAAATAGGCAAGCAGTTGTTAGGTATGTTTGAGTAAAATGCTCATAAATAGTCAATTAATTCAGAGAAACGCCAACCATTTCGGTAATTCACAAATATGTGAACATTTGCTGCTTTTCTCTCTCTTTTTTTTTACATATATGGAACGTGACCATTTTAGGGTTTGGGGCAAAAACAAGCAAATTATATATTTATATAATATTTTTTATCGTTTTCTAACATGATACAGACCAAAACAAATACGTGATGAATAAGGGAAGACATTTATTGCACAATAAGTACACAAGTGCGCAACATAGTAGTAAATGTATTATTATTGATTGATGTCATTCAGTGATTCGAATGCTTATTTGCTTACCCCTCATGTAATCTGATTTATGGCAGACCCAAGAGGACTCTCTACAGCAAAAAATATGGAGTGGATCTGATCAGATACACGCATGCTGCAAACACTGTGGTCTACAGTTCCAACAAAATCGATGGTATGTTGATGCACACGATGTAAATATTGTTGATTGAATGAGGAATTTGTCAACTAAACAAATATCGCATTGTTTTTTGGACTGTAATCATAATGTGATATCTGATATGTGTGGTGTTTCATTGTGCCTGAAGTCGTTTATAATGGGACTATAGGGCCAAACTAATAGATAAGTTTGTCTTACATTTCAGTCGGCTACAACTGTCATATACATCCACAGAAGAACACTGTGATACAGGAGAAGACATTTAAATTGCATAAATTACCATATTTAGTATTATTTCAATTGCAAACATTATCTTTCTTTGTTATGTTTGTTCTATAAGCATACATTATAAGCTGCAGGGTACAGCGTGTTGGACTGAACGGTCCACTACTGGATCGCGGGACGCACTCACTTTGGTCTGAGGTAGTTGTTTGTACAGTTTGAGGGTCTGTGATTCTGCCCCATACAGGAGCTAACTGTACAAGTGACTGCCTTGCCCACGGTCGAGTCAACTCATCAGACCTGCCTGTAATCAACACCCATGTTTGGATGCCAGCTTGTTTCTTGTTGCTGCTGATCATGTGTGATATATGACGTGGTAACTGTGTTGTTTGTCTTTCAAGATACAATCCGATACCTTTCCCTTCATGACAACAAATACATCCGCTACTTTCCTGGTCATAACAAAAGGTGAGGACGCTTAACCTTTCACATATTGCACCAGCTGAAAGTTCCTCTGTTCTCATGTTTTTCTTTTTTTATGTGTGTAACCAGAGTGACATCGCTCTCCATGTCTCCTGTGGATGACACATTTATTTCTGGCTCATTAGATAAAACCATCAGACTTTGGGATTTGCGGTCGCCAAACTGCCAGGTGAGTTTTTTTTTTTTTTGGTCGGCATCCACTGGTGTTGCACTAATATGTAACTGTAGAATGATGATATAGCTGTCATTGACCTTCTCTTGTCCGTCCCTTTTAGGGTTTGATGCACTTGCAGGGGAAGCCGGTGTGCTCCTTTGATCCAGAGGGTTTAATTTTTGCTGCAGGAATAAATTCAGAGATGGTTAAACTATATGATCTGCGATCGTTTGACAAGGTAAGTTAAATACCAGTAGTCAAATTTAAACCGTTTGAATTAGTAGTGTAACGATTCATGCGATGCATCGGTGAATCGATTGTCAGTCTTACCGATTCAACTAAATCGATCTGCTAAAATGAATCGAATCGTGGTTTACAGAATCGAATCGCTCCAAAAAAAATGTAATCTCCAACTTCCTAACCGTTAATTGAATCACTGTGAAGCCAAAGATTCACACCCCTAGTTTGAATATAATGGGTGCAAAATACTCACAACGCCTCTTGTCAACAGGGTCCTTTTGCAACCTTCAAGCTTCAGTACGACCGGACGTGTGAGTGGACAGGACTCAAGTTCAGCAACGACGGAAAACTCATTCTTCTTTCTACTAATGGCGGAGCCCTCCGCGTCTTAGATGCCTTTAAGGGTGCTGTACTACATTCTTTTGGGGTAAGGGATTACTCATCAGCATGCACAATGTGTGAAATAACACGGGGTATGGTGTCTGAAAATTAAAAATGTTTGGAAAACCATGGCACTTTCAAATCATCCCCATTCAAGGATACATTTAAACGATGAATGTATTTAATGAGTTTTAAAGATTTCTTTTTTTAAAGAGGAGGATCTGAAATCCTAACAAATTGTTCACTGTTGTTCTAATGTAGATGACATAATTGCTCATGGATGCTATTCATTCACCCACAGGGCTACAACAACGGTAAAGGTGTAACACTGGAGGCATCATTCACTCCGGATTCTCAGTTTGTTATGATCGGTAAGTTCCTCAGTGTTGGAAAAAGATTCATACATTTAATTAATGTAAGGAACTTTATGTCAAGTGATTTTGAATTCTACTGGAGCAATACATGGACAAAAACAATATGATTAGCCATGAAAATACAAGTCAATTCCATAATCCTGCAGCAGAGCTAACATTTTGCACATTAAAACAAATACATGCTCTGCACACTGGTGTCACAGAAGGGTAATGCCATTCTTTGGACATGGAAAAGCATTTAGGTTCTTGGTCATATAACCGTGCCGGTCATGTTTTCATCAGATATTTGTTTGTCCATATATTTCAGGTTCTGAGGATGGAAAGATCCACGTGTGGAACGCAGAGAGTGGTATGAAGGTTGCATTATTAGACGGGAAGCACACGGGACCGATTACCTGCCTGCAGTTCAACCCCAAGTTCATGACGTTTGCAAGTGCCTGCTCCAACATGGTGAGTGGGGTGGGGTGGACAAAAAGCCGCAACTAGATTCCTCAATGATTACTTTTGTAGTTGTGAAGTTTAATTGTTGTTGTTTACCCCCTTCCATATACATAATATTTTATATATATAATATTTTATTTTTTGCAAATTACCACCAAAGTATATTCCTTATTTTATCTATCCATTGGCAGTACCTCAGCAGCCCACTAGATAGCGCTCTGAAGCCTCCCAGTGGTTGAGATTTGCTGTTGTTTTTTTAGGAATTTAGTACCAATATCATATTTGTGCAATGCGATGTCACTAAACTGATAACTTCTTGGACTTCTTCATAGTCACATTATTACTCTTTTGTTACCATGACGCCCACAGTCCCTCCCTCTTTGCGTGCGAGGGACTGTGAGCTCGTCATGTCATTCAGTTTATTGTTCAATTTATTTTCCATGAGACCCATCACCCTTTTATAGCCGACACAAAACCTCAGCGATCACATTATGGCTCCAAGGTTACAAAACATTTCAATACTTTCTCATCTTTCAGGCGTTCTGGCTGCCGACCATCGATGAGTGATGACGACGGAGTGACGGCGAAGCTTCTGTTGAAGGCCGAAGGCAAAGTGAAAAGCCGGCGTCGGGACAGTCGTGTTGCCTCTATTCAAATTGTAAATAATTAGTCTGCAGATATTGATCATTTGTCTATGTTCTTTTTATATTTCTATTTAACATTAAAACCGTTTTGATTGTAAGACGTTGGTTTTGTCCATTTATTATTGTGTTGTTGTGCACACAAGTCATGGAGAGAGGCAATGTTGCAAGTCATACTGTATGTCTGATTCAAACACAGATGAAGTGAATCACTATATATATATATATATATATATATATATATATGTGAGATAAGATTATTTTATATTGAACGGGGTTATTAGGAACCCTACATTAGTTTTAACTGTGAGGATCTGAGATCGGGGGTAATGCCACCGTATCCACGTGATTTGTCACATCAAAATCATCTTGCACAATCTGTTGACCATCACGGTCGTCATGTCTGAAGTAACTGAGATTGACAAACTTGTGTATGTTGGCTAATCTTTCCACATCAACATGCTCCTTAAACAGCTGAATTATTTTGCAAATGTTTGTTTATTTCCCCTTCCACGTCAGCCCAAATCACTGTGATCTGTTTTTAATAACCAGCAGGATATTTGGTGAATTTGCTGAAACAATAAATGATAGAAGTAAATACAAGATGAGAGCAGTCGCTTGCTTGTGACGGTACACTGGACTTGTTCCTGGCTCAGAAGTTGGTAATGAGGTTTGCAGGTCAAAGTCTCTTCCTCCTGGTGTGTGTGTGTGTGTGTGTGTGTGTGTGTGTGGGGGGGGGGGGGGGCTGTCGCAGGCCAGTAACCCGGGCCTGGGCACTCTGTCATTGGGAGCTAAATTTGGGAGAGAGGTGATCAGGTTCCCTGTCTGTGTGCACATGATACTGTCCTAGTTACTTGAGCGATATCCCTTCTCACACTGTCGAACTTCTTCAACGAGTCCAGACACACTCAGCGATCCTCCCTTCTTCAATATTCCCAACTCAACCGAGTCACATAATCTGAAGTAAATCGGCTTGTTTCTCCGGTTGGACTTCAGTGTCTCCCGACTGGACTGAACGTTTGGGCCTGGTGGCGTGGAGCTCCAGTCCTGTCTCGTCACCTTCTTGTCCGTCTCTCAACACCCCTGCTGCTGCCGAGCTGCTGGGCGGGAGGAAGGGACTGCTGACCTGCCATGTTTCTCGCACTCGTGGTGACGCCGGAGCTGAGGGACTTCCTGGCCAGGGCCCGAGGCGGAGCGGTGCGCCTCATCAAGGTGCGCATCCAAGACGGTGAGTGACCCAGGACGGTGGAGCAGTCAAAATGAATATCATATAAGGTTTTAACGACTTATTTGATTTCCAAGCTTATGTGGATTGCTTTGAATCTGAGAAAATAAACATCTTACACAATCTGTTGGGCAACTGTCCAGAGCTCGTCACATTAGACGTCAGTGTCATCAGCATAAACAAGTTCTTATGCAAGGATGAGTCTTCAAATTGGGGGTTATGACCCTTTCAAATGTCTTTTTGTCATCACTAATCACCCGTTGTGGTCCTTATGTGGAGAGGAGGCGTGAACACTGAACCCCCTTATAATAATAAAATCGGTACTTACCGGATTATTACTTTAGTCGCCTCCGGTGGCTGAAAACGCCAGTCATCTCCCTTTTTTCACGCATAATAAACTCTTTGTTCTTAAGCTATAAATCTATGTTTTCCAACCTGGGGGTCATGAGGTCATCATCAATTACTTTGAAACATTTAGTTTTAAGTATTGTTTCTGTTAAAAAAAATTTAAGAGTTCCATCTCTGAATGTATTCTCACATTCTTACAAAATAATAATTGAAAAGAGTAAAAAAAAAAAATGAAATACATTGTTTATTACATGATACAAAAATATTTTTGTGTTGAAAAAAGAAACAAAAAAACAATTAGTTTTCCGATTGTTGTTCCATGTTTACAGAATTGAGCGAGGTTATTTCCCGCTACCATCTTTGCAGACACAATATTGTCAGAAGAGTCTCATAAAGATTGTGGTGATGCCTTCAGAACAGCAGTACGTGTTTCCGGCTATCAGTTTGTTTGTTTAAAAAAAAACATCCGATGCTTGGCTCTCTGACTTTTTCAATTCTCAGATTGTTTAGACGCGAGTAGGAACTGCGTCGGGGCATCATAACTGAACGTGGCTTCGTACACAAACACAAAACAAAGTTGCTAAACCGCTGCTGCAAACTCGAGCTAACTTCTAGGAAAAGAGGAGTGTGAACAGACCTCCGGTGTGTCAGCTGAGCATCCAAACAGGCTCAGTGAGGCAACAGATTGTGGAGGTGGACTCATATGTCCATGAGAGGTTTAGATCTGGCCTAGTATCTAACGCTGATTCATGACAGATGCATTCTGGGACTTCTGGCGTCTCATATCAAATATCTGGCGTCTCATATTTGAAGCGTGATGTCAGCAGAGATGATTTCGGTGCTACAGAGACAGACCGTCTCACGGCAGAGGAGATTGTGAGGCCTGTGTGATCTTTCCAGGGCGTCACTCGGCTATTTTGAGCGACATGTGACGTGACACGGGGGCTTGATGCTGCCCAGTGACACCCCCCGTTCATCCAATGTCAAAAGAGAAACAAGATCAGTCTGACCGATTTCATCACTTCTGGCCACTTGGTTTCCCCTCCCCCTCCAATAGCCGATGGTGTTATGTCTTTGTTTGGAACGTGAAGGAAAAGTAGACCCCCTAAGTGGGTCGTTTAATGGTCTGATACTAACGTGGACCAATAAAGACGGGGACTGAGTGAGAATGGCCGATGGAAAGTATGTGTGTGTGCAGAGCTGGAATGTGTTGTGGCTCAGAATAGCAACAAGCCCCAAGAGATGGTCAGGAAATCCCCCTACACTCCACAAGGACAGCAGGCTTTATGTGTGTGTTTTGTGATTTCCGAGCCATTAGAGTTTGGATTAAGTTGTTAGGTTTTGTCAACTCCGTTGAGAGGTTTATCTTCATCCTGTCGTGCCAAATTGGAAATTAGCCTTTTCCTTCTTTCGACAGCGAGACCTCGTGTTTATGATTTTTACGCACAAAGTGGTGGTCTGACGAGGCCTTGTGGGCGGTTGAACATGGAGCAGAAACAGTTACAGTCTGAGAAAATGTCATCATCAACCAGAAGTTTCAAACGTTTTGTTGTGTTAATCCTGTCAATTGAATACGTGTCACCGTGGATTTGGGAGAAATGAAACATTTTTCACTAGTTTTTAGCATTTTATAGACCATACCATTGATATAATAACAGAAAAAATAATAGTCAATTTAATCAATAATGAAAAAAATAAAAAAAATACACCTGCAAATAGTCGCTCAGGTTGAGTGAGTAGCTGATCCAACTCAATTATTCTGAGAATATTTAGGAATGTTCATGAATTGTTGCTTTAACTAATAATATAATAGTAATGTAATATATTCTACAGACAAAGTGAAAAAGTTCAAGTTGTTGAATTTAATTGAAATGTGACAAATACTTATTTTTTTGACATCATCGCCCCGGCTGGGAGATGATGTCAAAAAAATATTATTCTTTTGTATTCTTGTTTGGACGCCGTGATCTGAATACACGTTAAGTTGTTTATACTTAGAAATGTCTACGTACATGTACATGTAGACTATAACATGAACTCTGTGTGTCAATCTGCTCTGAGAAGAGGCCATGCTGCATATAGGGGCTGAGGTATGTGATGAGTAGTGATCTGGTTTTCAGAGCAGCTGGTGCTGGGGGCCTACAGAGAGCCAGAAGAGAGCTGGGACCAGGATTATGATCACTTCCTGCTACCTCTCCTGGACGACGAGGAGCCCTGCTACATCCTGTACCGCCTCGACTCCCAGAATGCACAGGGCTACGAGTGGATCTTCATATCGTGGTCTCCTGATCAGTCTCCGGTATGTCGTAACACATTTTCTCCACCACATACTGGAGCTAGACATACACACTTTGCTGACTCGGGACTTTTTGCAAATTGTCGTCATTATGTAGTATATATCCTTTTTACCCATTTATTACAATTACATCACAACAAAAACGTGTTTGGCTTCATATGGCTGTAGTAAACCAGCCGATGTGCAGCTTGTTATTCACAGTGAATACAGCTTGGTAAAATTGGGTGACGTTATGAACTCTCTTTCACAACATGTAAAGCAGCAGTCGTGGTTATTTCAGCAGTGATTGATGAAACATTGTCGAATATTTTCGAAGGTGAATATTTGCTTTGCGTTGGTGAACCTTTACAAATTAAGGTCAATAAGGTCTTCTGGGTGTTAACAAAAGCTTAATCTTCTAGTTGTAAGCAGTAAAATATATTAAAAATCATATAAAAAGGATGGATATGTATCCTATAGATAAAAAAAATCAGATTAGGTCAAATTAGGTAAATTAGATTTTTTTAAAAAGCTTAGCTTAATAAAGTTGAATAAAATTATGAAAAAAGTTACTATAAAGATTTAAAAGGTTAAAAATAAAGACTGTTAAAAAATCTGCAAAATAAGTACTTTTATTTATTTCTTTTTATTTAAGTTATTGAGCATTTTTACACTGTAGTATTGCTACTTTTTCATAAGTAAAAGATCTGAATACTTTCTCCACCGATGTAGCTATTCCGTCTTCAGTTCCATCTTTCCTGAAAAACCATCACAACATGAAATAAACAGTACATCTCTTTCCCCCTCTGTTGGCTGCAGGTAAAACAAAAGATGCTGTATGCTGCGACCCGTGCCACGGTGAAGAAAGAGTTTGGCGGTGGCCATGTGAAGTATGAGATGTTTGGCACGGCAGAGGTCAGGAACTGTCTGTTTCGCTGTGCTGACATGTTTAAGAGGTCTCATGCCGCCTGTAAAGAGCTTGTTGTTTTGCTTGCAATACTAGGAGGACATCTGTTTGCTGGGCTACCATCATCATGTGTCATCCTGCTCAGGTCCTGCCCCCCTCACGTTAGCCGAGCAGGAGCTCCGGAGGATCAAAATCACAGAGGTGAGAGGTCAACCTGCCCTCAGCGGTGTTGTTATCGTGGCATGTAGGTCAGCTCATGCCTGTAATATAGTTCCTTTGTTCTAAATTGTTTTGTTTTTTTTAGTCAGGACTTCTTTTTCAGGGTCAAGGTATGTTGATGCATTATTTACTGTATGTTTAAATCTGATATGAATTCAGATTTCCGGGGGGGATGATACAGACATCCTCTTTAAATTGGTCGTATTAAATCATAATTTATGAAAATACATTTGTACTTCAGTACAGAAAAAGCTATATATCCTCCCGTGAAACACCGTCTGGGTCATTGGGGTCATGACGAATGTGTGTGCTTGCTGCCCCCTGCAGGTCAAGGCAGAGATCAGCGTGGAGAGTAAGCACCAGACACTTCAGGGTCTCGCCTTCCCACTGAAGGAGACGGCCAAAAGAGCCCTGCAGCAACTTGCCCAAAAACGCATCAACTACATACAACTGGTGAGCCGGAGGATGTAAGAGGGAGCTGACTCACGAAAAGTGTCACTGCTGGAAGAAAAAACAAAAAACAAACATCATGCATCATATATGCTCTGCATTATTACTGTGTTTCAGAGGTTGGATGTAGAGAAGGAGACAATCGAGCTGGTCCACTCCAACCCGACAGAAACCCGGGATTTACCCCGCCGTGTGCCTCAAGACACTCCCAGATATCACTTCTTCCTCTATAAACACTCCCACGAAGGAGACTATCTGGAATCTGTCGGTATGTCACTGATTCTGATGTGATTCTTCCTTTCACATCTGTTAAGGATGTTCAAGCACACTCACACACACACACTCACGGAGGTTTAACAAACACCTGGACAGCAGATGCCGAGACCTTCAGGGAGAAAGAAATAGTGCATGCCCTATCATCTACATCGGTAGGTTCCCGACTGTATCCCTTAAAATGAAGCAGTGGTCGCTTGGGACTTGTGTGAAGCCCCTCCCGCTGCCTTGGAGTCTGTCCTGGTCAACCTCAGCAGGGTCACCTGATGCAGCTCACCTGGGCCTTCCAGGCTAGAAGATTTCATTTGACATATCCTTAGTTTAATAACTCACGTTTAACTTTAAGAATTGTCACATTCCCTTGAGTTTGTTGCACTTTGTCATCATAGAAAAGTGCTACGTTGTGGGTGGACTGGGATCAGGTCAACCACATATTGATTGTCCTTTACTCATTGTTTTATTGGAATAATATGGCCTGAATAGGTGGACATACACTGTATGGCACCACAACAACAACAAAAAAGCTAAAACAAAGGAAAGAACATTTTATTTAACAAATATTTGATCTTTTTTTTTTACTCCTTTAATCATCTGTGACCCTCCAGATTCACTGATCTACATCAAAAGAGGCATTTTATTATATTTTTTCTGAATCGTCTTGTTCTGTTCCGCTGTCTGCAGTGTTTATATACTCCATGCCCGGATACAGCTGTAGCATTAAGGAGCGGATGTTGTATTCCAGCTGCAAGAGTCGACTACTGGAGGAAGTGGAGAAAGATTACCGTTTGGAAATTGCTAAAAAGGTAACAGATGGATAGAAGGGGATCGGATATAACATCATCATGTTGAAAGACAGCATTTACAGAAATATAACTGAACTGTTAATATAAAATGTGTGAAAAAACAATAATTAGAGGACCTCAGCATGTCTAAAATTCTAGTTTCAGCCCCTCACAACTTCAAGCTGACTAATAAATGTTATTTATGTTCAGTGCGATGTTTCATTGGAGCTTATTTTCTTTCAGTTGGAGATTGATAATGGAGATGAACTGACGGAGGAGTTTCTGTACGACGAGGTCCATCCCAAGCAACACGCTCACAAACAGGCCTTCGCTAAGCCCCGGGGCCCGGCGGGGAAAAGGGGACACAAGCGCCTCATTAAAGGGACAGGAGAGAACATACAGAGCAGCTAGAGGCGGACCCATTCCTGCCAGAGTCCAGACCGGGTTCCAGACCTCCCCGTCTCTCCAGACCCACTAACACCTCGTCAGGCCCAGAGGAATTTCCTCTGCTGTTTGTTTACTGACACACTTATGTAACTAACAAAAAAACATCAATCTATCTATATGCTGATGACATGAATATATATATATATATATATATATATATATATATATATATATATATATATATATATATCCCCATCATGATTTGATATCATCTGCCATTTTAAAATAAAAGAGACAGGCTGAAACTCTGACAGAAGGCCTAGTTATTGTGAAGTTAATCCCTCTGGCTCTTATAAAAAAAATCTATATCTGCAGCTTATATTTTAATAGACGTGCACTGAATTGTAAATGCTTAGTCGGATGGTTCAGTCCTCGTGGTTGGCCTATACAAGTTTTGTATCAATAATATTTGTAAGACAATATGAAAGGAAATTCCAAATAAATGTTGTTTATACTGTGGTAACAGACCAACGTTTTGTGTATTTATTTTTATTAAGCATACATCGTTTAATGCACAGAATTACATCTTGTTACATGTTTAAATAAAATCCAATAATTTGGGCATCCAGGCAACAACATCCTCCGGTCCCAGCAGTTGGAAAGATTTCACCGTGTTGTTTTAACTGCGTGAAAATCAATTCAGCAGGCGTTCTGGCCGGCCGGAGTCTCAGAATGCGGTGCAGGTAACCGTGGCGACGTCATCAAATGACTAATCAAGACTCTCGGTTACAGGATCCCTTTTCCACTTATACGTCAGCTGTTGGATCAATCTGTGCAGACATTGTAAACTTCTTCCACATGCCTCTGCAAAGCCTGCGAGGAAAAAGGCTCAACTTAGACTGCTCTCCTATAGTTGGTTTGTCAAATAAATGTCTGGATAAGAAATCTCTAGCTAATATGTTGCATCCATTGTCTTGTTTTACTGGAAATGGATCCTCGACTGAACTGAAACAAGACTATTAAATAATCTCTAGCAATGCCAGCTGTCTATGAGAAAATGCTCAATAGTGATGCTATGGGTCTATCTAGCAGGTTTACTATTTATCATATTAACAATTTGTTAATTAGCACAAAAGTACAACAGTAAAGTATTTGTTCATAAATAGAAGTAAGTAAAATGTTGACCTGATGGTGGTGCAATATGAAAGGTCAGAGTCGTACCAAAGCCTCTATAGATCCTCTGGTGACCATGCATTCATTAAGATATTTGTGTCCAGACCAAAGTAGTTAAGAGTAAATTGACTTTCCAATCAATCGCCTAGAAACCTATAGCACATTATCTTTCGCTGAGTCAACACATTCTGTGTGCATCTGTGGTGTTGGGAGGCCTTGTCGTGTTGCAATGCTGAAAATGAAAAAAGTTAATTTGTGCAAAGAAAATGAAAAAAATGAAGCTTAAAATGCAGTAATGTTTTCTGTTACAATCAAATGGTAAGGAATATATTAATATGCAAATGTTGGGAGAAGATCTACAATATAGTTGTTTTATTGCCTCTGCATTTATACCCAATATGTACATGTGGTGCTGTTAGAGGCATTACTGAACCAAATGAATGCTGTCTAGTCCACTAACTTTCTCCAGTGACCTCATGGCCTGCATGAGCAACATTTATTATCAAGATGACATCACAAGAATGTATAGAAAACGTGCACTTAAAGAAAAAACGAGCAACACATGTCAGGATAAACAGTGTAAGTCCCATGCTGGAGTCCTATTGTGTGATTACTAGACTGCCTGACATGAGGTAAATCACAAAGATTATAACGATGATGCAGTCAGTGATTTCATCAGCAAATAATAAATCAGCCAGACAGCAAAAACTGGCAAAACGTTCAGTGATCCCAGCATGTCAAATGTGATCAGACAAAACAAGACATCACAAATAAGACATCACTTTGAGCTCTAACAGTGATCAATTAGAGGAATATTTAATACGATTTGAGTAATCATTAGATGCAGCCTTAATCCAAATGTGCTGGAATGTCCAGATACAATTAACCTTAGATTTGGATAAATCCTATTTCATGCACTTTGACATGCCGGTGCAGTAATCTTATCGAAAGCAGCGACTCCAACATCTTAAAATATGCTGAGGTATGAAAAATAGAGCTGAAAATGTTCCGACAAAAGGCGATGTTCCTTTTTTATCTTCAAATTCTTGGTAATTCCCCCTGCCTTAGTTGTAAACTGTCAGTTATCACTGGAGTCTTTTCCCTGTTGGCACGACGGCCTTCTCAGGATTTATTATACTTTGAAAACGCCGCCGTCGAATCAGGCATTAAAACACTACATTCAATAATCCTTTATGAGGGATATAATTGATTTAACTACGGCTCCCATGTCGTTAGACCCCTGTTTTAATGTGCCACATGTGATTGTTGACTGTGCATGTTTCCTGTTCCACAAAACATAGATAAACTAGTTAAAATAAAGGTTCTCAAAAATAATTTTGGTGTCCTTTTTACCCCCCCCCCCCCCCCTAATGAACTTAAAAAAACATATTTTTATAAACCACATCCCTGCAGGGATAGGTGGAAGTCTGGTTCCTATAAGTCAACAAGAATTAAGAATACAAATATTTCACTTCTTGGGAAAACTGGAGATTTCAGCTATTCTGGATCAGCAGGCGTTCCTGGATATGGCTATGATTATAATACAGAACAGTTTTATGTGTTGTGTCGTTTCCAATCAACCACGCGCGTGTGTGTGTGTGTGTGTGTGTGTGGCTGCCTTTATACTTGCATCTTCTATCAGATCATGTGGTTTGTGTGTGTGTGTGTGTGTGTGAGAGAGAGAGACAGACAGACAGAGAGAGAGAGAGAGAGAGAGAGAGAGAGGGAGAGAGAGAGAGAGAGAGAGATGGTTCAGAATAAATATTTTTTAAAACTACAAATCCAGTATCAGTATTATTCTCAGCAGCCCTCATTAATCTAGTCGTTCAAAGTAAAGGACATCCAGTTGATGTGGATTCAGATTCCCCAGAAAACAAAGGTCGAGAGGGATTATGAGCAGAAATACAGTTTTACCCTCAACCTTTTAACAACGCCATTGGAAACATTGATAAATCAAGAAGAACAAACCGTGCGCGCAACGTGAAATTTCCTCTGGTCCAGTAGTGCAAAGTCGTTATAAAAAAAAAAAAAAGGTTTTTAGTTTATTTTCTCAAAAACAACTTGCTTTCTCTAATTACTCCGAGCAAACCTCCGAGAAAAGCTCTCGCCGTGTTTTTCCACCAGGATCAAGGGAAATCTATATTACTGGAAACGGCCTGTGTGCATTCCTATTATCTTTAATGTTGAGGCGGTGAATTCCCAGAAAGCAGGCCCTGTCGGGGCCGCCCGGCGGGGCGGAGTCAAACCCTGCGATTATTCCTGGAAAGAGGTTAGGGGGAAGCTGCCGCGCGATTCCTGGGAGCGAGCGCCGGTTCAGCGAAGGCAGGAGCCGGCGGCCGACTCTCAGAGAGGGGAGGGGGGGCGGGGACGAAGGGGGGGGGGGGGGGAGATGAGACGCAAAACGCGGGCAAGAAAAAACGGGTCTCGCCGCGGTTCCGTCCGGAGAATTAACGACGTGTTTCACCGGTCAACAACGCCGCTGACACCGGAGCGAGACGCCGCCGCCGCCGCCGCACGCGGAGCGAGACAACCGGCGTCGTTCGGCGCAGCGGAGCGAGAGTTGGTGCGGCCGGCGTGACGTCAGAGCCGCCGGTGCTGTTCTCAGAATACACTTCTAGGAAACGGTAATTTTTAAAAGCCAAGCCTTTACACTCTGTCCTTCACACATTCGGATTCCATTCTGGCAGCAGCACACTCCAAACCGCTGCTACGGACGTTTCGCTTCCAACGTTTATTGTTTGCGTTTTTTTATTTTTTAAGCGAACGTTTTGTTTTGTTTTTTTTGTGTTCTTATATGAAGTAACACGAGCAGACGAGGATTATACGGGGCTGTTTTTTTTTTTAATTAGTCCTCTTCACATCTTGTCGATGTTTTTCCGTCTCTCTTATATGTGGGGTTTTCATCTATAGAGAGTCTCCATATGATTTCGTTTAGTTTCTGAAGAAGAATTACTGACCGGATCTTAAACCACAAGATTCAAGAAATAGCATGATTCTTTGTGTACCAGGGTGAGTTGACTTTCCTTTGTTTCGTCTTTTATTGTCTGCGTTATGGATCATGGACCACAAACACTGATATCTGCTATGTAACGCACTCCTAATAAGTGTTATTATTGTTGTATTTAAAGTATTTAAATACGATTGTTAAATTAAACATGTTTTCAAATAAAGTCTAGAAAATGCAAAGTGACACTGATTACAAAACCTATTAAAATGCTCTTCATCAGAAACTGCTTTATTCTAATAGACAAAACATAACAAAAAATGTATTTAGCCTTTAGTTAAGCCTAACTGAGGTTAAAATGTTTATTTAAGTTAGTGTTCTGACGCCACAAAAGTAACACACAATGTGTAACAAAAGCAGAATAAATTAAAAAATGTGATTATAACATCATAAATAAGACTAAATATTACCATTGTGTGGTTAAAACTGGACAGTGACGTGACCAAAGTGAATGCAATAAAAAAAAAAACTGAACTACAAATAATAATGTGCAATCCTGCAATAAGCCAACACAATGCACGCAAAAGTTTAGTCTCTTGTTTGTTTAAACCATATTTTCCTATTTTATTTCCAGTCCGAGAGGTCTTCTCCCCGCCGCTCCGTCCACTGAAACCCCACGGGGCATGCGAGCAGGAACCGCACCTCCTACCCCTTGCCTCCAAAGCACCCCTCCGCTATGGGACCCCACAAAGGACCTGCGGGCGATTGCCAGCAACTTCTGCTATCTAGAAAACTCAGGTACGGTAATAAAAATTGTTTCACATTTACTGCCACAAATCAGATTCTTGGAAACTGTTCCAGGGACACATTTTATTTCCTGTCGTGAGAGAGATATGGTGAGGTCATGACGCACGGGACGGTGAAAAAAAAGGCCCCGACTGTTCAGAGTGACTAATATTGAGGAATCTGTGTGTGTAGGCTGGTACTGGGGAGCCGTAACTGCAGCTCAGGCCCACGCTGCACTGCAAGAGGCATCTGAAGGAGCTTTCTTGGTACGGGACAGCAGCCATCCTCTCTACATGCTGACCCTCTCCGTCAGGACGGCACGCGGTCCCACCAGCATACGGATCCAGTACAGCGGCGCCCAGTTTTTACTCGACTCCAGCTCGCCGGCCCGGCCGAGCCTGTCGTCCTTCCCCAACGTGCCCAGCCTGGTGCAGCACTACATGGGACCAGAGAGGAAGACCGAGGAGGGGAAGGTGGTGGAGGAAGCCCCGTCGAAACCCTCGCAGCAGACAATTCAGCACGCGTCTGTGGTGTTGAAACTGAAGCAGGCCGTGTACAAGCCCCAGGGCCTCCCCTCCTTGCAGCACCTCACACGCCTCGTCATTAACAGACACTCTGACTGCCCCGACCAGCTACCACTCCCGAGGCCTCTGCTGCGTTACATAGAGGACTATCCCTTCAAGGTATGAGGGCTCCCTGGAGTCCGTTATTATGACTTGGAGAGAAAACAGGTCCTCTGCCTGTAAATGACATTGCTGCGGCAGCAGTGGAAGGCCAGTCTTGAACATACTGGACACAGGGTCATGTTTTTGCTGACAAAATGTGTACAATTTCAGTTAATGCTGACGTGCCTGGTTTCAGACTTAATTGGTTGAATACTGGGTGATGAATAACGCCCAGAAACCACCTGTGAGCGAACCCTCCGTACTGTAATCACTCATTTCACGGTGGATGTGGAAATTGTCCACGTCTGTTTTACCTTCATCTGTTCTGGATGTACATGCTGTTCCCACGAAAAAGAAGTACGCCGATTCCATTGAGACGTCTTTTTAAGCCATTTTATTTTTTCTCAGTAAAACATTTTTTCCAACGTTTTTAATGTGTACATTTTTTCTATTAAAATAACCGATTGGAGTTACAAAAAAAAAGTGCCTTCCTTTTAAGTCATTTTTTCCTCTCAAAATAACAGCATTACTAACCGTGTAAAGAGAAACGCGGCCGTCATCATCATCATTATTATTAACCAACACATGATGACTTGCTCTTGTGACACTTGTTACGAAATTATTTCTGCTTCGAATCACCTTTGAAACACAACGACTTTGAGCCTCGTGTGTGCGAGAGATGCAGATTGTGTGAGGAAGTAAAGGCCACTATTGTGTGTGCGTGTGTGTGTGTGTGTGTGTGTGTGTGTGTTTTTGCTCAACAATGCGTACAGCCTGCATCTGAGTCAGCGAGTGGACGAGCGAAGGGGAGGACCGTTCATCAGGGGATTCACAGAACTGTTGAGTGCTTCCTGGGAGGAGGGTGATATTCTAAGAGGGAGGGTTCTAAGAAAAGCCTCAGTAATTACCTTCAGCCTTCAGCCTGCTTTTGTGCCATCTCACAGGCGTTTTTTTATTTCTTTTTTTTATTGTGATGCAGGATGTGATTGCAAATAGATTAAAAAAAATGCAACAGTGACATGAAAGCGATTTGAGCTCTTGAAAATGGTGAGCATTTCGAGGTGTGGAGCGTGCGTGCCGGGGCGGCTCAGTGGGGGCGGGAGGGGGGGGGGGGGGAGCTGAGGCTGTGGCGACCTGGGTGGAAGCCAGCGTAATAGGATCTTAGTTTCTCAATCCAGATCCAGCTTGTGATCCTTGTTTGACTTCTCTTTCCGAAGGATGCAGAATCGCGGCCTGAGGTACAAAAAAAACAACAAATAAGACTCTTGAATTTGGACTCGAAATGCGGAAACGAGCACAAAAGCATGGGGCTTCATTTTGGGGGGGATTACGTTAAGATTTTTTAAAAAAGCTAGCGTTTTACTTTAACCCAAATAAAAGATCAACACTTTAGTGTGATGTCACGGTAGGTTCAGGGATGACAAAATGCTTTAACGACGCCCAGGTGCCAGACATAAAGGTCCAGAGAGGCTCCAGACAGACCTGCCGGTGATGTCGTGCCGCGTCTCCACGTAACGCATCTCTTCCACGTTGGCCTCCACCCACCGCCGGATGAGCGGGGGGTGTCTGGGATCCACCTCCAAGTAAACACGGCTGTTGTTCAGCAGCGGAGAGAGAGAGAGAGAGAGAGCACAACACGGATTTGAAATGAATTATCGACTTGTCGGGAGCAACCTTGAGACGAGAGAAGTGGCATGTGTCCGATTCAATGGAAGTCTTTAAAAAAAGCTTCACTCATTAAAGTGGCAACAGGATACGCATGGTTTTCTGAACATGCTGTTCTTGTGACAAACTGCCGCTGTTAGGAATTAATCCCAGGTGTGTGTGTGTGTGTGTGTGTGTGTGTCTGGGGTTCCTTACCCATAATTCGATAGAATCTGAGGAGCCAGAGTCAAAATCTGCTTGATCACTTTCAGGCCATCTTTACCTCCATCTAAAGCAACGTGGTCTTCAAACCTGGGCACACAGTCGTCCATAAATCACTTCAATACATCCATTTGATGTCACATATTTAGGATTTCCTTTCTGAGGACACCCTATGCGCTGATTCACATACATTTTATGCATTTAAAAAAGTGGGATTTGGCGTTTTTGTTACTCTGAAATAAACATAGAATTTTCTACATACAATGATTTTTTTTTTTAATAAATCTAATATGATTAGTCTGCACTTCTTTAGCATTTATAAACAGTATATAAACACACATTACACAGTTATTATAACCACATTATAACACACTTAAAATGAAGCATATGTGTTTAGCAGCATGTTCAATTTGCTGTTACAACAAAACACAGCTTTAGCCAAATCAAGCTAGTGAGATAACCAGTCCAACTAAATCCACGAACACATACTGTTAAACTGCATTATAGTTTAAAACTATGTGATAACTATTTATTAAAGCCGGGGTTGGAAATCTTATCTGCTTATCTGACGGCGAACAATAAATCAAATGCTCTGGAGGAAGAAAAAGGAAATAAGTCTGGTATCTGTGGCAGTGTAATAAATCTGTTCAATCCTTTCACCCGGCTACCTGCCTGTCTAACTACCTGACTGACTGTCTAACTACCTGCCTGTCTAACTACCTGCCTGTCTCATTGCACTTGACTGCTGTTTTTTTGGTTTGATCATTCAAAAAATCGAGCATACTTTTGCAAGATAACCAACCGGAGCTTTAAGCGTTTGTACTGCTTGCTTACTATGATATGGTTTAATAAAATAAAAAACAAATTGAGAGAAGCTAAATGTGCTTTAGTTACCACGATATTTCCGGTTCCAACGTCCTCATATCCTCTGAGAACAGGTACGGAGGGTTACTGACCAGAGCTGAGACGTGGCTACAGAGGCCCAACACAGACTCTGTATCCGACAAAACAGAAATGCTATTATTATCATTTTTTCTTCAATCAGCAGCGTGTTTAGGTGCATTTCTTTGGCTTTTACCTTTCATTACATCTATATGATGAATCTGTAATCTGTCCTGAAGCCCCAACCTGCCGCAGGTAGAAAAAAAGACACATTCATTGTAACTCTTCAACCACAATAAAAGTAAATAAATAAGGACATTTACAACCCGCTTCTAGGTGCTGAGGTATAATTAACTACCTTAAAGCATTTTCTCTTGTTAAATCCACCGCATCCTGGCTTTGATCCACAGCGATGGCTTTAAGCTAGACAAAGAGAAACAAACACTGCAGGTAAAAGTGATGTTTACCGTCCGGCTACGGCTTCCTCGGGGAGAGTAGCCTATTTGTCTCCAAGACACGTTGACAGCTTTTACAATCTGTTAACAGTGTATGAGAAGAATAAACAGAGCGGTCGAGGCTTAGTTTTATATGGTTCAGCAGTGAGCTGAAAATATATTTTGTTCTTTGTGATGTGAAGAATTTAGTGCTTTCTATTGGGAAGCTTTTCTACTTGTGCGTCTATTCCACAGCTGATGGTAATGAATTGACCTACTGATTTTTCTATTATTCTATTGAATGATTTAGGATAATAAACTGACAGATTACTCACATTTTTTAAGCTGACGAGCCAAAGTTTAGTTTCTTACTCATCATAATTGTAATAAATAACACATTCACATCTCCAACTGAACCGCTGGTGGCCGTGTTGCATTGTGGGTAATGTAGGCGTCAGGTTTTAACAAGGAAGATGCTAAATTGGTGGAGTAGTCTATAAATGCTCACAACTTTTTAACACATTCATCATCTTTGCTTGGTGCATGCTAACATTTGTTAATTAAAACTAAACACAAAGGACACTTGAGGCTCATGGGAATGTCGTCTCCGGACTAAAGGCCAGAGGATAACCAACGTTATTCAGATTCATCCTGAAGGGAACATGAATGAAACAGAAGTCACTAGGATATGTCATCTGGGTACCATGAATACAAAAAAGTGGTACAAATACATCCGTAAGACAACAACTTTGACCTGTTGGTGGGGCTAGAGGAAAGGTTATGTCGGCAGGCTTTATCCTGCGGGGACCATGAATGTCTGCATCAAATTCCACGGCAATCCATCCAGTCGTTGTTCAGCCTGGATCAAAGTGGTAGACTCACTCAACAGACACTTCCATTCCTTCAATTAGCACCTCACCTGAGGAAGACTCTTCAGTAGACTAAGAGAAACGGCACCAGAGCCACATCCCACTTCCAGGCAGGTGTGCTGGCCGTCGGCACCGACCCCAGTCCCGGGCTTCTTCTCCAGGTCTGTGAGCACGAGTTCAACCAACTCCTGCACCAGCACACAGAGAAAACACCGTTCTGGTCATGTGTGACTGAGATCTCATGTGTGTGGCCTGTTTTTTTTTTTACTCCCGTCAAACCTCGGTTTCAGGTCTCGGTATGAACACGGGAGGCCTCATCTTCAGGGTCAGATCTCTGAAGTCCCACTCTTCAATCACATACTGCACAGGCATTCTGCATCAAACTCACACATAAAAGTAAAACAAATGTCTGAAAACACATCTATATGGAGGCGTGTGTGTAGAGACTTTATACCTGGAGAGGCGTCTCGAGCAGAGCTTCCACATCTGCTCTGTTTCTTCTGGGCTTAGCAACTCTGTTAACTTCCCCCGCTCAAGACTTTCTATCTGGACGCAGGAAAGGGCATGTATGAACAGGAAGGGATGCGGTTAGATGTAAATGCGTCTATTAAGACGTCACGTCAGGTAATGTAGATTGAGCTCAGCAAAGTGCCACTCACAGTTTTAGCCCCGAGCAGGTGAGCAACAATATAGAGACTTGAGCTGTCAGGCTCCGTAACGCCTCTCTCTGCAAAGTGGCTCCTCCATAAATCCACCGCCTGAAGTGCCGTGATCCTGCACGCAGGTAGGGCCGGAGCACTGCATGCACGTGATGAACAGGAGCCCCAAACCTGAAAGATTAAAGAGAGTTCCTAAATAACCACAAATCTACAGCTATTGTACATTCCAGCTGTGTTTTCTATCATGTTGAGTTCCTCTTTGTGACTCCCCATCAGGGACAAGAGGTGTTTCTAATAACCCGTACTCGTACGTGCGCTATAAGGATTCTCTGACAGGCAAACAAAGATAATTTGTTCAAGTGGGCCTACCAAAAATATTTGTGTGCATCATTAAAAACAGAATACATTCCACAACTTCAGCCAGCTCCTAACATTCACTTTTCCATCACCTGACCTTTGCTGCCCACATATTCATCTGCTTCCCATTTCCCTTATCCGCAGCAGCATGCTACCATCTCCACTCTTTTAAGGTCAGATCGGCTCGTTTGCATCCGTCCACGCTTTCCAGCCTTTGTTTCTGCATGCCTGGCTGTTTGCCTGATGGCTCTTCGCCTGTCTAGTCTGATTAACTTTGGCTAGTTTTGACTATGGTCTGTTGTTTGACAGTCGCTTCTTTTGGGTTGTCTGATGTGTTTCTGAGTCATTGCAACACCTCTGGGTCAGTCAAACTAGATAGTCCAATGAGACATATCATGCGGTTCCATGAAATTGTGGTGGACATTTGTAATCAATTGATCAAGAGTTAGTAGTGTAGCCCTACAGGTGAGCCCCTCCTGTAGGGCTGCTCCACCTCCATGATTTACCAAACTGTTAAAGCCACACTCACTTAAACAGTTAAATATTACCTCGTTGCTTTTTGCATTAATAACAATCTGCTTTCTCTGTTACATTAGTCATTTACAGCCTGGGTGATTGAAAGACTTCTACCCTTCTGAAGCTTAACTTATATCTTAGATTTTGTTCAGAAACAATTAGAAACTGTGCTGCCAGACATGCAATAAAGCCTAACACACATATTAATAATGATTTTTTTTTAAATCCACAAACCCACCTATATAACGTATCTACTGTAGGTTCAGGTACTCCCTGGAAACAGAAAGTTAAAGTTACCTTCGGTCTTCGGCCGAAGCATCTGTGGGCTGCACTCAGAGATCTGCTCCACATGTTTAATCTAAACAAACACCGCCTTATTACATCGTTATTATGTCCGTTTTACAGGAACGCGTCATTCGCCCATCAGCTGTAGTTGCGGGGTCACGTGTATCTCCTTAAAACAACATTAAACATGTTCTGTAGCCGGATAGCATGCTAGTTGATAGCTAGCAGGTACAGTATATCTATAGCATTCCGTACACACAGCGCAGCAAGTCTACACGCGCAGACAACAGACCGCGCAGCAGTGACGCTGGTGAATACTGTTGCGTTTAATGACCATCGAATATATGACACTTTTATTTAGCATGTAGCATCGGGGGGAAATCAGCAAAGTGGTGATAGACGCTGAAATGCCGAACGTTTTGGGGATTTTATACGTTGATATTATTTATATCGTGTTTACAGATGATAGTAGAATCGATGTATACTACTGGTAGTAATCTATCAACCTCAAACTACCGGAAATAGAGTTCCCACACATACTAATGCAACTAAATATATCGGGGGGAAAAGATATATAGTGTTGTTATCATTTTTTGTTTGTTTAAAGAAAAAATCCCTGCGCTGGCTACGTAGTATTTACGGCGTCCGTTATCTGCTTTAGTAAATTACGAGGAGCTCCTGAAGATATCAGTGTTGTTGTTCCCCAAACTGGTGCTGCGTGCATATGTCGAGTATTGGGGAGTTGTTTGCAGTAGGTTTACGTAATATTTTTCAAACTACAGTGATAACACTTTTTTTTCCCGTACGTTGGCCAGACGTTAGAACTGCGAGTTGTATTTCGCAGGAGGCTGCTAGCTTGATTTTCGACGTTACAGCGGGAGGCTAACAGCTAGCTTCCGCTATAACATTTGAGGCAACTGGGGGACAGTATCACACACACACACACACACACACACACACACACACACACACACACACACACACACACACACACACACACACACACACACAGAGTGAGAGAGGGAGTCTGTCATCCTAAACCGAGGCCGGTTATTAAACGGAGTATTCGGTGACGTATCTGGGATTAAGGTTGCCCTGACAACAGGCTATACGATGGGCATGACCAGTCGAATAGAGTGTCTATTCTTCAGTGAGTTCCACCCCACCCTCGGTCCGAAGATAACATATCAGGTAAGAGTGCAAATACTATACGTTTAACAAGAGGAGAGAGTTGATAGAATGGCCCCAATTATTAATAAACACAGTCATGACCAACACAAGTGTCGTTATTACGAGAGTAATGTTATGGTAATTAAATATAAACATAAAGTACATTAAATATATGTGAAGCACTTTTTCAAAATGGTACCAGAAGTTGCCATAAATCTGTCTGCATGCTTGTGTTTGTGTGTGTATAATGGAATTAAAATAATGAGTCGTAATCTTGTGATATTGACATGGAAGTGAAAAGTTATAATTTATCTCATAGGACTTATTATTTAATACAGTGTCCCCCTGTGTGATCTCCTGACAGGTCCCGGAGGAATACATTTCAAGGGAGCTCTTTGACACAGTTCAAGTTTATATCATCACCAAGCCAGAGCTGCAAAACAAACTGATAACAGTGTATGTAATCTGATGCCTCGGCGTAATTCACAGAGTTAGGTTGTTTGTTGTCTTTTGTGCCCCTGAGCCCCCCCCGTGTTCACTATCAACTATCCTCTATGCTCTTTTTCTTTAATCTTTCCCTTTTTTTAGCACCGCTATGGGAAAAAAGTTAATCGGGTGTCCTGTGTGCATCGAGCATAAGAAGTACAGCCGGAACGCTCTGCTGTTTAACCTCGGCCTCGTTTGTGACGCCCAAACCAACACGTGCGCCCTTGAGCCGATTGTCAAGAAGCTGTCTGGGTACCTCACAACTCTGGAGGTGGTGAACGATGCATTTCCCCCCATCTATACGTGTCGCATGTGTTTCAGTAAGACGTGAAGTTTAATCTCGTTGGCTCGTTGTGTTGCAGCTGGAGAGTGGCTTCATATCCAATGAAGAGAGCAAGCAGAAACTTTTACCAATCATGTCCACCTTGTTGGAAGAACTTAACGCCACGGGAGCCTGCACCTTACCCATTGGTAAATTAAATTGTGTTTTACTGTGTTTATTCCACTTTTATCTGTTTTAAAACATCCACAACATCTTGTTCGGCTGCTAATTTTGTTTCGACTAGTTGTGAAGAGATTGTTGCAGCAGCAAAATTACCTTACAAAAAGAAATATTTAGTGATACTTTGATTTTATTACAGTTTAAGCTCAACAAACAAACACAAATTCTATAATACTTGTCAAGTTTTATTGCAGTAGTAGTATGTAAGTGCAGTAGTGACATCTAACTGTTACTGCCTCTTTTAGGAGAAGTATTATATTGAGCACTAAAGTTCATTGTGTGGCGTCTGAAAGTCATATTTAAGAAAGGTGTTGGATTTCTTTTTCTATTCTCTTTTTTCTGTTCTGTGTCTGTTTTTAAGACGAGTCCAACACCATCCACCTCAAGCTGATCCAGCTGCGAAAGGACCCCCCGATTGTCCAGGAGTACGATGTGCCCGTCTTCACCCAGTGCAAAGACCATTTCATCAAATCTCAGTGGGATCTCACAACTCAACAGGTAGACCTTGTGGCTGATATCAAGGGATAAGATATGTGCCAAAATTCTGAGAAAAGAAGAAAGACTAGTGATTAAAGGGCCTGTTATCAGCGGTGCATGAAGTGATATGAACACTTGTTTCACATCCAATATTTTATGGATGAAAATTAGGCATTTGTGAAGGACAAGCTGCCATTTATGGGTACAATAATGTGGTACAAAGTAGTGTTTATAGTGTGTGTCTCATATCTTATGAATCCAGCACCTCAGGTCATGGAGTACAAACCTCTAATGTTCTACTGTATGTTGTTTGCTGCAGATCCTGCCTTATATTGATGGATTTAGACACATCCAGAAAATCTCTGCTGAAGCGGACGTAGAGCTGAATCTTGTTCGCATTGCGGTGCAGAATCTCCTGTGAGTACATTTCAGTGAATTAAGAGCAACACACACCAGCAGCAGCTGACATGTGCCCCCCCCCCACCCAGCCATTGTGTGCTTTATACATTAAGCCCCTTTATTCACATCTACTATCCAATTCATTTATGCTAGTGACTATTAGCGGCAGAAAATGTCACATTTCAGTCTTGAATGATGCTGTGTGTGTGTGTGTGTGTGTGTGTGTGTGTGTGTGTGTGTGTGTGTGTGTGTGTGTGTGTGTGTGTGTGTGTGTTGCACATAAGTGTTGTAAGGCTTTTCTTTCCAAATGAAATGAAACGGTAAGATATTGAAATCCTCCTTTTCCTTCACAGGTATTATGGTGTTGTGACCTTGGTGTCAATATTTCAGGTATGATGGGACACTTTTTTGGGGACAGTGATTTTGAGCATAAAATATAAATGTTATGAGAAAAAAAGTAATTATTTTTTGTAATCAAGTCTAAGTTTATGAGAAAAAGTAAACTTGTAACTTAAAATACATTTTCCACTTTAATCTCCAAACATTGCAACTCTATTATTAAATATATTATTGTATGTTAATATATATATAGATTTTAAATTCCCCACTCGCCCCATGGGCGGTCATGCGTTTCCTCCTTCAAACCCGGGTCCTCTTCCAGAGGCCTCGGAGCCTGAGGGTTCTTCAGTATCTTAGCTGTTCCTAGGACTGAGCTCTTCTGGACAGAGATCTCAGATGTTGTTCCTGGAATCTGCTGGAGCTGCTGTCCCAGTTTGGGGGTGTCAGCCCCGGGTGCACCGGAAACCACCGACGCCTTTACTCTCCACGTCTTTTCCAGCTCCTCTTTCTGTCCTCTGTATTTTTCACGCTTCTCGTGTTCCTTGTTTCTGTCTCTTGTGATATTTACATCTATCTACGGCTGTCCTGTGTTGTTTGTTCACCACCAGTTTAGGATCTTATCTTAGTCCTTCTCAAGCACCTTTGGAGGTGTCTTCCATTTTTAACTCAGGACATCCAGCCTATAATTCTCAGCACAGATGGTCCTGTACACTACGCCAACCACTTGGCGCTCCATGTGCCTGCCTGCATCTTACGCCCTGCTTACACCCACTGGGACCAGCTTCCTGATGCACTCCTGGACGTTGGTGGACCCGAGCTTGAAAGAGGAAACACAATTTTATCTAAAAAATGTCTGATAATATTACTTATTTGTTTCCCTAAAAGTGTCCAGATTCTCTGTCATAACTGCTTACTATAACCTTTTAATCTCCCTCCAGTATTCTAATGTGTATTGCACAACCCCCAAAGTCCAGAGCCTCATAGATGATAAGTCCATTCAGGAGGAGTGCCTCCACTACGTCACAAAGCAAGGTAAATAAGGGTCATGCTCGTTGGACGTAAGTGCTCTTTTTTTGTTTGGGTCTTTTTTTTTTTCGTGACGTTTATTGTATTATTGTCTGCCAGGTCAGAAGCGTGCCAGCCTGAGAGATGTGTTCCAGTTGTACTGTGGTCTGAGTCCAGGAACGACAGTCCGAGACCTTTGTTCCCGCTACTCGCAGCAACTTCAAAGGGTTGACGAGAGGTCGGCATCAATCACCTTATCAGCTCCTGAAGAGACCTTATGACTCTGGAAGAGCCAGGTCAGAGTGACATTTGTTGACACGTGTCCCCGTCATGTGTCCTTTCAGGAGGCTGATCCAGTTTGGACTGATGAAGTCTCTTATTCGACGGCTGCAGAAGTATCCGGTGAAGGTGATCCGCGACGAGAGGAGCAGGCTGCCTCGGCTCTATACCGGTTGCCATAGTTATGATGAGATCTGCTGCAAAACAGGCAGGTTCTTCTCTGTTTGTTCGGTATAAGCAGCGGTGTAGTGGAGGTCTACGGGGTATACCCACCTCTTATCAGCCAGAAAGCCATTGGAATATATAGGAGAGTATACCCACTTCCTCCTCTGTAACCTACCCATCTACCTAGCAGTACACCCAACTACCTCTACACCGCTGGGTATAAACGATAACTAATGGTAGAAAACAAATCTGCTCACAGTGTCATCATTTTACAGGGATCAGTTACCAGGAGCTGGACGAACGTCTGGAAAATGATCCCAACATTGTGGTGTGCTGGAAGTGACAGGAGCTGAAAACCGACTGAAAGATACAGAGATGCCTCAACCAAAGATGCCTTTAAGGATGGGAAGACTTTTAATAGAATAACGGTGAAAGTGAAGTAGTATCTCTTTCATTTTTATGTTAGAATTGTGTTTTACTTTACTTTCCTTTTTTTTTTTTACAAATCTTGTCTAGAATAATATTTAGTTCAAGTGAGACGGTGATATGTATTAATATTGTACAAAAGAGAGTGTGCTTAATTGTGATTAATAAAAGAGATTATATCATATGATCACGAATCGCAGTGTATAAAAATCTAGAATGTTATGTTTGATGTGATTTTCTACATGTAGTGAGCCTCAGATTAAAGCACTGGATCAAGTGGCTACAAAATCTCATGTTATAAGACTTGGAAAAGAAACATTTGTTTAGTTTGAAACTACAATAAGAAAAAGGGTCAACATTACTTCACCACCGTACTGTAAAAATGAGATGTTTTTCAACTTGTGTATTTATATTATCTTCAATTTATAGGAAGTTTTTACTACATTTTGACAGCTATAATAAGTACCAGTTGCTTTACAAATCTCTTTTTTACATACAATATATTTAATGAGCTTATAAAATATAATATAAAATATACTTTTGCATTTTATACTTAATGGTAATATATTAAGCACAGAAGAATTGCTTCACAAAAGCAGCAAAAAGCTTTACAAATGTGAATCATTTAATCAGATGGAACTACAGTTACAAGGAAATTAAAACTTCGGTGAAATGAGGCTCTTTATGTGTATGTTTTAAAAAAAAGGACCCATGATAACTGACTCAGCCTCGCGGCCCTGAACTTGGAATATATTTAGATAGTAATGCTTTGTCGTGATGGCACTGTGGCTCAACTTCCTCCATCACTGCTGGTTTTAGACCTTTTCATACGTGACCGTACACCGCCTCCCTCTGGTGGCAGAGAGGTACTGCGCTCTGGGCACGCTCAGTACATCGTCACCATGACAACCACAGCAAAACCCAAGAGTTAGAGCTAACGCTGTTAGCTAACTTGCTCCAAAACAACTCGTCCGAAGAGATAGCTAGTGTGGTTTTCCCTTTTTGTTTTTCCTTTATAGCCTGTTGAGTAGTTTCCTACAACGAAATGGAGACATCTGTCATTCTGCCCGTCGAAGCAGAGGGGTTTGTTCAAAGTCTGGAAACTTTTCCTCTCAAGGAAGTGGGCTCTGAGAGGTAAGATAGCCAGCTAGGCTAACACGCTTGAGTTAGTTTATATTATGTTTAGGTAGCTAACATAGCTAAACCCAATAGTTTATCCAGGTGGATGTACTGTACAGTAGTTGTTGACAAGATAAAAACAAATTAAGTCAAGGAAACTACATTCAATAATTAGAATTGCAATTTCAGTGAAGTTTGAAAGGTCTTGGGACATCCAAAAAATACACACACAGTACTAAACTGACCCTAGAGGCAGTTAGCTATGTCTAATCCAATTGACATAGCAGTAGTAGCCTATATGAGTCATTCAAGGCAATGTCCCAAAAGGATGTTTGCACAGAATGAATCTACTTCACACATAATTGATTTTTGATGAATACATTGCTAAAGATTTTCTTATTACAACTCCCAAATAGAGTCTCTAGAATGATTTGTTTCTTTGTGTGTTGACAGGTGGTTCAGACAGCATGCGCACATCGAGAAACTCAACATGCAGGCCATATTAAATGCTTCCGCCATGCACGATGAGTTTGTTAAGGAGCTCCTGGTGTCGTATGGAAAGGTGACTGCTACGCAAGAAAAGCTTAATGGCACGATGAACACATGAATACAAGCTTTTAACTACTTCTCCTCCTGCTATCTATAGATACCTGTTCTGGTCCATGAAATGATCCTTGTCGAATTGTGGAAGCACAAAGTATTCCCCATTTTATGTCAGCTGGAGGACTTTAATCCCGGGAACACATTTCATCTTTACATGGTGGTGAGTGTAAAATGAGTTGTAACTTGATTATCCGGCCTGCAGCGCTCATAACTGATTTTGTGTGCACTTTAATGTATCCTTCTCAGATCCATCATGAAGCCACGATTATAAACCTACTTGAAACGATAATGTATCATAAGGTCAGTGTGTACACAAATAAATGCCCTTTCTTCAATCATTTTTTTTATATGATAAAGCATGGAAGTGATCATGTGGAAGGCTTTTTCTCTCTTCTCTATAAATATTCTTATAAATGAAGCATTATGTGATATGTATGAGTTGTTTTCTTTTGGGGTTTTTTTGCATTATGCAGGATTCATGCGAGGCTGCTGGTGACTCTGTTCTTGACTTGGTGGATTACTGCCACCGCAAACTCACCCTGCTGGCCAGCAAAGCGACCAGGGAGGGCTCACCCACTCAGGACCAGTACGACCTGACAGGCAAAGTACTGAGGTCTGACTTGATGAAAGAGTTGCAGACGCAGAGTGCTGCACAGGAGTATGAAGTCGCCTTGAAGGCTGTCTCTGTGCTGCGCTTCATCACTGATCACACCGAGAGGTACGGCAACGCCTGGGACCACCGATCAAGTTTAGGGATGAGAAGTTTACAGGAAAGAATCTGAGAGATTGTCCCATACTTTTAGGCATTTTCACTTGAAGCTAAACCACTGCGGTCTCCTTTAGATACTAAAGGTACAAATATAACATTGGTGTCCATTGTTGACACATTTCTTAATCATTTTCTTTATAAAACATGAGACAAATCGTAAAAAAATAAAATAAAATACATGTCACAATTTCTCAAAGTAATGGTTAACATCTTCAAACTGCTTGTTGTATTCATTTTACAATGATGTAACACAGAAAAAGGTCATTCTCGCATGTGAGGATTGGAGATTGTTTGGCATTTTTGCTTGAAAAAGGCCATTTTCTAAATAATCCAAATTGTCGCAGATGAATGAATTCACCGGTTTGTACCTGTTCAGCTGACAGAAGGACCTTTTTCTTCTTTACAGCGTCAGCGTCATCCATCGCATGCTGTGCACACATAACCTGCCCTGCCTGCTGGTTCAGCTGATTGACTGCTGTCCTTGGAGTCGCTGTAAAGAAGGTACATCACACGTCTTTGCATGTCAAAAGTGTCCTCAAATGTGTGGATGTTAAAATGTAAATTGGTTAATGGACCTGCATTTATAGCACTTTTCAAGCTAAGTAGCTTCAGTCACTTTTACCCGTTCACACACTGATGGCAGAGGAGCCGCCTGCACATCAGGATCTAATATTACTACTATCTAACTCATTAATACTCCGTTTGTGCAGCAACTGGAGGTTCAGTATCTTGGCCAAAGATACTTCTTCCGATTAGTGGGAAACTCCCTCTACCTCTGAGCCACAGCTGCCCCTAAATGTAGATAAATGTGTGACTTTTGCCTAAAACGTGACCATGTAATTGAGCACTCTGTCTCCCGCCGAAGGTGAGGTAGAAAAGTACATAAACGGCAGATGGCAGAAGATTCCGGTTGAGGACCACTTAAAGATGACAAAACTAGACGGCCAGGTCTGGATTTCCCTTTACAACCTGCTGCTAAAGGAGGATTGCCAACGGAAATACGACTTCAACAGTTTCAACAAGAACCAGCTTCTAAAGGTATTTGAGTTCATCAATCATTTAAAATCCTATCAAAGAATTCCTCCTCCTGTATATTAGCTGTAACTTGAAGCTGAGGAAGTGTGCGAGTGCCTAATCATTGTCCTCCAACATATCTGATCTCCCCGCTTGTTACAGCACAGATTTCCCGGGGTTGTTTTGACTAAGATGTTTCCTCCTATTATAAGCTTTCTCATCCTCTTCCTGTTGCATTAATGATATAACCAGAGAGCCTTGTGCATCCTCCTGTAATCACGTTTCTTTCCCAAGCACTCATGAGAATGTTGTAAAAGGTTCTGATTAAGTTTGTTTCTTTGTTTTTGATGCCGCTGTATTGTTTCTGGGCTCATCGTACGTCTTCCACAGCTCCGACGTTTCCTGACAGAGGTGTTGATTGATCAGCTGCCGAACCTGATGGAGCTGCAGCGTCACCTGGCTCACCTCGCCATTGCAGACCCCGCCCCTCCAAAAAAACAACTCATTTTGGAACAGGTAAACGCTTTCACGTGCACACAAATCTCTGTAGCTACAGTCACTATGGCCCCTGTACATTTACCTTCTGCTTCATGTGTAGATTCCAGAGATGTGGAACCACATTGTGGGACAGAATTCTGGGAAGTGGAAAGCCATAGCAAAGTATCAAGTCAAAGAATGTTTCAGCCCGTCTGAAAGCGACCTCAGGCTGCAGGCACAGAGGTAATAATGAACACACGAGTCTGAGATACGGAGAAATTCACGCCATCCTGTTGCTCTGTGATTATACATCGAGATGGTTTCACCAGGTTGAACCAGGTGTACAACGTGGACGTGATGGAGAGTTTACTCCCGGAGAAGCCAAAGTGTGCATCCTGTGGGAAGGAGGCTGCGAAGAGATGCTCCCGGTGTCAGGGAGAATGGTACTGCCACAGGTAAGACATGGATAGCTGTTTTGTTACACGTGTTTGAAATGTTTCCGTTGACGTTTAGGTCCGTTCATCTTGTTGTTTCGCCACAGGGAATGTCAGGTGAAGCACTGGTCCAAACACAAGAAGGCCTGCGATATCATGGCTGAGGTCACAGCGAAGATCCAGAAGGACCTGCAGGTCGCCGACTGACAGAAAGAGTCTGGGAGGACGGAAGGACGGACTCTTGAGTCACGAGATGGGAGGAGAACAGATCTCCATTTGCACAATACAAAATCTGGATTGTTTTATTATAAATGATCATTCTAATGCTGGGAATATGCCCTGTTACAGAATGTTGTTGTTGTTGTTGCTTCTTGTTTTGAATACTGCTGTTTTCAATCATTTGTCTATTCGATGATCTTTCTGTCGAGATATTTTAAGCTTCTGTTATTTAACACAGATTAATTTAACTTCATTGCACGCCAGCAGTAAATTAAATGTGTTAACAACTCCCTCTCTGCCTTGTCTTCTTGCCCATTGTTATTAAGAGCAAAGGAAATGCAGGTATTTTTTCAAGTGACCACAACAGATAGTTATTCATAGTTAAAAATTAGTTTGTGGATTTGTGCCTCCCCCTTTTGGTTAATATCCCTGCTAGTTATGCTCAGACTTTACCCTCCCTGTTGTCAGAATAGACTGCAGGTTTAAGCATCATAGAGTATATAATAGGTTATATATTTCTGGTTGTCTTTGGTGGATGAAGCCCAGACCCGGTCTGAGATCAGGGACCGTGTGATGCTGGAGGACTCAGAAGCAGCACCCCCTATGTGAAAGCATGCCGGATGTCGGTACAGTTGCGCGGCGCCTCATGATCTTCTCTCTCTCTCGTTTCTTACGTGATAAAAGCCGCTTCCTGCTGCAGCTCTCCGTGTGACAGAACATGAGAAGATGGCTCGTGGGTTGAGGCGCGCGCGGACGTCGTCGCGTGTCCGTTCCGGGGAGCAGAAGGCGCTCCGGGTCGAGCTGTAAAGGAGAGACATGAAGCCGCGGCGCCGCACCTCCGTTACTCGGAAACTCTCAGAGATTTAATGCGGAAAGTTTTTCTCCCTCCTCGGATGGAAGACGTTTCGAGACAAAGCGGTGGCCTCGGGGCTGTTTTCTCCCCCGTCGTTGGTGAGTTTGACTGAAGTTATTTCTGCTGTTGTTTGGGACGAAACATTTGACTTTTTCATCCTCCAGTATATAAATAAAACCGCTATTACGCGTCTATTAAGGCTCCTTTCATACCCTGTTGTTTATGCTGGTTATCAAAAATCATACAGTTTGTTATGGATAATAAACCGACATGTCTGTTACTAAACCATCACATACAAGAACATTTTATGTACATAAAGTGACCTAAATCTACTTAGAATGAGTGTAATTCAGCACTTTCTAGCACTATGTTTACTCGAGTATTTACTTCACATGCAGCTCCTGTATTTATACTACATTACATTTTAGATGTGGTACTTTTTTACTCCACTGCATTTGTTTCACTGCTGTACATAAAGAGTTTATAAAATATGATGTATTACTAAAAAAAACTGCACCTGGGCTACAACATTATTTTACATAAATGTAATTATGCAATAAAGGAGCCTTCCTGCCACATACTTTCACTTTTGACGTATTAAGTACATTTAACTGTTATACCTGTACATTATATTGTGGTATTACTACATAGAATCTAAGAACTTCAGCTCACTGTTGTTTCAGTGGTTGAGTTTGCTAAAGCAGTGTCATTTAGATTAATTAGAGCCTTGTGATTTCAAAGTCACGTTGTGTAAAGTGTTAAATCTGTGTGTTATTGTGTGTTCCTGTCCGTCAGTGATAACGGAGGAAGCCAGACTCTGAGTGACACAATGTCTTGGGGAGAGTTCATCGAGCTCCGTGACCTGAGGTCGGACAGAGACCAGATAGAGTTGGCACACGGCACCCATTCGCCTTGCTCGCCTCCGCGTCTGGAGAGAGCCAACGCCCTGAGGATCAGTCCGGGGAAGGTCCCGGACCTGCTGAGCCGGGTGGGCATCATCCGGGTCCTGAGCAGCGCCCATGACCCCCAGCCCAAAGAGGAGACTGGAGAGGGACACAACTTCCAGCCCTGCAGCCACACGCAGCCCACGTGGTGCGACCTGTGCGGAGACTTCATCTGGGGCTTGTACAAGCAGAGCCTGCGGTGTCTCAGTGAGTACGACGTGCACGTGCGTGTGCATGAGCAGAAATGAGTGGAAGACAGAGGATTGAACGGTGTAGCCACCGGTGCACGTGCATGCCGACGTGACCCTCCTCTACATTCACACGTAGTCTGCTGGGTTTGCCGTGACGTAAATGTTCTCCATGCTCTTTATCAAACAAGACGGCATCTATTGTTGAGGTGCCTTTTGGTGTCATTATCTTGCTTCATCAGCTTGCCTCATCGAGAGAGTTTCAGTAATCTTGAACTTCCTCTCAAACAACCGAAACCTACTGAAATCAGCTGTGGTTTGTTTGTGCAAAGCATTATGATGCAGGAAAGAGAAAACAAGCTTCTTCTAATTGTGCATCTTAAGACGAGTGTGTGTTATTCATTTATGTGTTTAGAAACACTCAGAAGCCACTTAATCTAACGCAGTCCAACACACACATACTTTATGATAATGTTCACTTTTGGGGACATTGTGAGAAATGTGTAATTGCAACTTTAGCGTATGTTTATTATTGAGGTCCTTGTAACTGAGCTTCAGTATATTCCTGGTGTATCTACTATTCTAGTATTACTATGAAGGACAAAATAATTAGAAACACCTCTCAATTTAATGTAGTCCAGTACAACACCACCTTTAACCACGACCTCAGTAATAAACTGACATTCAAATTCACAAATTTACAAACAATCTCAACAAAAATGCAGAGGAAGTTGAGTGAGAAGGACGTCGCCCATTGAGACCTGCTCTCTACAATCACATCACATGCACGTTGACCGTCCGTTGTCTCGTTTTGTCCCTTCACTTTGTGCAGATTGTAGATTCACCTGCCACTACCGCTGCCGCGCTCTGATCCGGCTGGACTGCAGCTGGGACCGGTGCTCCGTGGCGGACCACGCGTTCGTCGTGGAGCACACCATAGAAACGGACACAAATGTGGTAAGTGACTTTTGGATTTGGCGGTTTCTTCGGTTTCAATCAGGGACCACAACATCGAGGAGTCGTCACCGTAGTTTGCCACTATAAAATGTGCTCATTTCGGTAGTTTTTCTTTTACAGGGGCAAAACGAGAACCAAAAAACGTTATAAACGGACATATAAAGTCGAATATAACTTCCTCGTCCTGCTTCACTGCACCACGCTGTTATTTATAAAGGGGGAAGTCAAGGCTCTAAGCCAGTTGGTTTTCAAGGCAGCTCGGTTTGGTCTCTTGGTAACAGGTTTTTGTTCCATCTCTATCAAACATGTGTTGCTTATCAAAGGATGACTGGAATGTAAAAACCTCAGAAGGCTGATCCACAGAATATGACCAGTATGAAGACATGGCTAGATTTCCACAGGTGGAACTAATACAGCACCGCTAGTGGCTCTGTTGTGTTGTGGAGTGCCAGTCAGCAGTGCCAGTGAGTCAGCAAGCAGAGCAGCCACAATTAATGTCGTTAAATACAGTAATTCCTGTGTTTGTCCTGCTGTGACCTAAAACATCTGACATGAACACCATATAAAAAAAGGCAAAATATAGAAACAAATAAACCATCATTTTCACTTGAAGGTGTGTGCTAATTAAATGTTTTGCCTTTGGTTCGGACAGAGTTTGGTGTAAGAACGGTTACAGGATTTCTGGGTATCAAAGTGCACATTTGTGAACCGGTAATTTCACACCATGAGGCTCCGAAGTATTTCCTGCCAGGAGACGTTAGCCAGTAGTAGGACTGATAGCCAAAAAGATATGAGCAACGCCTCGACATGCAGGAAAACGCTGAAATGTCTCCACCGGTTGGGCACATGCCCTTAGTTTTTATGTTCTCAAAATTAGATTCCAAATTAAAAGAGGATACATTATTTTCTATTGAGCACTGATCTGATACCAGAGCTGTAAGCTGTGAACGTCTCACTGAGTGGGACTCTTTTTTACTTCACATGAGGATTGCTGAGGCACAACAAAAAAAACGATGGAGTTAGCGGGTCACGGGGTCAATGGGAATGTAAGTGATTACGGAAACAGAATTTTACGACACTAGACACTATTGGATCGGTGCATCCCTGTTTAATCAATTCATCTTGAGAGCATTTTCTCAATTATATTATTAATCAATTGACTGATTAATAGTTTTGTCTATAAAAGGTAAGATATGTATGACAAATGTCTTTCACAATTTCCAGGGGTGACCTGGGTCATTTTTTTCTGTCCAACCGTCCAAAACTCTATAATATTCTATTAATAATAATTAAATAAATATAGAGTGAGATGATTGGTTTCATCCACTTCTGTGTTGGTACGTGTTAGGTTGCATATCAGGGTGCTTTCAGGAAAATCTGGTTCCTTGTTGTAATTACGTCATGAAAGTAACTTCTTACTGTAACTTACGGTAACTTGGTTTCAACATGCAGGCAGCATAATGAAGGACCTAAGTGAGTTGCATTATGGGATTTGTAGGATCCAGTGTTTTAAGAGCTACAAGGCGGAAAAAACTAGGATATCTCTGCCTCTACTGCTTTGATTTTGTTTTATGTTTTGTCTTCCTCTTCCTTGATTCCCATATGAAAGTCTAATCGCTAGAGAAGTCCTAATTTGCTGATGATTGATAAATTAATTGACAAAATGTTTAATTGCTATTGAAAATACACCCACACATTAATTGCTGATGCCGTGTGCATGCAGTGGTATTTAGAGGGCCTTGGCGATATTGGATTTATAGCAAAGTCGATGGTGGAGAATTTTCATTATCGTGATAATCAAGCATGATTTAAAAAAATCCACGCTACAGAAATACTATTAAACTATAAGTATTTATTTATCCATCCATTATTTGTGCAGGGAGACTTCATGATCATCTTATTTTAAGATAATTTGCTATTTATTATTATTTGACGCACACATAAAAAAGGATGCGTCTTATCTGTGACAGAATAAATGTGTTACATGACAAAATGTAAAGCAATACACCAGCATGTTTTACTCATTTTAGGAGTTTTTTTTTTTAATAATTATCAGGATTATTGTGAATCACAATTATTAAAGATTAAAGATAAGGAAATATTGAAACTTTACTTTGAGTTTTGAGAATGCATGTGTGGTTTGATGCCTTTAATTTTAACATATTTGCTCATATTTTACATATAATTAATAACGTGGTGTGGCTGTCTTATCACGTGACCTTAGAGGCGGCAGAGAGGGATGGGGTGGAGGAGGGGGGGGTCTTTGGCATTTCCCCCTCGCCGTCCAATCGCGATCGGCCGCGCTGGTTTTGTGTATTTTCTAAACTCGGGCAACGGAAGGTGGGCGGGGCCTCGGCGGGGGGAAGAAGGAAGCCGGCCAGCAAGGGCGGGGACCCTGAACGCATCCTGTTTCACACACCGAGTTCGTACAGAGTGGAAACGTGGCCCGGTAGAAGTGAGAAGGGAAAAGTCAGCACTATTTTCTGTCGTTAAGACCGTTGTTTTTCCACGAGATAGTACGTTACGAGTCAGCCGTTCACCGCCGTTACTCAGAACTGTCTGGACAAGTTTTCGTATTGAACTACAAACTAAAAGCGATTTCGCATTTTCACTCGTCGAAGTTCCCATCGTTGACTCGAGTTATTAAGGCTGTTTTTTAAAACCGATAGTCAGAATGGCAAACGACGCTACTAGCTCGGACAAGAGTCCGTCCTTCGAGATGACCTGGGGCAGCTCGGCGAGCAGCGGCTACTGCAGCGACGAGGAGCACGACTCCTCCGAGTTTGAGCAGTACTTCACCGCCCGGACATCTTTCTTCCCCAAAACCCGGAAACCTAACGTTACTGCGAGCGTGAAGCAGGTGAGAAGAAGTCATAATTAATAAAGACATAAACTTAAAGTTAGAAGGAGGAAGGATGTTTAAAAAAGGGGAAGTGTGACCAGAGAGAAGGGTAGGGCTGACTGGTGGTTCCTCGTAACTAACGTTACTCGTTACTCGAACTCTCGCGGTATTTGGTGGTTTTTGCTCTCTTTTGGAAGTTTTTTTGTTTTCAGTGAGTACTACACATTTGTGGGGTCAAACAGGTGTATGTGTTGCTCAGCAGCTACCCTGATCTACATCTAGGTGTATGTGTGTGTTTGCCCAGGGGCACTCTGGCAGAGAGGATGTTTGCCAAGTGAGCAACTTCCACATTTGAGTAAACAAACTTTGAATTGTGGGATGTTAAAAAAAAGCATGTCAGCACTGGGGAAAAGAAGAAGGTGTGGAAACCCAGTGGGCCAGTGCAACTTTTTTATTATTACTGTAAGAAGCACAGACCCACAGCTGAACCCAAATGTCAAGTTCTGTGACGCACAGCCGCTCCTCAGGTTTCCAGCCCGACGCCCACTGTGTGCATTGACTATTCAGGTTTCTCACATGTATTTCTCAATCACAAGTGACTCATGTATTGTTTTGGCTTTGCGCCGTTTCTGTTCCCACTTTGTTACAGGCTTTCCATGTTGAGAAAGGACGCTGTTTATTGTGAAACTCAGTAACATTGGCCATTTCCTTTCTCTGTGCAGGAGCCATTTTGATTTATGTTCCTGGCACCATCATCTCTGTGTTTTTCTGATATGACGATCCTTTTTGTAGACATGTAGGGACCTGGTTGTTGCACACAGTTTTCCTCCTCCTGTTACTAACAACATGGTCCACATATTGATTAATTGACTTGTTTACGCCAGCGTCTTAACTCTCAGGATTGCTATTATTGATCTTGTTCTTCTTGACAGTGATTTTTTAAGAAACCCAGCTCGTTAAAAGCTTGCGACTTTGCCTGGACGTTTTCTATTAGACATAGAGGAAGGGTAGCGTTAGATATTTTTTCAGCATATTTAGAAAAAACAAACATTCAGGCAGAAATGCTTATTTGTAATAACGAGAAACCTGTATTAATGGTATATGTAGCATCCATAGATGCTGGACACAGTATTTGGATTGTACTCCTTGGGAAAGTCCCCTTTCCCATGAACTAAACTGGTGTACAGTGTGGAAAATAGATTTGTGCTGCCTCACACTTCTGTTGAATCTTCTTTCCTACACAGGAAATACCAGTTGGTCAGCAGCACTCAGGAAAAAGCCTGTATTGAGCTAATGCTCGTGCGGATCATTAAGACCAAATGTTCATGACTGAAACATGACTGAAACATGACTGTGATTATGCGGTTGATGAGGCAGCTGACTTCACAGGATGTGTCTGTAACATAAGGGAGGGCATTGTCTCTCCCACTCGTGAGAGCCGAGAGGGGAGGCTATTTTTACATGAATACCATGTTGAGGAATGCTGCGCAGTACCGTCGGACGCAGTCATTGCAAACAGCTGCAAGTTGGACATACCCCTCCTTCCTCTACCCTTCCCGGGGCGCGGAATCGGAGCAGTCGAACAGGATTGGGCAGAGCTGATGTCATCGTCTTTTGCTGCGTTGTCAGGAAGTTGATTCTGATGCAACTGGTGCTCGCTGTTAGAAATAACGGAGGCCTAACATGAAGTCAATTAACAGCAACGTTATTAAGTCTGGCTTTGTGTAATCCTCAACATATTTTTGGAAGAAGATTTTCTTTTTCTAAACAAATTAAAACAATGTTGCTTTTATAATAATTATATGATACACCACGCCTTCTTCAAACTTAATGGTAAAATGTACAGCATGGCCCTGGCTTCATGTATTAAAAACAACCACTCTATTCCTGAAAAAACTAATTTTGTGACGTGCAGTGTTTTCACACAACAGCGTCATGTTGTAAAGAGATGTTTTCCCCATAATAAAAGTCTTGCCCGTCACTCAACAGGATCATCAACGCATCTTTCATGATTTTAAGATTGGTGCAAAAATCTTAAAGGAGTCATCACCTGGAAATCGCAATTTCTCTTGTTAAAACATGCATATCTGTGTTTGACCTCAGTTGAAACTTGCCTGAAAGGCTGGAGTTTGAAAGTGGCGCCGTTTTTTCGCTTCTGCTCTTTTTCCGAACAGGAATAGCACACAAGGGTGTGCATTCCTAAAGCACGAGATTTTGATTCTGCGCCTTCGGTGACGTCACCGTGGCGGCTACTTGCATAAGCCCACCCCTCTTTCACCACCCAACCCCGCCCCGTCCGCTACCTGAAATCGCCGAAGCGCCGCCATTATGTTTTGGAGTCTGCATGCAGGCAAGCCCCCCCGGCTCTGTCCTTCCTGCGGCGAATCAACGCGCGCCTCATTACATATTATGCAATGCACATCCGGACCAGTCAAAACCTCGCGCGTAATCTCGCGTGATAAAATCGCGGTACGAAAAAGGGTCAGAACAAGCTCAATGTTTGATTAAATTTTTTTTTTTTTTTTCTAATAAGTTTTACGAATTGATCCAAAGCGATCCAAGGGGGGCTGGATACGTATAAAACCAGGTGATGACTCCTTTAAGTTAGCCTTGATGTCTGAAATTATTACAGAGTTTTAAGAACAAAATGTCCCAACGAGTTATCAGACGGCCGATATATAATCAGACGATATTAGTCTATTTGCATCATGACATACGGTGGTCGATATGCAAAGATGTAAAACATGCATGTAAAAATATGGAATATCTTGTATGGAAAGTGCTGCTGGAGTAAATTGGGAAGTGGTGTCATTGCATGGTTTGGCCAACAGAGCGCACTGCTACGTACAGAACCATACATGATAGTATAATGTCATACAACACAATGTAACAGCCCCCTCACTTATAATCAAAACAATAAACCAGCACGTTACAATTTTCAACATAAACCAGCGACAAAATATAAACATTAACACATGACAAACACTCACAAAAATAAGCATTTTGGAACCTAAAACGGTGCTTTTCTTAAACTACTCAGTCCAGCGTTACACTTTAGTCATTCATGGTGGATAATATGGGCCCTTACTCAGAGCTCTTCTAATCTTACTTGCTTTACGGTAAAGACTCTTCACAATGAGATTAAATAAAATATGTGTACATAAATGAGGTAAATGCTTCTTTCAGGCAGTGGTGTTTGTTAACCACATTTGAAGGATTTTTGCTAAATGTGTGTGTTGTGTTCTCTACTTCCTGTTGTGGTTTGGAGGCAAGCACTGACACCTGGTGGTCTAACACTGTAACTGCTTGCTGTCTCCTCCAGGATGAACAGATTGAATCGGGAAAGCAGGAGTTGACAACTGCAGATGTTCAGCAGAAGGTGAAGGAATACAATGCTCAAATCAACAGCAATCTGTTCATGAACACGGTGAGTAGCGGGGATACAAGAAGCCACGCATTTTAATGTAAAGAGGTTTTTTTACGACGGTGTAACATTTTCATTTTACTCAACAGAACAAGGACGGTTCCTACACTGGCTTCATAAAGGTGCAGTTCAAATTGGCGCGACCTGTGTCAGTGCCACCCCCAAAGAACGGTCCCGATGCCGGGGGGAAGAAGGTTAGCGGCGTGAAGCGCCGCACCTCTTTCTACCTGCCGAAGGACGCATCCAAGCACCTGCACATAAGCTCGCGCACTTCTGCTCGCGAAGTCATCGAGGCTTTGTTGAAAAAGTTTACTGTGGTGGACAATCCCGGGAAGTTTGCTCTGTTTGAGCGCAGCGAGCGTCACGAACAAGGTAGCACTTCTGTTTTTACACGTTGAACTCCTTCAGTGTTTTTTTTTAAATCAAAATGGGCCTTCTGTAATTTAAATTGAGCTTTTATTCTGCCTCTTTCAGTTTATATTCGCAAGGTGTCTGATGGTGAGCGTCCCCTCCGTCTGCGCCTGCGTGCCGGGCCCAATGAGAAAGTCCTCAGCTTTGTTCTGAAAGAAAACGAAACCGGGGAAGTCAATGTGAGTGCGACACGAATGTGAGGATCGGGGATCCAAACCGTGTGTTTAGTTTATACCGTGCATACGCTAATGCAGTTTCCTCTCTCCTCACAGTGGCATGCCTTCTCCATGCCCGAGTTGAAGAACTTCCTGCGCATACTGCAGCGCGAAGAGGAGGAGCACGTCAAGCAGATAGTGCAGCGGTACGCTCTGGCCCGCACTAAGATGCGGGACGCTCTGGCCGGCTCGACCCCCGGCTGAGACGGCGCCACGATCGGGGGGTTTTAAACGTGCACCTCTTGGCTGGACGACGACCTGAAGGCGACCAGTCATCGCTGCATCCAAAGATCCCAGATAATACAACTCTAAACGCCTCTTGGGTGAACGAGAGAGTGAGACAGGGCGCAAGACAATGAGCGAGAGAGAGCTAGCGCGAATGTGCGTGTGAAATGATGCGAGAGATGAGAAGTGCCTTACACCTGGAGAGTCTGATGTGCCTGAGAGAACTGAGTTGAGAGAAGTGACACTGGCAGATGAGACGGTGGTTGTGTCCAGTCACGTCTTTTGCTATTGGGTACCATGTGATTATCCTCAGCTGTGTAGTTTAAAATGTCAGTGATGGTTTGGATATTTTTAGGTATTTAAAAAAATGCTTACTATACATTTGTAGATGCAGTGCTGAAATCAAGACCGACATCTTTAATTGAGCTGGAAGTTACATTCCTGTTAATTTTTCCAGAATTCAAAACGTGTTAAATCATCGTATTACTGCCAAGTTTAGATAATTAATCTGGTCAACCAACCATGAAAACATTGACATTTTTAATTGATCCTTGAAGAAGGTTAAACACACATTTGTTGTTGAACATTTGGATTTTCATTTGACCCAGGCTAAAAAAAAAAAATCTGCCATGTCCTCTCGACACCCCTGATGGGTGCAACTCACTCTTTTTTTTTTTTTTTTTTTTTTTTTAAACAGTCAAATTGCGAATTTGATTGCGGTATGGACATTTGTATGCAACTATGAATGTTGGAGAGAGCAGTGTCACTCTGGTTGACTGGAATCTTGAATGAATATTGGTATACATGTGTTTCACTGTAAGTTGTTTGTCATTCCCGATATCTTTGTTTTTTCTCCTGTCCTTTTTTAAAAGAAAATGTTTGTCTTCCGTTTCTTCGGGTGACTATCATTGTATACGTCTATGCACATATTTACATGTTGAAGCCATAATTCAAAATGTAGTGACAAGTGTGCACTGCGTTCAGTAAAGAATTTCCCAGTTCAAATAAGCTTTTGTATTTCTTCAGATATTATAAATGAATATTAAAATCATCATATAGGGCTAAAAGTAGAATAGGTGCTCTATTTTATTTATTATTTGACATGCCCCTTAAACCTTAAAACAACCCCTAACCCTTCGAGTTGAGACCCTGAAGCTAAATGCATCTGAACATCAGATAAACACCCCTCGTGTTTTTGCTCAAAGGTACCGCCTGTCCGTCCGATCAGCTGATCACCTCATCGTGAAGGACCATAACAGCTAACGTTAGCTTAACGTAGCCGATGGTGGGAGTTATGAAAGGACATGGCGATTTAATATTGCATTATAAGGTAGGGAGATGTCCAGAAAAAAATAATATCGTTTTGGTGGCATAGGGCAACGATGACCCTGTGTTTTATTGTTTGGGGGGGGACGTAATGCTGCCTTGTCCGGCTGGTTGTCGCTTAGCTACGGTAGCTAACCTGCGTCAGTTGCAGAAGCTAACAGGCTAACTCACCTAAATATGCAGGTGCCGCTAGCTACAGTTAGCTACCTATTATTAGCCTCGTTGGCCTCATACTAAGGGTGCTTTTACGAGGCTTAGACTGTGTTTTGGGTATAACGTGACGGCTGTGTTTATACGTTAATATGTCAATGTAAGTGAACTAATGTGAACGCGTCTAGGTTTAGGTGTGTGGCCCGGTGTGTTAGCTTCCTGTAGAGCTAGCATAACGCAACATTACCGGTATATCATTAACGTTCAATCAGACAGCTGATAGTATTCCATTGTACTTCTATTTGCAGCTTAATTAGATCTCGTGTGAGCCTCTTTTGATAGAATTACGCTTCTGAATCAAACATATTTTACATTATGACGTTATTATTCATCACTGACATTAACGTGAATTAAATCTAATGGATGATTAGATCCACCCTTTTTAACTGTCACCTGCTAAACGATGGTGTGTTACAGCTGGCAGCAGGAGGAGTCACACAGCTAGCTGACCTCCAACAGGCAGAGAGAGAGTCTGTCTGGGAATGTGATTTTTTATCTGTGTGCTTTTTCCCTCTTCAGGTCCTGGTTTTGCTAAAGAATTGACAGCGTTTGGCCGCCGACCAGATTGAAAGCTTTAACTGGGGGACTAACTATGTCTTATCTCTGAGGATGGGAGGAAGTGGATCCAAAGCCAAAGGCGTCTGGCCTTTCTCAGGCAGTGGAGCTGGAGGGGATTCAGCCAGTGATGGCAACGAGCAGTCTGTGGCCCGCCTCAAGAGTTCCAGAAATGCAACACCGTTTGTTTTTACCAGGAGGAGGTAATTAACACACATTGTAAAGGTTTGCTTCATCCAGATCACTAGGTATTTTCTTACATGGAGGTAGCTTGAGATACCAAAATCCTGGAAATATACTGGAGCTACAAAATAAAGGCTTTTAACATATCTGTTATTTATTTAGAGAGATGACACAAAATGAGGGGATGACATGCAACAAAGGTCTAGGGACCAATAGAACCAGGGATTCTGTGATTCATGGTCATCACCTTAACCCGTAGGCCATCACGGTGTCCCAAACTAAAATAGTCTCAATGAAAATCTGTCCACAGAGCACACATTCAGCTCATTAAAACGCATGCAAATCATGAAATGATGCAATATGAAGTGCATAAGTATGGAAATCTGCACATTAAACTTGGCTGGATGTAATGGGGTAAGTGAGAACATGTATGAAAGTGTTTTTTTTATTTATTTTTTTACGGTAAACGGAGCATGAACCAATCATTTAACTCCGACTCCTGACTTGTAGTTTGACACTGATGTTTCCTCGCTGTGTTGGCAGTTCTTTGTACTATGACGAGGACGGCGACCTTGCCCATGAATTCTATGAAGAGATGGTGGTGACAAAAAATGGCAGAAAAAAGTCCAAGTTGAAGAGGATTCATAAAAATCTGATTCCTCAGGTGAGCTAGGGGCCACATTTGGGCATTTCTTGATCTTGTTGAAGGATGTGTTGAATCATTAATCGATTTAAATGTATTTTTTTAATTTTTCTAGGGGATTGTGAAGCTTGACCATCCCTGTATACACGTAGATTTCCCCATCGTCCTCTGTGAGGTGTGAAAAGTTGCACAGGGACTGATGCACTCTGAAGTGCAGCCACAGGTACTCTTCTTGGAGCAAAGTCTTTTCCCAGTATCACAAGCATCAAAGTCAAGACTGGAGCTGAGGAGAAAAAAAAAAGGAACATTCACACTGTTGTATAAAACTGATGCATTGAATGAAATGTTATACATTTGAATTCAACTTTGGTCAGAGGCTGCCCTGTTCACACAAATCCATATTTTGATATTCACAAAAGTAGCGTTGGTACAGGTTGTGTGTCCACTTCCGAGCTGATATGTAAGCAGTCATAGAGAATACATCACATGACGTTGTATTACTCTTGTGAGGTTTTTTTTTTTCTTTGCAGGGAAACACATCAATGTGAAAAGGCTTTAAGGGTTTATGCCTTCTGTAAGACGTAGAGTGGATCTGTATGTTTCCTTGTATGTGTGTGTGTGAGAGTGGGACGGAAAATGTAGTTACCGGGTAGAAGGATTGTGAAATTTATTGTATATACGGTCATGTTCTGTACTGTTACGTCTGAGTCTGTTTCAGTTACCGGAGCTCAGACCTGCACTAGTGAACATAATGTACTGTAAATAATATCAGATTTCTTAGTTGGAAATACTTGAATAAATGGTTTACTGAGCTGAATATCTCGAGTCAACATATTTTCTGTTGGTTACGGCCTCCTATTACCACGGAGTTTTGATTTGACTTTTTGGTCCCCAAGTCTTACTTTTTAATGTTTTGCCTTTTAAGGAAACCCACAAAATGTTTTTTTACATCCTGTATGCTAAGCTAACTGACTCTTAGCTTCATATTCAATGTGCAGACACAAGTGGTATCAATCTTTTCGTTTAAGTCTTGACAAAAAAAAACGTGAAGAAACCATGGACGTTATGCATAAACGCGTTTCCCAAAATGTAGAACTGTTCCTTTAAGTACCAGTTTCCAGCTATCCAGAAATAACCTCCATTATGAAAACTCATTGTGGACTCTGCAATCATTTTGAGTTGAGATTGCATTCAGTCAAGTGGTCACTTAAATGTAGTCGGCAATTCCCGTATTTCCATGACAGCTGTAAGTATAACCCTGATATCTCCAGACTTAATTTTAGGTTTTTCACGTTGCCTACTTGAATTTCGGACGGCCTTGCAGAGCTGTAAGGCTGCTCTGTGCAACAAAAGACAGATTTTTTTTAAAATGTATGCCTATTTATGTCAGGCTAAACATTGAAATGCATTTAATTTACATGCATTTATATGCTGTAAGGTACCCCACCTCTAGATGGCAGCAGAAATCTACCTGTCCTAACTTTTTTAGGAGTTTATGCACACTTATGTTTGTTGTGTCATAAACTGTACGTGTACTCTGTATGATCCTGTGCAGTTACTTTAAAAGAAAGAAAAAAGGCTGAAGATGTAATTAAATGTCGTTTGATGGAAAACGGATGAGGAAATGCCGTTGCCAGCTGGCGTGATATCAAACTTTAATAGCAATGTAAACATATTTAAGCATAGTTGAGAAATCCCCACAATAAATGAAGGGTTGGGCTTCCTTTGCAGGCATTCTCTGGTGGCTGTAATTGTGTGGAATGTGGTTGGGTGTGTTTTTGGGCCAGAGGTCAGTCACTTTGATGTGCTTCCTCTCCACTGGGCTTTGATGTTTTGCTAAATGTCCGGCTTGTATTATAAGAATGAGCCCCCTTTTCTTTCATAAAGCCATAAAAAAAAAAGCCCAAACTGTATGAAGAGGACACCGTATATCTCTTTTTCTACGTGTTCTGTGATGTACACCGGGTGTTGTATAAAAGGGATAATCCATGTGGCTGTAGTTGAGGGAGATAGTCATTATAAATTATCTGCAGCCTTGGAAAAAAGAAGTTAAAACATGTTTTGAGTTATAAGCAGTAAAAAGAGACGTATTGTCTTCTCAGGGACTACTTCACATACTGTAAGCCGTTTGAAAACAGCTGCCGTTTTATCTCCGTTCACAGCCGGATTACGTTACAGAGGTGGGGCGTGATCACACACAGTGCATGTGACTGAAAGAAACGTCAGAGAAGTCATGCTCTTATGGTCATCCTGTGTTTCTAATCAATACGAGGATGAAAGGTTTAGATGCAAGCAGCAGTGGAAAGCCATTATCCATTTTGGGGCCTCGGGACATTTAAGTGCTTTTCGTCCCATACTAATTAGATGTGTTGGATCTTGTTTTGGTTCGTAGAATCGGAGCAGATAAGATAATAAACTTTTATTAAAGTTGAACCCAGTTGTTCCAATTAAATTCCTTCTCTCCCAGTTTACGAATTAACATGACTACATAAATGTATTGCAATGCATTACTTTGGGTGCCAAGTGAAGGTGGAAGGGCGTGTTTGCGGTTTCCCTGCCATTGTTTTCGCTTCCTGACCGTCCCTGAGGTCTGCTGATGTAACATTCAGGAGGCAGAGGTCAAAGGCAAGCGCAGACTAGGGGGATACCAAGCCATTCCTTTCTTCCTTTCCCTTCCGAGTTCATTCACATGGGCACGTTCACGCTCTACATTTTCCTTTAAACACACAGAGAAACCGATGACATGGTGAGGTGAGTCAGCAAAGCTTGGAAAACAAACAGCGGAACAGGAAAACGTCTCACATCCAGGCCATCGGCCCACACTCGCGTGCTCTGGGAAAAGAATAAGTCTGATTTTCAGTGCTTCAAAACAATATCCACAGAAAACTTGTGACCGTTGTTCACAGATTAAGATTCCCTTCTACAGTATGAAAAGCAGGTGGTTGTATTTGGTTAATTATGTGTCAATGCACAGCCATCATCTCTCATGTCCGAGCCCTTTGCTCTGCACCAAGTAGCAGGACGGCATGTGGTACTTGGTTACTTCCCCGAGCCATCGCCTGCGGCTGTCATCACATGCCTCAGGCAGCGTGGGACATCTGCATGCCAGATGCCTTGTGCCCACTGTCTGAAGTGTGCTCGGAAGCATTAGTGGGTGAAAATAAATCAAAATCACTTCACTCAAGCAGGCGTATACGGAGCATTTAAAGTAGCAAAAGCTTCAGAAGTTTACTTTTGAATGATAGAAAAAAGGACTATTTTTTATTCATTTATAGAGCTCTAGTACTCATCTGATATTTGTGTGCTAATTAAATACCAATATCAAATAACACTGCATCACAATTAACATGCTGTATGTTTTATTTGCAAGACAAATTACAGTTATTACATATATTCTCAAGTTGACTTGAGTCAATTGACTTTATCTGAACCCTTAAACACGTTTTTTAAATGGTGCATTATGGGTTTTAGGACAGGCAACTGTATTTTTTGTTTTAATCCTCTGCTTATCATAAGCAATGAGATCGTAGATGAACATACAGAGCAACATTGGTTATTAAATATGAGAGGTGGGTGGATTCAAGCAAGTTTTCACGTGTTTTTGAACAACACAGTTTCCCACACACTTTTCTTAACGCCATATTATTAATAAACGATATTTGATTGTAATGTAGGCTAGCTGAAAGGTCGCGGCAACACAGTGATCTTATTTTTAGGGATGTGGCTACTGTACTGGCCCGCCGTGACCTTCTAGGAGGACCGACGTCGATCGTTTGCGGTGTATCTGTTTCACGGCGGTGATGGTGGAGGAGATCGGACCGATTCATTCAGCGGGAAATTAAAAAACAAACAAAACAATAAAAACACGATAAAACCAAATTATAAATGATGCTATGAGTAGATTTGATGCGAAAAAACACGTAGATGTAACACGTTATCCACGGAGACGTGAGTTGTTAGGATGTCCGGTTTGTGTCGTCACTCCCGCCACCCCCCTTTCCTCGCCATGAATGGAACATCCTGAAAGCGGTTGGCTCGCGTGGAGCCGTGGAGAGTTGCAACTGACAACATCGCAGGGGGCAACTTCACTTTTCTTCACTTTACCGACCGACAGCGGAAGTTAGAGGACGCGGAGCAGCTTCGCATCCACGCCGTCGTCGTTTTCCAACTCAGAAACAATGTATTTGATTTTCTCCTGATTTGTTTCGAGGCGACACTTAAAACGCGACTTGAAGTAGTTTTTTTGGGGGGGGAATGCTTCCTCAGTCTGCCAGTAAAGGTAAGTTTGTGCAGCTGCAGTAAGATTTGATTAACTTTGCGGTTGACTTGACGTCATTCATTGCTTAAAAACTCGCAAAAAAACTCTAATTTAATTGAAAGCAGTTGATGTTACCTGTAACCTACAACGGAAATCTGCATATCAATGGGAAGGGTAACAGTAAGAAGGAAGCTAGGTTATATTTGTAGCATTTATTATTCAAACGTGCACAACAATGAAAACGTCACTGTATTATTGATATGTTTGTTGTCACTTATTAGAAAAGTAGCCTGAACCCATTTAAATTCACTCTGTGAAATGAAGAGAAAGGCTGTTTTCTGCACACATAACTAAGATGCTTTCCATAAATACACAGGTTGTTGTGATTATTTATTTGTGCAACCGCTAAGTTTCTGGTTGTAGCATTACTTTTCTCTAAAACACTGCACTGGACTAAGTATTACTATAGTTTTTATTTATTTAAAAATAAATTATAACTAACTCAATAAAGGAATGTGCATAAAAAAAACTAAACTTCTATCTCTGAAACTTGTAGAGCAGACAGCGACGGTCCCATCTGTCAATCCACATCTGAAGACATGTCGTACTGGACCCTGCCTGTCTGGAGAGTACTGCTGCTGATTGTTCTGCTATGGGACTGCCTCTGGGCTTTGGGACTCAAACCCACGAGGTGGCCACTCTATTCACAAAAGCCTCTGCTCCTCGCTTGGAATGCCCCCACTGAGGACTGTAGCCCGCGGCATGGTATTCGCTTTCAGCTGGACTATTTCCAGATCGTGGCCTCTCCCAATGAGGGCTTTGTCAAACAGAACCTCACCATCTTCTATGAGGACCGCCTGGGCTTGTACCCCTACTTTAAACCAGATGGCACGGCCGTGAACGGCGGGTTGCCGCAGGTCGCCAGCCTCACCAAGCACCTGGAAAAGATGCCGGAGGGAGTGCAGAAGTATATAAGGGAACCAGGGGCCAAGGGCCTGGCGGTCATCGACTGGGAGGAGTGGCGCCCACTCTGGATACGGAACTGGGAAACCAAGGACGTTTACCGCAGGCACTCGCGTCAGTTGGTGCATCAGAAGAACCTGGCGTGGCCTCCGGAGCAGGTGGGGAAAGTGGCCCAGCAGGAGTTTGAGATGTCCGCCAGGAAGTTCATGCTGGAGACGCTGAGGCACGCCAAGAACCTGAGGCCCAACCAGCTGTGGGGCTTCTACCTGTTCCCCGACTGCTACAACCACGACTACAGGCGCACTCTGGAGAACTACACCGGCCGCTGTCCCGACGTGGAGGTGGCCCGCAACGAGCAGCTGAAATGGCTGTGGACCGAGAGCACGGCCCTCTTCCCGTCCATCTACATGGCCAGCGTGCTGCGCTCCTCCAACTCCGGGCGTCAGTTCGTCCGCAACCGAGTGAAGGAGGGGATGCGCTTGGCGTCGTCGGGCGACGGTTTGGCACGTCCTGTCTTTGTGTACACCCGGCCCACCTACACCAACTCCCTAGAACAGCTGACAGAGGTGACGCCTTAGCTTTGAAAACACTTCCTTCCTGTTTCTTCTCTCTCGCTTTCTGATGAAGTTTAAAATGCAAGATTAACTCTCCCTCACCATGCAGCTGTAACATTAATCTCCTTCTCTGTGTGATGAGTGCATGCTGCTTGGAGCTATAGCTCTGCTTTTTTCCTTATCGGCAGCCGCAGTCCTTTCCTGTTCTGGTAGCTGACACAGACACCCCAATACCTCTCATTTATGTGGAGTGTGCAGGATGGGTGTTGGTCAAGTTGAAAATCTCGCTAACACCCTATAGACCGCTTCCTTATGGAAGAATGAAGCGATAAGAGCTAGCGCTGCTGCAGTAGCCCCGCTAACGTTTTGACCTCGTTTAAAGTGATACTGAACGGTAATGTGGAGGTTAAATGTGATCGGGGGTTTAAAGCGCTGCGTATCGTCTTCTTACAGACTGACCTCGTCTCAACCATCGGGGAGAGCGTGGCTTTGGGAGCAGCTGGAATCATCATGTGGGGAGATGCAGCTTATGCAAGCAGCAGAGTAAGTATCCGCATGTTAATAATAAAACACATAAATCACTCACACACCACTCCAAAATTACACCATGAAAATTATAATCTGATACATTTTTTTTTTAATGCCGCTGCTCTTCAATAGTCAGTAATGTTTCCAGTCATTTGATAACTGACATTTGGGCTCCAGTTCAGTGAGTGGCTCGAGTCACATGGATATCCTCAGATATGTGTTGTTTTTTTCAGTCGCATTGAGGCTCCTAGGTAGTCTTCACTTTCATTCAAACTGAAGAAAATCAGAACATTTTCTCTGACTTAAGATAGTTTCTTTATTAATGTAGTCTTTGCATTGCTTTTAGTAAAGACAGTTTTCCCTTAATCAACACAGTCACATGTTCCATTTAATAGAATTGGATGTGGAGCCCACACAAAGGCAAAACTCTATTGCCTCAAACAACCCAAAAGTACATTAAACTCCAGCTTTTACAGTAAAATGCTGCTGTAAAATCAGTAAAATCCAATATAATTTTGCAATACATTTCTCTGATTAAACTCGTATACTTAGAATGCAGTAAATTGTACTTGTAGCCTTACAGAGTGTATACCCAATAGTGATTTTTCCCCTAAATAAAGGACTTGAGTACTTCTTCCCCCACTGATTGTCACACAGACAGCTGTTCAAACCCCATGATCAGTGTACCCAGAAGCCCAGGCAGCTTTGCTGTTAACGGCCAGCAGTGCAGGCTTGTTTGAATAGTGACCTAAGTGAATGATGACTGTTCCTTTTTCCCTTTGTCCTCTCCAGAACAGCTGCTCCGACTTGGACGCGTATCTGCGCGGTGCGCTGAGTCAATACCTCCTCAACGTTTCCACGGCAGCCGAGCTGTGCAGCAAGACGGTGTGCGGTTCTCATGGCCGCTGTCTGCGCAAACATCCAGACACTGATGTTTACTTGCATCTGAACCCCGCCAGCCACACTATCATCACGCGGGGCGGTAAGCCGACGGTCGACGGGGAGCTTGGCGAGGAAGAGGAGAGAAACTTTCAGACCCAGTTTCAGTGCCAGTGCTACAGCGGCTATCAGGGGGAGGGCTGCGATCAGACGGACCCGCTACACCAAAGAGGGACGGCGTCTCCGATCACGGCCTCCCTGCTGCAAAGTGTGATTTTACTGATCCTCTCTGCGCTCCTCTTTTAATACACCATACATGGCTGAATATTATATGTCGAAATACTGGAGCAAACGTGGGATTTTTTAAGGAGTGAGGAATTGCTGTAACATGGATGACACAAAGTGAAATTGTATTAGAAACACTGTGGAAATTGCAAAGTTATTTTTGTTTAGAACTTTTCATCTTTCTTCAAACAATAGAGGGCTCGCTGGAAATGACCTTGTTTACATTTTGCTCTCAGTTTCCTCTCACCCAATGTTTCCCAAGGTGTCAAATTCCATGTTTCTCAGACAGGACGTTTTTTTGGGGGGGAAATGTGAGGAAGAATGTTGCGGTGAAAGTGGAATTGATGCACTTAAATCTGGTAATAGCACAATATATTTCAAGTGCCTGATCATTTTTCAAGATGACATTTCTCCGTCATGTTTTTTTCTGGAGGCAATTACAGTATTACTATTTATTTGAATGTATTTTTAGGTGTTTTATATGATATTTTCTTATGTTTGTGTCCAAAACATGACTACTATATTTCTCTTAAAACAGTATTTTCTATATTTTACATCAGATGCTAAAAAGCAAATTTTCTGACATTTCCACAATTTCAATCACACGACCGTCTCTCTTTGTGCCGTTTTCTCAAATTTGACTCCAAATAAACGTCTTTGTTAATGTTTCTTGATGAAGTTTCTTTTAAGGTTTACAGAACACAATGGAGAACGATGCAGGGCTGAGACCAGTTTGTGATTTAGAGATGAGTAATACACATTTAAAAATATATCCTTGAATTTAGCTGATGATAGAGGCCACGGTTCTCCTGCTTGCAGTCATTAAAATCAAGCTTCCGGAGGAAAAACATGTCATCATCGTCCACGAAGGGGAGGAAGCCAGCTAGTCCTCAGGGAGGGACGCATTTCGCAGGCTGCTGCTTCTTACCCCCTCCTCATGTAATTGTAGGGTGCCGTTAAGCCATGAGTTATTTTTACTACTTTTAAGAGTTGAGCAAGGCATACATTTAAATTTGCAGGAGGAAAGGCTCATTATGGCTTTCTTGACAGCCATTTAGAAGTCGACTATATTGCCTTTCCAGATCAAGTCTCTTAGTAAACTGATTATTTTTAGTCACTTTTTTTTGAAAAACTGAAAACTCAAACTGTTCAAACAGAGAATTGTGGTGACGAGGTTCAAACTGGTCTGTGACTTTAAATCTGCTCTTTAAAATAATCTGCATGTCTCTTATAATTGGCTGTTGGATATTCTGTGCACGCTTCTGATTGGGTCTTTGAAAACATTTACACACTTCTGATTGGTTGTTTGAAATCCCTTGCTTTTCCTTCCCCTTTTTTTTTTCTCTTTCTCGAGTGTGTGTCATTCAGATCATGAGACTGCTGGTCTGTCTTCCCTGAACGCCCAGACCACAAAGTAGGCCTCCAAACCAAAATCCTCGTCCAGTTATTCAATAGGTGAGTTACTGTTTGTCATTTTGCTCAAAATCATTGACACACACAACATTACACTATAGTCTCTTGCCTCAGTGCCATGCAGCTGCACCACAACGTGTGTGCTTGTCTGGAGAATGATTCAGGAGACCAGTGATCAAAACCTCATGCAGATTCTGACAAACAAACAAAAACAGTTTGCTTTGAATGTTTATCTTTCGAGCACTACTTACTTAATACACTTTGAAATCTAAAGTTTATTCGCAATATCCTGTTTTTACTATATTTCACAAGCCATGATATCAGGAAACCAGTCTGATTGCAGGCCCGCGGTGGGAGGGCGGGGTGGGGGTTCCTGTAGAGCTTTACAGGAATGCTGACTATGTGATTGAGTTTTTGGGGGCGACAGGAACGCCCACTTTTACTTCTTTACGCTCTCGATACACAAAAGAAACAGCAGACCACAGTAAACATGTGTTTGGATATAGTTTCAGCTCCTGTGGCAAAAATGGCGGCCATACTTTAGATTTGTGTCCATAAGAAGCCTGCTGTTCCCTTAAAATTGTGCTATGCATCTAAAGAGAGAGACTGTATCCAAATATCCACTAAATGTTAGCATCAATGGATGAATTGCTTGCTAGAAGCTAGCTAGCTTTGTTAAGATGGCCTTTTCTGCGTCTTCAATCGCTCTCTACTGGATATCACCTTTCCTTCTTTGCAGGGATGAGTTCCTTTCATCGCTCGATGCCGCTCTTCTTCAACCTGATCGGCCTCGTTTCAGGGCTGCAGTTTGCAAACTCGTCTTTCTCCCAGATGCCCTTCCTCACAGTGTGGAACGCTCCTACCGCCAGCTGTCTCTCTCAATACGGCGTGGACCTCGACTTGGGCACGTTCAGCATCGTGCAGAACCAGAACCAGACCTTCATCGGTGAAAACATAACCATCTTTTACGTTGAGAAGCTGGGCCTGTATCCCCGCTACACCAGCCAGCTAGAGGCCGTCAATGGCGGGGTGCCGCAGAACGCCAGCCTGGATGAACACCTCAGAGTGGCCTCTGAAGATATCCGCACCTGGATCCCCGACAGGGATTTTCAGGGTCTGGCCGTGGTGGACTGGGAGAGCTGGAGACCCGTATGGGAGAGAAACTGGGACAGTAAGCAGGTGTACTGGGATGGGTCCAGAGCGCTAGTGAGGTCCAGGCACCCGGACTGGAGCCCTGAACGGGTCAACGCTGCAGCACGGGTGGAGTTTGAAAACGCTGGGAGGAAGTTCATGGAGGAAACCCTGAAACTGGGGCTGCGGGAGAGACCAGACGGGCTGTGGGGTTTTTATGGTTTTCCCAACTGCTACAACTACTACAGTGGCAAAGCAGGCTACACGGGGGAGTGTCCGCCCGTGGAGCTGAAGAGGAACGACGAGCTCTCGTGGCTGTGGAACGTCTCCTCCGCTCTCTACCCCGACATCTACCTCAGCCTGGAGCTGCGACAGCTGGACAAAGAGGTGCTCCTCTACGCCCACCACCGCATCCTGGAGGCCATGAGGGCAGGAGGTCGGCTGACCCCGGCAGCGCCGCCCGTGTTCCCGTACGCCCGCATCGTTTACACCTACACGTTAGATTTCCTCTCTCAGGCAAGTGGCAGTTTTTCAACTCCACGCACGTTTGGGATCGCCACGGTTTGGTCTGAAGGTTCTGCTTCTTGTCTTTTTATTTACGTCTGCAGGATCACCTGGTCTACACCATCGGGGAGAGTGCTGCTTTAGGATCTGCTGGCGTGGTGCTTTGGGGCGACCACGCCTTCTCCAAATCTCAGGTAGGCCTACAGCGTTTGACGTGTGGCCACGATCGTTTGGATGGTTAGTCAAGTTGAGTAAATGCTTCTTTCCTTCTTTAAGGCCACCTGCGACGCCGTCAAATCCTACCTCGACGACTCTCTGGGTCCGTACCTGGTGAACGTGACGGCGGCGGCCACTCTCTGCAGCCAGACCATGTGTTCCTCTCAGGGAAGATGCCAGAGGAGGGACCCGGACTCGAGGGCCTATCTCCACCTGGACCCCGCCGCGTGGAAGGTGCTGCCTGAGAAGACGGCAGGCGGAAGGCAGAACTACAGGGTTTTAGGACAGATGAGAACACAAGAGGTAACGATGATGAAGGCGGGCTTTCGGTGCAGGTGTTACCCCGGGTGGAGCGGCGACAGCTGCTCCAAACCAAGTCAGGGATGAAAAGCTTTCCTTCGAGGGAGGAAATCCAACCATAGTTAAGTGTGAAATTGTTTCTTTTTTAACCTTTTTCTTGATTTGTATAGGAGATCATTTGAAAAACATCCCCATTCAAAAATATAAGCAATTTTTTTTTTACATTCCAGCAATGTTTTTATAATAAATGAAAAACCTGTTTGAGACAATTTACAAGTGTGATGTGGAAACTTGAAACACACAAACACTGAGAAAGGACTTTACAGGGAATCTTGTGAAATTAGTAACACATGCACATTCATAGACTCTGGATTTATGAAGTGTATCTGCCCGGCTACACTTCACTGGGAAATATTGCACTTTTAATGTTAGTTAGTTACATAATGACATTTCTCCTACAAAGCATATGAATGTGGTGTAAAATATGATTTATTGCTAGAGATTTAATTATTTAATCAGTATTCTAAAGTCGTTTAAGTGGATTCACATTGAATGCATTTAGAAGTTGTTTACAAATATACACAGCAGTAATAATAAGCAATTAATCTCATATTTCATTGGAATCAGCATCTATTAGGGGGGCATTCTGCATGAATATTGGCTACTTTACTTTTGACACGTTGTTCATTTGACTAATAATCCTTTTGTACTTTAAGTTGAGTATTTTGAATGCACTTTGAATACTTTTACATTGTGGTATTGTTACTTTTACTGAATATCCTGCATACTTCTTCCATCGCGGTACGGAGGGGACCTTTAATGTTAATAGAAATAACACCACGTTTGCTTCCATGTATCATAGTTGTATGAAGGTTTCTGACCAGCAGGTGGCGATGTTGGACAGCTAACTAGAAGTGATGCAGGAGATATCAAGGTCAGAGCTTCTGGTGTTAGCAATCACAAGACCAGTCAAATATCTGTAGAGGAAAAGAATGTTTGACTCGGTGCCTCAGATCCAGTTAACTTTCCACTCTGAGGCTGCTGAGGTGTTCGTGATGGATTAAACCATATCACCAAAGCAAAAAGAGAGAGAGAGATAGAGAGAGCACAAGGTGACCTTGATTGATTTACGAGTGGCGTGGACAATGTTGTCTTATCTGATGTCCACTGCTGCTCCAAACTGGTAGCGTTTGTGATCATTTTCCTCCTCCGTCCCCCGACGCTCGGCAGATTCCCACAAGGCCACGCTGTTTCCTACTTCCGCTTTATCCTCGCTGGCAGGATTGTGAGGAAATGAGGAGGAGGTAGAGACTTTTCTTTTTTGAAAAGCTGTGGAGAGATATCTACAGCAGGTGCACTCTTTTAATATAATGTTGGTTTGGAGTTGATTTAGCGGTTTTCATGTCCGTTAATTGTCTTTTTAAAGGAGCGAGGACATGATTTAATGTCTATCCCAGAACCCCATGTGTACCTGAACTTACTTGATAACGGCAGGAAATAAACACACAGCAGCGCTCTCATGCTGATTGACATTAAATACTGCTTGTCAGTCTGTTTTTTATTATTTTCTTAAACCCAGGCAGCCTAAAGTCCAACTCCCACTGTCCACATACAGAGAAGGAATTTATAATAACGATGCTCTTTAATCGGCTTGGGTTTATTAAAGTGTCCGTTTGTTTACAGTATTAAAATCATATCCAAGATGTTATAGTTGAACTTTTCCGCCTGCGTTTGCCCATTTAGACCATGAAAATTGAAAAAGCCAAACTTTTGCTTGACATTTTGTCATAACTGCACGTTATTTGATAGAAGACGGTGAATTTTACACATTACGAGGAGACTTTTTAAAAAAAAAAGTGATATCACAAAATTTTAAACTACCTTTCAATGTCAGAAGTGACTACATTAACAGAAGCCTGAAGCCTGATCTGTTTATCTGAGTGCCCCCCCCCTCCCCCGGCAGGTCTGGCAGGCCCTCCATTTCTCTATCCTCTCATCTCTGCATTTCTTCATTTTGGCGTCTCGCTCTGTCACCCCTCCATGGTCACGTCTCCCCTTTCCCCTGCTGCTCGGTCTGGAGATCGTCTCGCTTGCTCTTGGTTTAATAACTGTTTTGTCACGCTCTGTGTCTTTGTCCTTCAGAGGAGTCGACTCTCTGATCGGGTTTCTTAAAGATCTGACGCGCACTTGTTTACAAGATTTATGTGCTTACATGACGGCGACGCCGCGATGGCGTGCGTTGGTCAGGCTGCCAAATGTGTCAATAGTCCACATACGTGTCTTTGATTTCCTGCTGAGAGTCGGGTGGGAAGCTCACTCTCATATCTGTGCATTAATATGAAGCTGCAACTGTAGGTGGTTAGTTTAGCTTAGCTTAGCTTAGCTTAGCGCAAAGACCGGAAATGGCGGGAAAAGCCTGGCTTCCTTCAAAGGTTAAAAAAATAGGAGTGTGATGTTGTCATTGAGTTAACGATCTATTTCCCATCAGCCAACATTGTTGTCTAGCTTTAAACATGCTTATTCCCTTATAAACGTGAGCTTTAGAGGAGCACGGTGGTGGATTTTATTTTTCTTACCTTCCAAGAGAGTCTTAGTAAAAAAAAAAAGGAGAAAAGCTCAACTTGATCATTTATATATGTCAGATGGTGAACCACACCTTTTTTTGTGAGCTGGAATTGCAGGTCTCTAACTCACACTTGAGTGAGGAGGCTGTAAGAACCGATGGAGACGGGTTCCTGAATCACTTTTTATCACATCTCCATGTGCATGAATGAAATCGGAGCAGGGAGACGGAGACACGAAATGAAAAGGCAGAAGAGGCGAAGTGCGAGAGAGGTCACGGTGTCCTGTTTCTCAAGAGATGGAGCCCTTGTATCTCATGCACTTAAGGGGCTGTTTGTCGACTGGCAGAACCGCTAGAACCGCTACCAGCAGCACCCAGACTGGGTCCGCCGTCGCTGCATGACTGGATGCAGGGAAGCTGATGGCGATCAATATATTTGTATAAATCGGATGGTGGGGATGTGCTAGAAAACAAACATGGCTCTGTGTGTGTTATTGCTTTCTCTGCTGTATGCCTCCTGATGAGAGGTGACCTGACAGACTGTCCCATGTGACTTATCCTGAGACAGGCAGCACTGTCCTCAACCCCCCCTTCCCTTCCCCTTCCTCGCCCTGCAAGACCCTCCATCACAGCTCGGAGAAAAGGCCCACCATTTAAGAGCACAAGGAAACTCACAATCACACAAGGTGGCTTCTAACAAAATCACACAATAGCCACGCGTCGCCCCCCGGGAGCCATTCAGGTGGAAAATTACACTGCCCAATCAATCGCTAATAGAAAGTCTCTCCTCTGGTAGCGGCCAATCAAAAGCCGTCTACTCCTTGAAACAAAGCTCGCCGTTGTCATGTTGATCCCGATAATTATTTCCCTGTTTTATGGACACGTATTGATGGCGTTTAGCAGTGACGGTTGATGGGAATAAATAAATCCAAAGCTAATAAGAAAAACAACTAAGGAAATGGAAAGAGAATAAGCATTTTTTTTTTCAACACCCTTTCAGTTTGTAATTAATTCAAATATGATTTTTTTTTCTTTCTTTCTGAAAGCATATAATCCATTTCAGCATTTTCCCTCATTCATTTTAAAGGATTTGAACTTGGCTCATTTGAATAAACATTTTGCTCCATATTAGTCTGGGTAATGAAGTGGATCTCAGAAGGAAAATTCTTTTGTTATGAGAGTGGAGGCTGCTGTGGCACTAAGGAGTGTCACACTGGTCACCTCAGCGGGGAAATTGCTGATTGGATACCAGATTCAATTTAATACTGAATACTAATAATGACTCGTTATTTTTTCTTTTTCTTTTTTTTTTTTGGGACAAAGTTTGAATGTCAAGAGCGATGAGCCGGGCGTTTTAGAAAATGGCAGAGTGGGGTTTTATGCACAAAGGGCTATAGATCCAGTCTTCATGTTGGATTGGAGAGAAGCCATAAACAATCTTTAGATTGTCTTGTGGTTTTTGAAGATAGTGACACTTTAATATCTCCCCCATTAACCATTTATAGACAGCATATCCACATTAATGGTTTATAAGCAGTGGTGGAGGGAATACTCAACTCCATTAATTAAGTAAAAATAAAAATATCACACTCTGAACACACTACAAGTAAAAGTCATGCATTCATAAGCTTGTTTTTTTTTCATTTATTAATTTATTTGCACAAATAATACAACATACAGTGCAGGGAGAGGCATAAAACCTCTTAGGGCTTATTTGAAGCCTCCACCTAAATAATGTTGAAATTTCACAATGTTATAAGGAAACACAAAATAAACACAAAAAATCATATGACTTCATAAAAGTGATAACAAGCTAATAGAGACAAATTAGACAAATTATATAATATAATGACAACAAAATATTAACATCACATCACATCATCATATAAAAGCAAAGAATGTGAGTCTGTTCTGATTCCTTGAATCATCAACATAAAACATGGAGACGTGGACAAACAATACATGGAAAAAAGCAATTAGAAAACAGTTAAATGATCTTTTAAGTATCTTTTGTAGCATTTTATAGAGGAACAGTTTTTTGCCAAATGGGAAAATCCAAGAATATTTAAGCGTAATCATCAGAATGTACTTCAAAAATCCAAAGTAAAAGCAGCCTTTTTTGCAGTAAAAGTGTTTTACTGTTATATATGATGTTTTATGGATAAATATTACTGCCTGATTAAAGTGCACGTTGCATTTTACTGCTGTAGACATATTAACTATATACAGTGTTGGGGCAGCCTGCAGCAGTGCATCATATTCTCTAAGATCATAAAATGGGAAAATCACACATCTCTGTGATGATGCATTTTCCAGCTGATCCAAGAGGGTTTTTTAAAACTTAAGCTTAAGAAGTAGTTTTCTCAACAGTTCCTCCATATGGAGACGAACATTTTATATTTTCACATATAATATGCACGTCAATAAGATCAACAAACGACAGCCTGGAAAGTGTTCTGGCCTCTTAAACTAAAATGCATAAAGGCCGAATGTGATTTAATGGAATCCGTGACTTCTGTTCCACCGTCTTAATCGACCGTCTGTTTTGATTTACCAACTTTTTTGTTCTACAACTACACTTTCCATCCCACACACACACACACACACACACACACACACACACACACACTGGCACACAGAAGTGTGCACTTGTATGAATTCAAGATTAGTCCGCAGGATTCAAGTATTGCAGAGTCTCGACACAAATGTCACTGTGAGTCGTAACCTTTACCGGAGCACGTTATCTGCTCTGATATAGCGTGGCCGGGACGGGGGAACCAAACGCGACGCGATTGGTTTTGAAAGGTCCCCATCCAAGTCGTGCCCACCGGCTATCTTTCCTCCACAGTTCAGCAACACCAGCACTATGCGGCACGCCGCAAAGTTTCAAGAATCTCATCTGTCCCGCCGAATCTACATCTCCCTGCTCTCAATTAATCAGCCGTGGCTGGAGAAGAGGAGGAGGAGGTCACTCTGGGAGAGGATGGAGGATGGAGGAGGGAGGAGGTGAGGTAACATGACACAGAACGGGATAGGAATGCAGGAAAAAAATGATCAAAAAGTCAGTCTGACACGTCTCAGCTGCTTGTTTTATAAAAAAAAGATGCTTAAATGGTATGAGAGCGGGATAGGAGAGAGACTGTGGGGGAGATGGATGTGGTGTTAAAGGCAGATGTGTTTGCAGAAGTGCTGACATGTGTATCTGTCACTACGGGTCATGAGTTATGAAGCTGACAACGCCAGCTCCTTGCTTAAACCACACAGATCAGAGGATGTCCTTGATGTCAGCTCGGATAGACAAATGGAGATCTGCATTACATAAACCATGATGCATTTCAGAAAACACAAAGCCAGCTGCAGGGATGCTTTGTTCCATCTTAACGCCATCTCTTATTTTTTTCTCTGGCAAACGGTTACAGGAGAAGCAAGGAAACCATTTACTCGGCGTTGCAAAAGTAATTTCAACTCCATGGTCCTCGAGGGGAACATTTGGTCCCGCGTCGAGGTGAAAACACAGAACACACCGAGACTCGGAACATAAACTATAATAAGATGTGAAACATGCGATAACAAGAGTCAGCAGGCGGCCGCCCTGCGAGGCTGTGTACTTAGAGACGGAGGTGTTTAAGCTGAAAGGCTTTGAACAAAACAGCCTTTCTGACAGTCGTTGAGATGTTTCAGTCTGGACTAGAGTAGTGGATCTGGCCTTCGACGGGCCAGACCAGCACAGGGGCCCACGTAGAGCAGGCAACAACAAACAGAGCTGGAGTGCATCCAGCTGACTCATGAACATTTTACAGTCGGACGTCATCTCAGCCTGATGCTTCATGTGGAGGGGAGGACGCTTTAAAATGATCTCGCTAAATATGTGAGACAGGTCACATGGTGTACGGGCACAGGTTATATTCATTATTATTATATTTTACTGTAGTTTCCAAGAATTTAACACATTTTTAGTTACGGTTGAGCGTTTTGGGAGGACGTTAAATTTGCTTTTGGAAAATATTCAAATGTTAAGAGAAATGGCCGTCATTATGTCAACATTTAGCCTTTTTCGGTGTTCAAACGAGCTGCTATTTAACTTCTACGGCATCGCTTTCAGCTTTATATAAGTTAAGTGACGTTAGTTGTGCAGGAAGGGATATTCTGGTACAAGTCACGTGACACATCAGGCTCCAGGTTAGTTCGTGCTCACAGCAGGGGGCAGTAGCGAATGGTGTTTCTATTGAAAGACAGTGACAGAGTCTACACCCAGATGCCTGTTTGCTTTCAGGATTTCTGTCAGTATTTCCCTTCCAGAGAATGCTGAGCCTCTTGTATGTGATGAGTGGGCCTATATAGGTGATAGTCATCTCTAAAGCCAGCGTGCCAGGATTTCACATTAAGGAAGCGATGGCGTAGAATCCAACATTATCCATCCATGCTTAAAGACATACTTTAAAAAAAAATGATAAAAAATCACCACACAACTAGTGAATTATCCATTTTCAGATATATTCTTTCATACTTCTGCCTGTTTTTGTGTGTGAATCCAATACTTATTTTTCAGGAATTACACTGAGGATGAGGATTATAACACCAGGCGGTCTCTCCGCTGTTTTTCATGCTCTTCTGCTGCCCCAGTTTGCTTGAATTGCATCTTTCAGTGCTTCAGTGGAGCAGCGTGGCTCCGCGGGGTGACATTCGCTCGCCGTGCTGTTGTTCTTGGGCGTTGCTAAACAGTGGCTCCCCGGCGGTTGCTCAGCCACCATCCAAAATGCTCCACTTCTGCACCTGTTTCCAAGACAACTGACATTTAAAGGGGCGGCTTTTGGTTATTGACTGTTTGCCCTTGACCAGCACTCTGCTCCGCACTTGAAAACTGTTCGGCTCAACCTGTGACTGGCTCAGTATTTTCCCACTGAAGCTCCCTGCGAACTTGCCGAGAGCGGATGTTGGAGAAGGGCAAACGACCTTAGCTGCAAATTGCATGTGAACTTTTCCTTTTGGGTGGAGTAACAGTGGGACATTTTACATTTTTAGTCATGCTTTGAGTGTGGCTGAAGACTCTGAGTGAATAGCAGGTTTATGTAGACACTGGAAACCAGTGGAACCACTATGCCACCAAATTAAAAAAACACCTAAGGTTTTTATGTTATCAACAGAGCCTGATGTCTCAATCTGGCAACCCATCTTCCCCTTTTCCTACTGATGATTATGGTGGAATTAGTCACTAACAAGTGAAGCCAGTCGAGCACAAATAATAGGATTTTTCATCTCAGAATAGCAGCCCGGACTTTGCCCCTGGATATTTTCAGCAGTGATATTTCTAAAGGATACTTCCGTGATTTAGTATTGCACCTCTGTAACACTGCTGGACTCCCAAGCAGACAGATTTTTATAAAGCGAATCAAAATCGAAGCGTCATGGACCGAGAGATCCGGACTTTCATGCTGTATTTATACTTTGTTCACTGTCAGATTTCAGCCGGCGATAGAAGTGGCGCCGGTATTGTTCGTGATCAGGCCGCATTGTGCCTCATCTCAATACTGAATGGGAGATCACTGACATGTAAGAGCTTTGCGAACATTGTTTCATTCTCTGCGGAGCGACGTGATCGCAGGAAGCAGAAGGTTTGAAGTGGAAACGTCTGTTACCCAAAATGAGCAGAATACTGAGCTGAACGTCGTCTTCGCTATCAACAAACTTCTGAAGCGATGAGTCGAGGTTTAGTTATATGTTGTAACCTCTCAATGCAGATTTGGTTCCTAGAATAGGTCATTAGTCTTCTGTCCAAAATCCTATGGGGACTCATAGAAGTTGATGGTATCCTGCCCGCTCGAGCCCATAAGGATTTGTTCAGTTTTACAGTCCCTAACAAGTGGCAGGTTTTGTGTATGCTTTATTAAATAATTATGTAAATACACATGATCTTTGATGCAAACCTATTCAGTGTGACTGTTGAGACAGACTCATTTGTCATCATTTATAGATTAAATTCATCAAAGAAGCTTTCGAACCGCACACAATGTTCCCTTACTTGCCTGTGTACAACATGTGCTCCTCATGGTTCCTCTAGAGGGCGCACCACAGGAATCACACCATGCTCTATTAATTTGTTTCAAAACTGTCAAAACTTTCTGCCATTGTTGTCATTTGTTCTGACCCTCGATTTTGTCACATCCAGGCACATCACCACACCACCCCTAGTGGTCAAATGCATATTGCATCTTGCGGAATCGTATCGTTAATTTCTGATAACATGCCGGTTCTAGAGCAGGATGAACCATCTATAAATAATCATTGTATGACATTGGCTGGGGATACAATTTTTAGCCTGGATTCTCTGTAAAAACTATTTTTTAACTATATTACACAATTTCCATTCTATAATTTCTCACTGAAGCGAATCAAACTGCGGTTCTGCTTGCTACAAGAACAAAGAGAAGGGACCAGTTATTTTCATTTTACTTCTTTCCATTGAGCAATTAAAAATGTGATTAAATAAATTGGATAGAAACAGTAGATTGAACCCAATTTATTTTCAGAACTTTTAACTTCCTGTGACAGGTCTGCAGGTAAAAATAGTATTAATGCGTCAAAACTCCACGTTAACTCAAACTTTGATCAGACGAGTCGGGGTTATTTCTTTCTACCATGCTTTTCATGCAGCCGCTGCATGCATCTCACTGTAACACACCCAAAATAAACAGAGAGCCCCGTTTTACCGAGTCAGCACTGAGCTGTAACAACACTCATTTACTAATTTCCAATTACAGCAAGCTCATGCTAATTAGATTGAAGACTTGCAGCTGCATGCCAATTAGTCCCGCAGTCGCCACACAAACACGTTCTAGGTTTAGTCGGTTAATTCGATCTCGAGTCACATCATTCTGTGACTAGTTGAGTTCAGTGGATGCTTTGTGAGTTGCTCCAACTAATGAGGCAGTTACAATGTCTAAACCCGCAACAGTGGGATCAAACGAATAAATGAAGATGACAGAACTAGATCATACCAGCTGCTTTGCTGCATCTATTTACATTTTCATTTTTTTGTGTGTCAGAAAAATAGGATTTCATTTCACATTTTCTGTGTAATGAAAGCTAACATTGTTTCTGGAGGCTTTTTTTTAGCAAGAGCACGATTTTCCAGAAGTTTCACATCAAATGGATTTGTCCATTCAAGACTTAGGAAATGTCATGTGCTGTTACAATGTTGAGATTCCCTTGGGATGCGTGCCTTCAAAGGTCACGCATGCGACATATTGTCATCTAGAAGGAAAGAGGACCCACGTGAAGTTAAGGCAAGACAGCTGAAAGGTAATCAGGCAGATAGATAGCAGACAGACAAATGGAGCAAAGAGAAAGGACACTTGATGCATATTCTCCCCCAACAAACAAGGGCGCTCAAGGTCACCGAGATGAAACAGCGAAACCGCCACTTCGAAGTCCCACTTTTCCTCTCCCCCCCCCCTGACCAACGCCACCCTCTCCCCTCATCTCATTGGAGTTTTTTTCTTCTCTCTCCTCCCCTCTTTCTCTTTCTGTCTCTTTCACTCTCCTCTCCCTGTGCCGTCTCCCTGATCGGGCGGCAGACAGCGTGTAAGTGCTCTAACCCAGAGAAGTCTCCAGGAGCTCCTGTGATTGGCTGTGCTCTGCAGCACAGTTCACAATCGATTAAGGCACGGTGAGCTCCCGTTAACAGCTTTTCTCTGCTGCTCCTGTGGCTTTGATACTGTCACATAGACTCCAACTTCGCCTTAACCCTTCAACCACTGTCCTCTCTCTCTCTCTCTCTCTCTCTCTCTCTCTCTCTCTCTCTCTCTCTCTGTCTCTCTCTCTCTCCCCAGACCCCCCTCACTCCATTTCCACTCAGAAAGACATTTTTCTCTCACTCCAGGTTTGCATTATTCTCTCCTCTTCTTTTCTTTCTTTCTTGGAGTTCTGACTCTGAAGTCACTCAGAGCCTCGTGTCCTCTCACTCACCTTGTCTGTCGTCTTTGATTTCACTCGGTTTTGTGTCCTCGGAAGGAGCCAAATGGAAAGAAACACATGAAAGAAACAGATATTCTACGTTACCTAACATAAACGATGATGTCTTGCGTGATATTGGAACAAACTGTAGGTGTGCCTGTTTATCTGCATGCAGGAGTGTCTGTGTCTCACATTTTATGAGCCCGTGTGTGTGTGTGGTGGATGAGAGTGTAGTGACAACAATGTGGCAAAATGCTGTAACAACAGCTAGCTTTAAAGTGCGAATGCGAGAGTGGGAGCATTTCGATTGCCTCTCAACAGCTCTCAACATGGCAACGCCTTGCAGCCAACGGTGTTAACAGCACTAACAATACAAAGTGCGGCGACCATGCTGACAGAGAGATCAGTGTTTATCTGAGGGTGCTTTGCTTCCGTGGTGATGCTGTCGGTCGGGATGGAGTTATCAGCTGGAACCGCGAGAGAGCAGCGAGCGTGAGAGCAGAGGAGAGCGGCGGGCGGCTTCTATAATTCTATATTCTATATAATAACCAATGTGGGAATACTTTGGGCAGCGCTAAATACGAGCTCGGCGTTAAATATCTCGTTTAACCGACACAGATCACCCGACATCACCAACACTGTGAAGTCTCAGAAGGTTGAAAGCTGTAATAGTAACATGTTTAGATTCAGATGTTCAACAGGGGAGTAACATTCAGGTGTCTGCATACTTTTGGCCATGAAGAGTAAACTGAGATTTCAGTGCAGAAGTTCATAGAGTGTCCTTTTCTTTTTGAGTACGTGGTCTGAACAGGCCTTAACGAACCATAAACAATACATGATGCATTAATATGGTAAGTGGGGCCACTGAAACTAGTCTGCGTGTGTGTGTGTGAATGTGTGTGTGTGTGTGTGTGTGTGTGTGTGTGTGTGTGTGTGGGAGGAGGGAGGGGGTCATAGGTCAGGGCTTACAATTTGTGTAGCATCCAAATGTTTGGGAAGGGACATGTCTAAACCATTTAATTTATATATAGTACTCACTTCCCTCGGCTCTCTATGGAAAACAGTTTTCCCATGAATGATGAGCAGAGTGTCCAAAAAAATAACAGCTTATCAGTGCAAACAGATTTCCAAGTCCGAAAGGAAGACAGCAAAAATGTAAAAAAAAAAAAAAAGAATGTTATAAAACATCCAGGAACATTCTGAAAGTTTGTGTGGAAATTTCAACTGGAACGAGCCCCGAGGTCGGATTTCCGACTTTGAAAGTCAGACGATCCACACAAGCCCGACTTGTAGAGGTGTAACGATTCATTCGATTAATCGATTAATCGATAGTCAGTCCTATAGATTCTACTAAATCGATCTGCTAAAATAAATAAATAGAATGAATCGCTTTGGCTTCACCAATAATCGATATAAATGCATTTAATCGGATGAATCGTGATTCTTACTTATGATTAATGTTTTAATACGTTTAAGACACTCTCACCTTGAATAATGTTAAAAATAACTGAGCGATGTTTAATTACATTTTTGTATTCAGCATAAAATATTATGCAGGACTAGAATAAATAAATATTATTTTTCACCTTTCAGAAGAATACAGATAGTCTCACATGCATTATTGCATGTTTATTTCATGGATATAGAATTTTGGTTACAAGTTACTGAATCGAATCGTGGTTTACAGAATCGAATCGAATCGAATTGTTATAAACAAAAAAAATCGTCCTTGAATCGAATCGCCAACTACTGTATCGTTAATCGAATCGAATCGCTGTGAAGCCAAAGATTCACACCCCTACCGACTTGACATTTAAAGATGGCTGCCCCGGTTGTAAACAGTAACGTTACTGATGACCGATCAAAGGGCGATCGATACTTTTTGTAAACAATGAAATACGTAGAAAGACTTTGTGTTTTCTCTTAATCCACCGTGTTTGCAGGTTGCAGAAGGACCGCATATTTGTCCAGAAGGTGTTTATATTCGGACAAGGCAAGCACGAGAATAACTTTTGGAGATGTAGCCATCTTGTTTCCTCTTCCGTTTTTTGGCCGTTGGTTACTTTTTCCGACTTTGTAACTGAAACGCTGATAACTCGGGCGTGACGTCATTCCCAGCTCCGGCTTCCGACTTCCGAGATAAATGGAACGCACCATTATCCCCGTCTTTTTTCGTCAAATTTTCACTAAATATTATTACGAAATAAAGCATTTCCTGATTAGCGCGCGTTGTGTTTGCCTCTATCAAAGTCTGTTTGCATTGAGATGCTATCATCTTTTGTCCTTTTCTGGAACCATACATATGGAGGTGGGAAGATACAAATGGTATTGTTTTGGGGTGAACTATTCCTTTAAAACAGAAGAAAAGTGGAAGTGGACATTTAAAAAGAACAACTAAAGATGTGACCCTCTCCTTGTGTCTTCAGTGGTCGTGTCAACCTTGTGTTTGGGTGTACTTCTAATCGACAACAAGATCAATATTATATAACAAAATCACACCCGTTGCTTCCTCTTCCTTCTTGCCAGCAATTAAATCATCACTCTGTCGCAGGCGTTGTCGTTGCCCCGTGTTGTATCCTCCTCCTTGGGATGAAAGGGGGGGGGGATGGAAAAGAGGATGTTTATGTCATACAGAACTGCAACCAGAATTGTGCATTTCCAGCTTTTTGTGAAGGTGTTCATGTAGCAGCAAGCAATGGAAGACGGCACAGCCTGAAGAAAATGATGTGTTTTCCGCCATGGTTTTGATTGTCAGAAGGCAGTGAACCATTCTTTCAGAAACACAAAAGATGTGCAGTGAGAGAGGCCAATGGCTCGATCTTCCCACAGAGTGTTCTTTTCTTCTCCCCTTTTTCTATTTTCCCTATTGTGGCTCACAGAAAAAGCTGTAAGTGGCATTTAACTCTTCTGTTCGCTGCAGACGTGGCCTACAGCCGCTGAATTCTGCTTCTTTCTCCCCATAAACATACCTGCAGATATGTTTCTATTCTTTTCTTCTATGTTCTTAATAGTGTAAATACAAAGTTCACTAGCTTTTCATCACATCTGGTTGCCTTCTTCATTATCATCATGTGACCTAAGCACCGAACCTTAGTCATGTGATAACACAGAAACCTCCCCCTTGCAAAATATAGCAGTATAATCTCTGGCTGGGAGCCCCCTGTTGCATATGTTTTTAATTACAGTGTAATTATGATGTCAACTATCAAAAATCAAACATACAGCTCATTAATATATTCTTCTTATTTTTCTTAATTATAAATAATCTTAATCTTTCTTCTGTTATAAATATTCCTTGTCATTTCTGTCTTCATATTCAACAGTAATATTAACAGTAAATGCATTTTCTTTTAGAATGTTTCTCTTTTGTTATTCATTACATTCAGTGTCTTCAGTTAAAAACATTCTGTCCTTTCTGTCTTAACAATATTCAACAGTATTATAGACGGTAAACATATTTTTTGATTGAAACGTCGTTGAGAGTTTAATAACAGATGTCTTTCATATTGCACCAACAGAAATTACCAGGAATTATGGCAAGGAGGACATTCATGAGAAAGTATACGAAGGCAGTGATCATCTCAAAAACATATATTAGAATGTTATTTTCACACTTTACCCCCTTTTCAACTCAAAGTTTCCGCTGCAACTCTTGGCACGCTTTGAAATATTGGTTGTCCAACACGTCACGATAGAACTGAAAGGTTTAAATTGGGTTGGCTTTAGGCCTTAAATGACATGATTAGGGTCGGGGGTAAACTTGTGGTCTTTGTTAATAGAAACCCTCTTTGCTAGTGATGCAGAACAGGAAACAGTGGTGAAGTCCTGTTGTGTTGACCTTCACACTTTTTCCATCTTTGCTCCCCAAAGACAAGAGTCTTAAGCCCAAGTTATGCTTCCGCGTCGACACAACGCAAGGGGGCTTGCGGACCCCTTACGTCCTTGCGGACCCCTTACGTCCAACGCAAGGGCCTGACGCGCACCTCCCAAAAATCCTAGACGCGCGTCGAGGCGACGCAACACCAACACAACACCAACGCAACACCAACGCAACGCCAACGCAGCGGCATTGGCTGTGATTGGTCCGCTAACTACATCCGCTTGAGACCGCTATCCGGTTTCCACTCATAAACACCGCCATTTAAACTTTTAAAAGGCTACTTTTATTGTTTTCACCTTGTTTTATTGTTTGCACCTTCTCACTTTTGCACAAAGAAATAAAACACCAAGTTCTGAAAAATAGTGGACGTTTAAAGCCGGAAAGTAAACAAATACGCTATAACGAGGCTAACGACGATATACGGCAAGAGTCTCGGTCGGTCGGTCAGTCTTTACAAAAAAACATAGCACCCTTTACCGGTGTGGCATTGAATTGCATTTCCACACGCAGTGGCCATTGCGTGATCACTACGCGGAAGCATAACCGAGCCTTTACTTGTCTACAGTTGCAGCAACTTGATTAACTTGAGCTTATTAATTTGAATAGAAACATATTGCTGTTGTTTTTCCAGACATCTCTCTTGTTCCTCAAAGATGCACTTCGACGTCGTGACGCGAACGGCCTCCTTGATGTTCCTACCGTTGATATAATCGACCACTTCCTTCAGTCCGGTTTAAAGATCTCATTCAAAGACATTTCTTTTTCCACGCTCAGCAATCCCATCACATTATAGTGCTCTTCAGTACATCAATAAGCTTCCATTACATAAATCCTTGATGCTACAGCGCTGAGATGACATGCAGGACTGCTGAGTCGTACTATAAGAGCCAACCCATTCGAGCACCGTTCATATGTTTAATAGCTCTATTTGGAACGGAGTCATCGCTTCGTGATCGTTTCTCTAGCTTTTTGCCATCTCTTATTTAGCTTTTAACAGCGCTGTCGGTCACCAGTGAGGTGAGCTCTGGTGCAAAACACTGCAGATTCAATGAGTGACACTGATGGTTTTTGATGATTTGGTGTTAGAAATGTGTCGAGTGTTTCTTGAGCTGTCCACTGAGTCCTTGACGATACCTGATTTTCTTATAGTGCGAGTGAAGATCTGAACTCGGGTCACATGACGACACCGGTCCCAGTGGCCTCGGCCTTGAAAGCAGCGGTTGACCAAAGCGAGCCACGTAAGCTGTTCTGGGGGATTTTTAAATCATATCACATGATCTTCCTCTATGGATTTTTTTACCCAGTTGCCATGGAAATTGTTTCTGGGCACTTTGAGGATCCATGTTGGCTTAGAAGTTTGAGATTGAAATGAGATTGCTTGTTCTGCTTGATTGAATAAAAGCTTTAAAAACAGCTACTAAATGAACCTCACGATGACATCGTTTTTTTTTTTGGTCCGCCGGTTTCAAGGGTGAACTTTCAATCTCAATTTAACACCAGTAACACCACCACGGATAATCCCTAATGTCAAATTTCCATTTTGAAGATCTACATCTACATGAAAATCTAATTTCATGACAACTGGGAACAGAGGAAGCTCCTGTGATACGATTGAAAGCTCCAGAACAGCTGCTAAATGGAACTTCTTCTTTTTTTTTTAGCTAATCCATTCTATTGCATTGTGTGTGATAGCTGTTAGATATGCAGCAGTTTATATTCTTCACAACATGTCAGTTGTGTTTTCTTGTTGTTGTCCCGTGTTTACCTTGAACGCGTCACGGAGAAAAGCTGACGGATCCGATGCCACGCTCGACGTCATCATTACAAGGTTAAAATACCTCCTTCGCTCTCCTGCTGCGTTCTCTGTGACTTGTCGTTAACAGAATTGTCACACGCTTTCCCCAAATGGTGCAGACTCAAGAGGATTATAGCAAAGTGGTGTGTGTGTGTGTGTGTGTGTGTGTGTGTGTGTGTGTGTGTGTGTGTGTGTGTGTGACAGGTGATGAAGATCTCCAACACAGAATAACGCAGGGCAATCAACCTGTCGGCATCTGATGCATGCCCAAAGCCCTCTGGGTGGTGTAGTTTGTTTGTTTTTTTTGCTGCTCCCTCCATTGGTTTAGCAGCAAACTGCCTTTGATGGCAGGTGCCACATGTAATGGAGGGCTGAGGATGTCGCGCTCTCGCGGCAGACTTGACCTCCAGGGGCCCCCGGCTCATCGCGTTTGTTTGGAGATGGATCTCGTTGGGATGTTGCCAGTGTATGGTATCCCCTTGCCCAGCCCCCCCCCCCCCCCCCCCTTCCAAAAAAAAAGCTGTAATCACAGCAGAGTGCATGTCACGGCGCCCTGCTCTAATTGGCCTGTCACTCTCCGTGCGCTGGAGGAGGGGAGGGGTTGGCCTTTGTGTGGCTGCCATGGCGACTGGGCCATTTAATGAGAACGAGCACGCTGTGACTAATGACATCCCTGAGCCCATCGGATATACTGCAAATGGACAATTTGCTGCATCACTCACACACAATACACAAACATAAAGGCTCACACCTCAGCGTGGTCAAACCTCATTGAGTAGAGGATAGGTTTCACCATGAATCAATACATGACAAGTGGTCTTCTGTGTTAATGCAAAGGCTGTCATCCATTCTCATATACTCTTTAGGCATTCATGGTTTTATCTAATAAGGCTACCGCTAATGTTGTACGGAGGTATTAACTACAGCTTAAGATACACATTAGTTATTCGGTGGGTCATTGCGCCGGAGACTCTAATGGGAGACATGAGGCATAGCCTTCATAATAGGAGTATGGATCTGAAGCGTGGCGTGATAACGGTCCACCACGTTCACGGGAGAGAGAGAGTGAGAGAGAGAGACATTTACTCGATCATCACCCATCTCTTCCCATCATCCTGTTTATTGGTCCATTAGTGACCGGGTGACAGCGTGAAACGCGTGGATATCTATCAAGTATGTCACCTTCCGAGCCGGACAGCAACCGCAGTTTTTGGAATTGGCAGAAGGTAACGACGCACCTAAAACAACGGTCGTTCACGAGGTTTAAGGTCACGATGCAGTCAGGTTTACGAGGATAACACAACCCAGGAACCTGAATAGCCTGTATGAGATTCCTTTTTTCCTGCCGAGGCTGTTCAGGGTTAATTATTGATCGGTGAGGCTATGGAATCTTTTTGTTAATACACTAATAAACAATGGCAATTTCCCTTTTGATGATCATATTTGACAGGACTGGTAGGACATACAGTAGTGCAGCCAGAAGGTTGGCAGATGCAGGAATAATAATGTTACACTCATAAAACAGAAAAATGAAAGACAGAATCACAACAACACCTCACATTTCTACAAATCTGCAGCTCAAAAGTCTCAGTGGGAGAAACAGCAGCCGATGCTATTTATTCAGACATTTTATTGGACTTTTTTAAAAATGTAATCTTCATTCAATTAGGTGCTCTCATTGAGATTAAGATCTTTTTTTCCAAGAGATACATGAGAACATTCACGAGTACACAATCAGCGAAACAGACGGAACACAACTATTAAATAAACACATTTAAAAAAAGAATTTAAAAACAATTACCAAAATCCTTTAAAATCTACAAGGGGGAAAAAGTTGCAGTTCATTGCATTGAAAAGTTGCAAAGCACCTGCAGCCAGCTGCCAACACTACATGAGGGATCTCTACCGTTAACTCGTTTTTTGGATCACGTGATGTAGTTACTAGATTTTAATGACGGAGTTTAAAAGCTGCAACTGTTGAAGCTTTCTAAATGAATATCATGAACTGTCTATTTCTTTGTCTTTGCTGCAAGGAGGTCCATCCAACCATGTGATGCAGAGAACCGTGACGAGTCCAAAATGCGTCATTAGTGATAAAGCGTAATGCACCATTATACACCGGGCTTAACAGCTGAAGTGTTGATGGAGTATCATGACAGAATATATCTCCACATAAAGGAATGAAGCTTGACTGCACAATAGTGTTACATTCTTTAATTCTTCACGAGAAGCCGAGTTTGATTTTGACTTTGGTCTGACAGTCTGCTGTCATTTTTTTTTGTCATTACCTGTATGTTTCAGAGTAAAGTGAGTGCCATAAGAGTTTGGATGCCATGGAAACAGCAACACAAGTTGATGATGATGGAATGGTGCAGAAATGACTCCTAAAACACATAAATTAGTACGCAGTTTTGCACTTTGGGTACTCATTATGATGAATTATGTGTATAATGTAAACAGCAGTGGACTAAAGCTTGAGCCCTGTGGCACCCCATTTCTGATGCTAGGCTGAGTAGCAGTCAAGTTAGGTAGCCTAGGGACTAGGTGGATACACAATGTGGCCGTTGACAGAGCGTGATGTAAGCACACTGGTATGGACAGAAGTAACGGAGAACATAGAGTGAGATAACAGCAGTGTCCCTTTCTCTGCCATTAGACCCACCACCACAAATTAGTGCATCGGGGACGCGCTGCATCCGGAGTTCAACATGCTTGCAGTATCAAAACATGAATCGAAATGCCAGGGAAAATCTGTCCCTCGCTGAAATCCCCCAGTTAATCAGCAGCGATATTGTGTTGGTAAACTCTAATCCCATCTGTGAATATTAATAAGGGATCTCAGCTGAGCGATCAGACCAAACTGTCGAGACAGGCTGTTCGGCAGCCTTCGTCGTCCTCGGTGGCTCTTCGGTGTGAAGGCAGTAGAGTGACTGTTTTTTTCTTATCAACAAACCGCCATTTTGCATGCAACACACCCACACGGCAAACAAACACACATGAATGAGCACAGTAAGATGGCATGTATGAGATCAGAGCGTTCCTCTCTGCATAGCGAGACCTTTTCTGCACATGTGGGTGTCCCGGCAGGATGAGCGGCGATATCTCTGAAGGGCATCAGACCCTTGCAGCCTTTGAGAATCGATAATGATATGAAGACCCCCGGGCAGGCTAACGGTGTGTGAAGGGACTGTTATGTGTAAAACCCAGATTGTTGCTTGTAGAAATGGTGCACGCATCCCGGCCGAGTGAAGTCTGACTGCCGTGGCCGAGCGGAGCCTGTAGCCCTGTGACCCTCGCCGAGATGCCCTTCAAATAAGCAGAATCCATCACAGGGACGGCGTTGGGCCATTACAGGCCGAATGAGATGACCAACGCGGTCGGCCCTGCGGGTTTCGCCTTGGTTTAACAACATTTTCTAAACACATTGATGACGGTGGCGGATGAGTGTGGATGTGGTCTGAAAAGTGCAGTCCCAGGTTAAATAATCATGACAATAAAGCATGATGGGAAAATGGTGAGAAGCACCCGGAGATCAGCAGCGAGGGTCGATTGCAGCCCGCTTTGGCGCTAACCAGCTACGGTTTGGTGTCTAGCGGGGGCGTCCCCCCCCGGCTGACGGGACATATAACCCTTTGGAGGGGAAGTTTATTGGTATGGATTTTGTGCTGCTACTGGTGCATTGAATCAGTGTGACCAAGCAGGCAGGCAGAGGGAAATGGGGCTGTTTGGAGAGTGAATTATACGCAGTCACACACTCAATTTACCCCTGCAAACCTAGTTAGGGAGGGAGCAGACACGGAGGCATACGCATGCTGTGGGGTGGCACCATGCATGCCTGCATCCGTTAAAACACTCCACATTAGTTAACAGGATTAAGAAAATTAAATCAAAAACAAAAATGAAATCCAATTTCTCATTTGTGCAACACATTGCAATGATACAGTATTGCAGGCAGTGCCATGAAATATTTCACAACATAAACGTGTAAAAAAAAAGAAGCCATTACTGATTAAAATGCAGGTATCAGTTAGTTTGCGTCATTAATTTCCAGTAAGAATAAATACTCCTCATGCATATTAAATGCCAGCCCACTATATATAATTGGCCGTGTTACAGCCGGCAGCCCTCGCAGACAGACAGCGGAGGAACCGTGTCGCCAGGCTGTTGTGTTTGATCTGAACGACTCTGTTGAAACCTCTTAATGCCAGTTCATATAAAATATTCATCTTCATTTCGCAGGCCATGAATCATCAAGGTGTTTCTGGCCCTTCGCCCTCGCTCCTGTCCTGTGGCGGAGTAGACAGCTGTTTGAAATTAGACACCAGATTGTGTTACTTAAACCGCTAGCAGGAGCGATGCTGATCGCTCCCCAACCCAGCGAGCAATCTGTTAGCGTGCTGAATCGTGGGAACGTGATCATGCGTGTGCTCTTGTAGTATTTAAAGCCTGGCCTCCCTCCCAAACTGAACATACAGGCCTGCAGTGATGCTACTGTGTGACATTACACAGGAGAGTAAGTTGTGACTTTTTCCAACTTATCGGTTTTACTAGTAAAGGCGCTCCCTTGCTTCATCTGTCCATTAATGAGCAGGATTAGGCTCCGGGCATACTGGCAGCTCAGGCTACACTCAGCACAGCTGTGCTTCCAGCTAGACATCAGCATCAGCATGCTAACATGCTCACAATGACAATGCTATCACGCTGATGTGCAGGAGGTGCCATGCTTCCCATGCAAACCATCTTAATTTAGTGTGCTAGCGTGATATCAGAAACCAAAGGATTTGATTTATAAAATGTTGAGGTTATTATGATGCAAAGTTGTTTTAAATCCTGCTGAGAGCAACAAGAATGCATCAGACAATTCAGAAAGTATAAATGATATAGTGTAGATGGTTAATTTCTCTATCATTTGGATTTGCTTATTTCTGGCCCCGCAGCTTTGTATTCACTATTCATTACGTCATTATTGGTAAGGAATTATTAATAAAGGGAAATGAAAACCCAATTCTGCATTTGCACAAAGCAGAAATTTCATTAATACATTTTATTAATAAAGTTTCTATCATATTGTAAAATAAAAAAAATGCCTTATTTTGCATTACCCCACGAATCTTTTGTCATTTAGTTTCCTTTACACCCTCCCCCCTTTTTAATTTGGGTTCTGTAACCCTTTGACATATATTGTTTATCTCGTTTTTTCAGTTATTGGCATGCTAATTGTTTAATTTGTCTCCTCTTCTTTGGTTGTAGCTCCCTGCAGCTGAAGAAAATACAGATTTGTTGTAGATATTAGATATTGAAGATGCACAACATTACCTGAATGTACCTGAATCCAACCATTTATTTTCCATCCATCCGATCCATTAATGAAACCCTTATTTACAACTTAAAAGCTCATTATTAAGAATGACTTATTACTAAGTGGATCCCTGCCTCAAAATGTCAAAAATTAAATAAATAAAAATCTTCAGCTTAGTTTTCGACTAATAACAAATGACCAGAGATGATTGAGGAATTGTTACTCACTCATTCAATACTTACTCTCTGGGTTAGCGGTAGTCGATATTATGCAATTACATGCAGGATATGATGCCGGGGGATAATCCCCAGTAGCTTGTCTTGTAAAATCAATCAGACCATTGAAGCCCAGAGACAATAGTTGTAAGATGACTAGTGAATACTGAGGTGTAGTCAGGATGAGCAACGGCTTTGATAGATGGTCGTATCCTCCGACGAAGGCAGGGAACAGATTGTGATTAATTCTCCGACAAAGTGATTTGCCGGAAGTAGTTAAAAAAATGCGGCAGTTATTCCCCCTTTTTAATGTGTGTGTGTGTGTGTGTGTGTGTGTGACAACAGTATATGTGCATCTTTCAATTTTTCAGGCTCAGCGGTTGTAATGCAAATCACAAAGCCACTCACGCTCTCTGGTCTTCTTATCACTTTAGTGATCCCGTCATAATGACGTTTAGGAAGAAAATGAATAAGTGTGCTGCTGTACGCTGACAGACGGCTTGGCGAGCGTTTATTCATAATCCCGTGAAAGGGATCAGAGTGACACACCAGCTAATCAAAACCGGATATTAAGCATTGATTTGAAGCAGGTCTTTCTCAACAGTCACTTCCTATGAAGCTCTTTAATGGTTACATAAATCCAAACTGGTACCTCCAGCCCCCGTTTTTCTCTTCCCAGCATTCAACGCTCAGTCTGAATGTCACGGAACCTCCAATCCCTGTGTTTTTTTGGGTGTTTTTTTCATGTCTAAATATGTGTGCAAAACAGACAGCATTTTGGTATTGGTAAATGTGGCTTGTTTATCCTTCAAAAGAAACCATTAGTCAAACAAACAAAGAGCTGTATGTGAGCAGACGTTACTGGCAGGAGCATTAAAATCCACTGCAACTCTCTGCCAGGTTAGTAATTGCTCTTTTTATGGTGGTAATTATTTCCTCTAAGGTGCGCACTGTTGCACACTGCAATTATACATGTGCTGCTATCTCTGTGTGGAAGGGAATGTGGGTGGAGAGAAGTGGGAAGTAGTCAAAAAAAATGTGCACTTTGTGTGCACACGTGTGTGTGTGTGTGTGTGTGTGTGTGTGTGTGTGTGTGTATGTGTGTGTCTGTCAGTCAGAGAGAATCAAAAGTGAAGCTGTAGGAATTGATGCAAAGCATTTACGAATATAGCAAAAAAACAAACATCAAACACAACCATTTATATGTGTGTGTGTGTGTGTGTGTGTGTGTGTGTGTGTGTGTGTGTGTGTGTGTGTGTGTGTGTGTGTGTGTGTGTACCACAACCCCACTGAAAGGTATTTCACAGAGCCAGCATGTAAGCATGATCAGGCCAATAACCTACTATTCATATTCCTGTTCCCTTTGTCCTGTCGATGCGTGGCTCCCTCGGCTGTTGTTTTGTTTCCTCCAGACATTGTGACCTGCAGGACCAGCCTGGAGAACGCTGTTACACAAACACCTCTCACAGATAAGGTCTCCTCCGGGAAACGTTTCCTGACGTTCTCTCAGGCGTGGCGTGACCACGGGGGGGGGGGTTCTGAGCAGAAGAGCAGAAGAGCAGAACATGCATATGGATGATTGTGTGAAAATGCAGCGACGGTTTCGGCTGATCTGTTTTGCATATTAGACATCGAAATTTCGATGTACGCCTTCGTACGAGACTACAAGCGTCCAGCGTTTATTTATTAATAATTGACAAAACCCTGTAGTGGATAAAATACCACAATATCCCAATACCCTAAACTGTAAGAATAGATCGTGGATTCAAATCAGGTGATGGTAAAGGACGACGTTGACTTCTCATGACCCAAGACGACACGCTTCATAATGGATTCAAGCGGCACAACTGGAAGCCATAAAATAAAGTGCACAGGAGAAGTGAAAACAAATTACGCTTCCCTTCTTTGCTGAGTGACCCTTAACTGCAAATGGATTTACATTTGTGTTTCCAATGCTTACAGAGAATTTACATTTTATTTTTTACCGTAATGGATGTGAATTCATTAAGTGAGACGCTTGTCAGAAGGTTATTGAAGTAAAAAAAAACATTTTTAAAATGCCAGTGGTGAAATAGTTAAATAACCTCCTGGCCAGTGTGGAGTTTGGAAGTGCTCTCCGGGTTCTCTCTGGGTTCTCTCCAGGTTCTCTCCGGGTTCTCTCTGGGTTCTCTCCGGGTTCTCTCCGGCTTCTATCCGGGTTCTATCTGGGTTCTCTCTGGGTTCTCTCCAGGTTCTCTCTGGGTTCCCTCCAGGTTCTCTCTGGGTTCTCTCCAGGTTCTCTCTGGGTTCTCTCCGGGTTCTATCCGGGTTCTCTCTGGGTTCTCTCCGGGGTCTCTCAGGCTTCTCTCCGGGTTCTATCCGGGTTCTCTCTGGGTTCTCTCTGGGTTCTCTCCGGGGTCTCTCAGGCTTCTCTCCGGGTTCTATTTGGGTTCTCTCTGGGTTCTCTCCGGGTTCTCTCTGGGTTCTCTCTGGGTTCTCCTCCCAGTCTAAAGACATGCAGGACAGGATAATTGAAGACTCTTTAGCATCTTGTTACTTTGGTTTTGTAGTTCACAACATCACTGTTTTCACTCTCATTGCTGAGAGTATGTCAGCCAATAAGTTGCAGTAAAAATTGCTGTACAGAAATGCCAAAGACACAGTATGTTTGAGCTAATAACTTATAGGTTTTTTTGTATTGTTCAGGACGTATTTTAGTAATTCTCTGATAACTAAATTTGAGGGTTCCTAATCAGGTATCAGTGAATTAACGTTACTTTCACCCTTGACTTTGTCTGATCCAGGCGACGACAGCCGGAGCCCACGGGGCGTCTTATCAACCGCTCGGTGTGGTTGGATGGGAGGAGATGGATAATTGTCCCTTCCTCCATCGAGTATGTGGTATCATAACATAATCCTCTCCTGGGAAGATTCTTCCCGTTGTCACACCGCTCCACATTTCCATTCAGCCCAACTGGAAGCTATATTTATCCCCCCCCCCCCCAACATTAACATTTGGAGGATTTGTAATCACTGTTTAACCTGAGATTCGCTGAGCAGCTGCCAATTAACCTGACACTCCTCCTCCGTTGACCTCATCAGTGTGGCATTAAGCTCACGCGGTCACCAGGGCTTTATATCACAAAACTGTACAGACAGAAGGAGGCCGCTGGTATGAGAGTAAATTTATGCCTTTTTTTTGTTGTTTTTTCCCCTCACATGTTGGATTCGTGCCTCAGCGGGTGTATATTTATGTGAGTGAAGTCTCAAGGTAAGTCAGCCTTCACTTGACTTTATTCTTCTTTATTCAGTGTATCTAAATTCTGTCCAGCCCTCTGCAGCGACCTCTGTCTTCCTGATATGTTGAATCTCATTACTCTGTGCGTGTGTGTGTGTGTGTGTGTGTGTGTGTGTGTGTGTGTGTGTGTGTGTGTGTGTGTGTATGTGTGTGTGTGTGTGTGTAAATTGTAATGCATTAGCTGGCTCCTCCCAGCGGAGTGCCAGTCTAAACTAAGCAGCGTGATGATGATGCTCTCTGTGAGCTGACACAACCCATTTGGCCAGGAGGAGCTGATCTACACCAGTGCTGCTCATTTACAGTATGGGAGGGGTGGAGGAGGGCGGGGGGGAGGATGAGGGGGGGTGATGTCTGTGTCCGCCTCATCCTCACGTCCTTGTCTGTGTGTTAGCATCACGGAGAGAGAGAGAGGGGTCACAACTTGAACATCGTTTGTTGAAAACGAAGTGCACCGTAGCCGCGTGTGATGGTTCTACAGAACATTTAATGCTCTTGTATAGGGACCCTGAACGTAACCTGTTTTACATAATTCCTCCCCTGCTCTGTGGAAGCACTGCTCCTCTGCACACATCACCACACTCATAAACAGTTAAATCAGCCATGTGATGTCTGCAATATCCCCGTTAAACCGAATCTCCATCCCGCTGTACATCCAGCAGCACGTGTCACGAAGACTAACACGCACACGGTGAAATACCGCGTGCATATTACGCATTCATCGGCTCTCTGTTCACTTTATTAGGAACATCTTTGGAATCGAATGCAATCCAATTATTACATCTATGTTTATGTTGTGTGACATTGTCAGAAATCTGTACGTTTCATTACATTTATATCAGAGCCATGTTAAAGGTGTTGTTGTACTGGACTACAGTACATTAACAGGTGTTTCTTCTTTTTTATCCTCCTTATACATGAGGGGACAGAAACATACATTATGCTGAAACATAATATGTTATTAAAATACAATGTAGTGCACACGGCAAAGTAAAGTACTATCATTCAGTTTTGATTCTATATTAAATCAAACTTCTATGTTTTAGAGTATAACATGGTATATGTAAGAATAACTCCTCTCAAAATTATTATGAAGAAACAGCAACAACAACAAAAAATCACAAATAAGCAACATTTAATGTATGAGAAAACACAAATGTTATAAACAAACCGGTTGTTACAGTACGTTAAAAAAACACAACTACTGTACATTACATTACAGTTAATCAAATTTGTTATAAAATTGACATTTGTTCAGCTTATTCTTTTTTTTTTGTCACTTTGTAAAAAAGGTTGGACTCACCTCACCACCTTTTTCTGTTTATAGTTTGTTTTGTTGTTTAAGGCATTATATTGTAAAGTGTTTCTAGCATCATATTTAATGGTATGCATACTGACCATATTGTTTAGTAATTAAGTTTTATTTTAGATATTTGTGTCGCGTTATCGACGTCTTAAAGGCTTCTTTCTTGTTGTCTTATGTTGTTTCGCTGAAGCTCTTGTTCCTCTGATAAGTGCTGCAGATGTGTTATCACTTGCACTATAAACTAGCCTGTTTATGTCTGTAATGAGTCATATTAAACATCCGATGGAGCGGAACTATAATCTCGATTGGGCGATATCATTTCAGAGAATCAAGAGATCAGAGGCCCCGGAACCAAGTTGCAGCAGCTCTGCTTCCACATCCCTCCCCGTCGTTAAAGCAGCGAGATAAAGACGATGCAGAGAAACAAGGAGCGGCTGGCCACGGCTCAAGCAGAAGGAAGGCTTCGTATTAGTACTGGTGAGATAAAATCCGAGTGGTGAAATTGCATTACCAAAAAGGACCCTGGCAGTGTGTTTCTGCTGCACAGGGGAGTCGACAGCCAACGTGGTATTATCTGACACAGCTATTTCAATCTGTTGTGCACTATATGAGTAAATACATAATAATTAAGAACTGTTACTTGGCACTAATTAAAGGTAAAGAGACAATGACCTAATTCTAATGATTTGACAGAGTCTTGTGACCTCCAGGACGCAGCTGAATGTGTGGACCAGCTCCATCATCCTGTCGTCTGCTGTGTGTTCTGCTAACTGTCCTGTCATTGCAGGTCCAGACGCTTCCTTCTGCCTCCCTTCACTCCTTTCCTGCCTTTCATCACCTCACTTTCCCCTCACACATGCATGCTATTTGGTTTAAGCCTGCTGTGGATTCTGAGTAACCTTTAATTTGTCAGGTTATTCAACATATACAAAGAATGATATGATTTGTATTAAAAAAACATAGAATAGCACGTCTGCCTACCAAAGGAGAGACAAAGAAACTCCATTATTATTAATATTATTGTTATTTTACAACTTCTAGCTTGAGCTTCAGTCTTCATCCTGGATTCAAAAGGCCCCTAAATTCCCAATGCAGCCACCTTCACCAAATCACCAGGCGACTGCTGCTTCATTGTTTTCATAATTGTAATCCCTTGGACCGATGAAGGGGGGGGGGGGGACTATGCTGGTTAATTAAAACCGCAATCAAATTCACCCCTTACACTGGCTGCAAAAGGGACCTCATTCAATTAAATCATGCGTCACTTTTCCTTTCAATGCCACACAAACAAACAGGGGAGGCGGATGGAGTCGTGTAAAATCCACACGCATGTTGATTGCCTTTCTCCAGCTGGGATTTTTTTTTTTAATTTGGTAAACAGCGGCTGAGGTGGCCTTTGAGGTGCCTCGGAAGAGAGTCAGTGGAGCAAAGGGGATTAAAGACCCTTCAACCGGCCTTCTATTGGCACTTGTCATGCACTTAATTTGATACTGTAATTAACTTTTGAAATCTCGAGGCGTTTTGCGGCATGTGTACACGGGATTCTTTGCAGATAAATGCGTGAGCGGGGCGGCTAGGACGAAGTAGCTGACTGCTGCAGGAGGCATTTCCTGTTTATCTGCTAGGAGAAAGACCCCAGACCCCTCTGAAGGCCTCATGTTATACATCCACGTGGTTGTGTGTGAGTGTGCCCATTTGTGCGAGAGCAATTATAGTGATGGAACATTTTGTGTTTGCAAAAGTTCCCTTCCATTTAGACGCTCACGTTGCACAGCAGTTGTTGTCCGCCTGCTTCCTGCTCCGCTGAAAAAAACACTACTTGGATGCAATCAAAGGCATTTGGTATTTTTGTACTTGTATTCAAACAACACACACACACACACACACACACACACACACACACAGGTCAATCAATTCATGCACAAATCCTCAAGGGCTTAACAGAACGGAGAGCGGACGGATTTTTTTCATGCTAGCCAGCCAATCGAGCGGTAATTGCTTTGAAATTGACCACATTTTGTATTTGAATGCTAATTAACTGATGAAAGAAAACACCCGATAAGTCATTACCAGAAACCTAAAAGAAAATGTTGACCAAATGAGTGCTTTAAAAAAAAAAAAAAAAACGAAAAGTGGAGTGGACTGCAGATGGATTGACTGTTTGAATGAGAGCAGGTAATGAATTGTCATTGACCTTGATTCAGGAGGTATAATTGAATTTACACGTTGCCCTGTTGGTTATTTACTGTAGCTGCTTGTCGATTAGATTTAGCTTTGAATTCCATTAAAGTCTACAATGATGTATTTAAACACCAGCCTTAAAGCTGCATTTAAAGCCGCAAAATGAGGCATGTCCGTGGTTAATTTCACATTTCAACCCCGTTGCCCCCGCTCAACCCAAATATACCCTCCTGGTCACTGGAAAAGTCCGTGTCAGACGTCTTTTTTGCAGCTTTGAGATAAAACGTCTGTTTGTTCCGTGCACGTCAATCTCTCCCAGAAGTAATATGCATTTCTGAGAAGGAAAACAAAACATCGAATGCCATTTTAATATCCTCCCGAGAAATTGATTCTCTAAATGTAGAAAGGATCCCGTTGTGCTTGGGGAGATGTGAGCAAGGGCTCAGTGAGGACAGCAGCGAGATAAATTGTTTGCTTTCTGCATGCGAGTGTGTCAAAGTGGTTGAATACAAAAAAGGAACCAAATGGGGGGGGGAAGCAGGCAGGTGAAATTAAAGAAAAAGAGCTTTTGTGATCAAAGCTGATTTGAGGCAGGGAACAAAAAAACGGAGATAAATAAAAAGTACAAAGGGTAAAAAAAAAAAAGGGAGAGAACTGGAAAATAAAGAAGAATGCGATGAGGAACACGTGTAGAGAGCAGGACGAAGGCAGGCGGAGGGAGACATGGGATTAAGGCCGATGACCTGACACAGACACGGGGAAAGACACGGGCTAAACACACAAGAAATGAATCAGACAACGAGTCACAGGTGGGGCAGACATGAGGGCAGACATGAGGGCAGACATGAGGGCAGGCTGAAAGCCGATTGGAGGAAACAAAGGGAACGGCTGATGAGACTTAATCCAAGTGACACACGGATAAAAAAGAGGGGAAAATGACAGGAAGTCAAAGGGAACGCAGGATACAAGTCAAAAACATAAAACGGCAAATTAACTAAACAAAAAGCCAACATAGCTGTGGAACATTCACATGGAAAAGCTGTCAAAATAGCAATATGTTGAGTCAACTACTGGAGGTTTTAGGAGTATTTTATCCAGAAAAAAAAAAGATTTCAAAGAGAACTATTGTATTTTTTTACCCCCACTACTCACACGTCATGCACTAACTTTTCAGATTAAGATTTTATATAATGACACACATAATAAGATTATAAAACACAAAGCACCGTTAAAGATGAAAGATGTTGTTTCCAATGATTTTGGATTATGAAAAAAAAAACAGCGTCCTCTCTAAACTTTTCAGATGGTAAACTTATTTAAAAATATATAATATATAATCTGTCTTTAACAGTAAAACTCTACTCTGCTAACATGTTGATGCATCAGTATTAACAATCTAAAAGTGTCATGTCTATGAGTACTTGAAAGTTCAAGGACATTTTGTCGATAATACTTCTGTTCTTGTGGGATTATGTGTTTTTACATCGTTTTACTAGTACTTTTACTAAAGTAAAGGATCTGGGTACATCGTCCACCTCTTAAGATCGGGTTCTGAAAACTGTTGTATTGTAAACATGTATTGCTTTGGCGGACAGTGCAGTGGTTTTGCTCCGGTCCTTGTGTGTGTGTGTGTGTGTGTGTGTGTGTGTGCGTGTGTGTGTGTGTGTGTGTGTGTGTGTGTGTGTGTGTGTGTGTGTGTGTGTGTGTGTTGAAGATGACTGTTACGTCCCCTCCTGATGTCCTTCGGCCCCGTCATTAACCTGGGATTAGCCCCGCGGAGATGGAAGTCAAGGGTCAGGAAGTAAGTGAGTCGCCCTGCTGCACAGTCTGGTTTCCAAGCCCTGAATTGAAATGTAATGCTTTGCTCTTGTATTTCTGAAAAATAATATCTCCTTACCTCAAGGGTATTTGTGTAAGTTTGCGTTTGAGTGGGTGGTTAGTCTCTCTTTTAAACTCCACCATTTATTTTGCAATGCTAATATACGTTTTTTAAAAAAAAGTTGCAAAACTAGCTGAAAGTTTAAACAGAGTTGTGACCGTTTAGCTGCCGTGGCGATATGGGAGTGCGGGGGGTTAGGAGGGGTGTGTTATGGCTGAAGCTTCTGAAGGGGGCAGAATTTGTTTTATGAGGGTAATTGATGCTTTGCTGCAGGAGAAGAGGGCAAAGCAGGCATGAAATTGTGCAGGGGATCAGATCCGTATCGGAGCATACGGGAGAGCTGAGGGAGAACAACGGAGCCTGGCAGCCTGGGGGTGGCTGGATTAGGGTGCCGCTCTGCACTGAGGTACAGTTAAGAGCCAATTTTATTCTCTAGCAACCCAATCAGTGGAAAAGCCATGTATCCTATTAGAGTCAAGTTTGGGGAGGAGAAGCAGAGCTGCTGGGAAACAGCCATTAAGACACTCATATAGCCGTCAGAACAGAGAGGAGGATCGGGTGCCGGGAATGGAGCGAAAGTTGGAATGGATGCAAAAAATAGATGTTAATGAAGGAAAACTTCCCATAAGAAACTTGTCAGCAAGTCGATTCACAATCTTTGACATCGTGACACTAAGTGGGATCAATCTCATGCTAAAATTCAGGAGGTCATCCAGCACTTAAGAATAAGATAATGGAGATCTGAGCGGGGGGGGAGGGGTCCGTTGGTCATTTTACACCTGGGTAGCCAGCTGATCTCTCATTGGGCCCCAGGTTTACACGGTATGAGCACTGAGCGGGGTCATTGGCCCCCCCAAATTCCCTCCGCGTATCCTTGTAGTGGCGCAGCGTTATTGTGTTTGCAGCGTGGAGCTCGGCGCCGACGAATGCTCATCAGGATTCCTGAGCTGTCCGTCTGTGAATAAGAAGAGGGAATTGGCTGTCAATCCCTAATTAATAAACTCTGCTCCGCTCCCCCCACCCCCCAGCCTCTGCTCCGAGTTGTCTGATCAATAACCATTGTGCACTGCCTCGGATTGAAGCCATTCAGATTTATCTGCTAATATCCTGGGTGATAGCCAGAGCTAGACTGGAGATGACAGTAGGCTCAAAGCCCATTACCTCCTTATTTACTGTTTTAAATTCTGCTATAGTCACAGCCAGTCGGCGTCTCTAGAGTAACAAACAGGGGGAAATCTCTCCTCTCTTCCTGGGACGAGTCAAGGACAAAGCAGATGGAAAACACATGAGCGTCTCCTCGTTTCGGCTTGTTTTCCTGGGCAGGGATACGTTTGTAAATGCAGATGTAGACATTTCTGTTTCAATATATTCAACATAATATTTGCAAGTTTAAACAACCTTCTTCCATAAACAGAAAAAAAAAGGTTTTGTATGAGATCAGTTCACCCAACCTGAAATCGATGCCTCCTCCCATCTCCTCTAAAAATGAGAAAAAGGAAGAAGTTGGTTAATTCTCCTCCTTTGATAAATCTCAGTCAGCACCAGTCGGTGTCCACATCCTGCTCATCCGTCTGCCAGATTTGACAGCAGGATAGATGCTCCCCCGTTATTCACAGTGATCTACAGTCGATGAATAAAATCAGCCTTACTTACTGTAGCAGAAAAAAAAGCTCAGGAACACAGATGGGAAGCTTCACGTTTAAAGAGCGGCACCTGGCCCCGACAACAGAGTCTACTCCGGTGTCATGTCGGGAGCTCCGGAGTGGATTAATGACTTTCTAACCTTAGCTCTCAGGTCCGGTGTTTATTTGAATTGAAAGAGGAATTACCTCCGGTTTGCATCTGCCGCCGAGCACCGAGTTCATCTCATCTCTTCATGTCGTTTGCCACGGTGACGGATGTTTAAATAATCAATCTGTTCCAATCTGATTGCATCTTTGCACTTTTGTTTCGAAGAAAGTAAAAAACTATTAATGTAATTCCGCGCCTTCGATTTCTGCACCAGTTAAAGGGGCAGTGCACCAATTTGACACTCTGGTCTATTACTCAACCTCTGTGTATGTCTGTTGGAGAGACCTTTCCAAACTTCCAAAAACACATCGGCGAATAAAGTAAGCACATAAAGTCTGAATATCTCGGCCTTCAATTTGAAGCCTTCTCTTCTCATACAACCAAGGTGTTAATTTAAATTACTTATTATTGCAAACTATCTCAGTCCACAAAGCAAAGAGCGCCCATAAAAAATAGATCACCTGTCTTTATAATATGAATAGAACCTGTTGACTGCTTCTCCTTCTATGCTCCTATTAATGAAGTCCAGTCCAGTGCATTTCCACCTGGATGGTCGGATGCTTGTTGATTTGTCCGGGGAGTGATCTGAGGATGTGGCTCAGATCACTCCCCGGACAAATCATCCTCACTCGGACTCACGCGGTGGCAGCACAGGTCAACGACTCTCGGGTGACCCATGCAGCCAACACCCAGTCACACCCATGGGACTAGTTCACCTCGATGTCTCGGGACCCGCTCGTCCCAATCAAAGTGCTAACGACTCGTGTTTCACTTGAAAGTCCCCGCCAGTCAGTTAGAACTGAAGAACACCAGATGATTCCACTGGTTTGTGGTTTGAGGTCATGCACGCACACAGTTTTCCTTTGCAATGAGGGATTTTTTTTACTGGCATTTTGGGTCTCACCTTGAAATAAAGAGGTTCAGATGGAGATCAAAAGGGCAGACTTTAAAGACTCCTATTGCTCCATCATAATACAATTATTATCAGCAGGACGGAGCAGAATTGGACTCCAGGACATGCTTCAGGTGGCCCAGACGGTAGTATTTCATACGCACGCTTCCACAATAATTACTGTTGTTAAATGGACTCGAACTGAATTGTCACACCATCCGAGAGGACGGATTTGAATTCGAGGTGTGCCTTTGTTTATGCTCTTATCGCCCAATTTCAGTGGCAAACTTGTTGTTGGTGTCGTCCTGCAGCGCGAGCCTCCCTCGATGTTATCTCCGCTGATCACTCCGGGATGATTACAGAGGCCGGTCTGAGATATGACAGTGGCGGCGAACAAATTCTGAGTATGAAAGGGAGCAGCGAGGCACCCGGAAGACGTAAGCTGAGGGACGACGCGCTTCTGCCCTCGACAACCACCTTTCACATCATCGTTTTTCACAATGTTTGAAACTATCTGCAGGATCACAGCGTGTCAGGATCCCGGGGATTATACTGCATCTGCTTACAAAGCTTTAACGTGACATTTCTGGGAGATTGGGTGATGTGTGCGACTTGTAGAAGTGGTCGTTCTTGTGTGTATTCAATCACTTGCTGAGATATTGCCGCTAGCAAAGTGCCTGTTATTTACATAGGCATATTTATTTTTCAATTAGATCTGTTGAAGAGTAAATGCGCAATACACACCCTCCTAACGACCAACCCATCCTCCCACACAGACAATCACACGGGCCCATTAATCTTCTTTTTTTTGATTTAGGTCTTAATCTCCTGTTTGCTGCTCCACTGGAAGCTCCCGCCTCCCAGTTTAGTTGTAACAAAGAGGCTCAAACAGGTAAACTATGCATCATAAAACCTGTTTATCTCTTCTGTAACCTTGGTGTCCATGTGTGTCTCGGGGCAGGATCCATAGATCCAGCTTTGGTGACAAAATACAATATATTAATGGCAGGTTTACTCCCATTTAGCATTACACTGCCTATTATCACATTCTCACAATCGCATTGGACAATAAAAAAAAAAAAAAGTAGCAATATTGATGCAGCAGAATCAGAGGGATCATAATTGCTATGTCTGTTTGAGGCCTATTACGCAGTTCATAGATTATGGTGTGTTACCCCAGATTTTCTTTCTTTTTCAAACTTGTCTTCAGCTCCACTTGAGTATTCATTTCACACAGCTCCCTTTGGAATCACACAATGCTTTATTCAACTTTTTTTTTATGGAGTAGTACTCAAGATCTAACAAGCATGATTTTTAGTTTCAGGTGCACTTGTAAAGGTGAATATAATATTCTATTTCTGCCAATAGATCCCCTAAATCTTGCACACTGATCCTTTAAAGCTTTACTCCACTCCCCATCAGATACTGTACAACTGATAACTTGCAACAGTTTAGTGATGGTGCACACAACATGTGCTTAGTGTTGACCTACTGCAGCCGGCGTTGATCCAAAAAATGTAAAAGCCTGATGATTTGCTACTAATAACCATGGAGGGATTCCTGAGGCCTGTTTACTTGTGTGCAGATGTCTTGATTACTGAGCCATTAGATTAATTGAGATAAGCTTTACCATGCTGCTCATAGACCCTGACTATCCCCTGTACAAATAATCAGCGCTTAGTGGTGCAAGGTTAATACAACATCCCGCAGAGGCCGGCGAAGGCAGACAGCCCAGCAGTCCAGAGGCAACTCTGGAGGTGAAAGAAGACACCCACCATAAAAAAACTGCGGTGAATCATGTCTGCAGCCTCATGGGACCAGCGGACCATGTCCTGGCACTGATAGTTTGACAGATGATACATCACCATCCACTGCAAGATTTATTGTTGTGACAGCAGGAGAGATGGTATCATACTACAGCAATATCCACAATCAAACAGGCAGATATGCACAATCATACTGTAACTGCAGAACAAATGATAAATTCATATAACCCCCCCCTCCATAGACAGTGTATCTGCTGGATCACAGATTAAATAAAGTTGTTTTCATAGTTTTAAAATACAATAAGTCACACTATAAGGCTGATTTCTATCATTATTATTGAAGTACCGTGCATTTGCCACTAGGTGTCTCACTCTATGCTCTTTTTTTTTTGTAGGCCACGCTCCTGCGCACGCATACACGCACACACATATACACACGGAGTCACATGCAGGGTGCACATGGTGTGTTTAATATGACCAGCCTGGCCACTCTCCACATGTGCTGTTGTCTCCTCTGGGAGGACAGGAAAGCATCTGCCTCCCTCTGTCTGTCTAACACATTTCTGGGAAAATAGCCCAAACCTGCGGCTCAGGGAGAGAACACAAAGACATACACGTAGATATACATTTATATGCCTGAGCAAAGAAATGAAACCCTTTGTGCAAATATGTGTTATGCTTACATACTGATTTTTATTGTGCGTTATGGAGAATTCAGTTTGGCTGAATTATATATATATATAATGTTGCTAATCTACATGCTGGATGTGATGTTATAATAAAACTGATAACAATAATGATTTATGTTCGTCTCTAAGTCCGGGATGAAATATCTACATAAACAAACCATTAGCTGTGATAATAGAAGACATTGCTGGCTTCATTAGGTGCTCAGAAGGAGCATCCCGTCTCACCTGGTTGGTTAGTTTTTCTGTGTTTAGTGTTTTGTATTTTCATTATGCTGCGCTGCAGGGAATGGGTGTCCTTTGGACCACGGAGACCTGTGCATGAAGGAAATACAACACGCACTTTTTGATCCGGCTGTACAGTTAAAAGTCACAGAAGCAAGAACCAGCTCCGGGGTTAGAGGAAGCTGATTGGTGATTAATAGGTGTTTGAATAAAATATTGTTCAAGGATTCTGTATAGGACTGTCAAGAATCAGTCGGTGAAGGAGTCAATGACAACCTTGATAAACCAATCATTTGTCATTTATTAACCGAGCTAACAAACATTTATTTATTCCGGTTCCGAGACTCTGCTGCCTTTTTAATTGGATTTTTTTTTATGAATGCATTAGGAATTTAGACTGTTGGTCAGATTAAACAAGAAATATAAAGATGTCACCTTGAGGTCTGGGAAATACACCTGAAATACACAGAGAACATTTTTCTAAACTATCTTGCATTTTATTGACTAAACTATCAATACATAAACTCTTAGGAGTCAACTGATAAATCAATAATGAAAATAATCCTCAGTCGCTGCCCTCGTCAATAAACAAGTGCTCGACAATGAATGATATTTGCAGTTTTACCACAGCAAATGGCATCATATAACAGTAAATATACATCATTAGAATGTAAGAGTTCCTTTGTGTGTCCATATGTAGTGTAATTTTGCAGTATTAATATTATTTTTCAATGTTAAATGGCATGCAAATAAATAAATAAATGTTATTCAAATATTAGAATATACCTCTCTTTTTTTCCTTCCTTACCATCCAACGGTGTTGCTTTGCCCTAAAAAAAATAGTTTACTTGGTCTATTTTATGAGAAAAAAAACATTACAAATTTATTTTTTAACAACAAATTCTGACAGCGTCTAAAACTAGTTTAACTAATCCTCTGTATAACAGAATCTGACAGGTAATAGGATTTAATGATGAAACACCGGCCTGAACGGAAGTTTTGGCGCGTGATCAACGTCCCTTCATACGAGGATCCTGATTGGACGAGCCCTGAACACCGTTAACCAATCAATCCAAGTCCCATCCAGCGCTAGCCTCCTCGAGCGTTAGCAAAGTTCAACGGTAAGCTAGCAGTTGAAAGTGAAACCGTCGTTATCATGTATGTTTTTATACAAACACTGAAATGATAGTAGTGTTTTAATAACTCTCGGATAAGTGTTAACGTTCCTCAGCTCAGCAGAATTGACGGAGGTTACGTCGCTCAGGTGACCGGAAACACGACGAGGTTGTGGCAGGTATCTACAGAATGTGAGTAACGTTAGCTTAGTTAGCTAACTTAATTGTTTGCTAGCTGGAAACATTAGGTATGATAATGTTTCTAGGTTTTATGTGTTAGGTTGTTTTGAATATCCTCTTTCCCTCAACCTATATAAAGAAATAGGTTAATATGCTATAAGAGGAACAAACGTATAATAAATGCCAATCACAGACAAACAGTGCCGATACAGATGATCACAAGTTGAACCAAATGGGATCATTTTAAACTCAAGATTGAACAGTGATATATAGTGTTTTTATTTTAAGGCTACAGCTAATGGTTGTTTGAATTGTTGATTTAAAATACTGAATATGTGATTTAAACAATGCTCATCATAATTTCCCGAGGCTTGTTTTGTCCGACCAACAGACCAAAACTCAAACTGTGGCACGAGACAAAAAGAAGCACCCTCACAATTGATAAGATGGTGCGAGATAATTCTTTTAAAATTACCTGATTGATTAATGCATTGTCAAAATGTGTGGATTCGTTTTCTGCAGATCAAATAATAGATACATTTTCTTCCCCCTCTTTTGTATTGTATCATGCATTGTTTCCATGATATGTTTTCCTATTTTGTGTATGTTTGAAGGCCTATCTAGGAGCAGGTTGGGCTATAAATGCTGTTATATGTGGCAGTGAGTGATCCATTCGATTTGCTTGATCCTATAAAGATAAACTATTAACAAATAAACCAACAGGAATACGAGTTATGCACATTATGTATTCTATACATAAAAGTCAGTCCTTTTTCATACCGTTTTAACCTATAAAAGGTAATCACTATTAGATTATAACCCCATTTAACAGCTCGGAATGATGGGAGGCGACAAGCTAAACGCGCCCGCCGCACAGCATGAGAAGGCTAGCAGTTGTCATGGTAGGCGATGAGATGCATTAGAGGCTTTCACTCTTGGTCCTGTCGCTCGCTGCAGGCCACCTATATTTCCCCATGAATTCTCGCTCACTTTGTCTGTGGTTGTAAAACCCGCCAGTTTGACTACAGCTGTGTGTTTGTGTCTGTCAGAGTGTGACTGTGGAGAATAAGCTCCAGAATGTGTGTTATCTATTAATTCCTTCATTAAGCTCTTATCACCAGTTTTAATGCCAATTAAGATGCGCTTTAATGTGACGGCAGGGCGGGCAAGCGACTCTGCACTTCTCACTCCACAGTGACGAGAGAAGAGAGGGGTAGACCACGTTCAGACAGGACCACCCGCTTGCCTTATCAAGCCACTGAAGGCGCCACGGGCCTGTTAGTTTTGCCTGTTTAACAGTGGCGCTGTTTAATACGCTCTATAGGGTGACACCTAATGCTTGACTCAATGCAAACGTATTGAAAGCCAATTTGATGTTGGCCTTCCACTGTGGCTCAGCATGAAGTTACTCCTTTGTTTTTTTACCTAAATTCAATCAATTTCAGATCTCATACAGATATTTGAAGCAATAGGATTTCTACAAAAGCTTAAACGAGGTGGTGAGTTGAAAATCATTGCGAGGGGGCAGAATTCACACGCTCTGCTACACTGTGTAGGACATGTGGAGGTCACAGCTTTCTGTGAATGTGGTTGAGCGACGCTCTGCTTTATTTTCTCAGGAGGGAGACGTACAGATAGAGGCCTCCATGTGTACATACATGCAGACAGGTGCCTTCTGTGTACCTAACATATGGAGCAAGACAAAACTTTTGCAAGCACAGTCAGGGTCACGATGAACACTTTTGTGTGAATTATAATTAGATATCATTGACAGATCTGCAATATGCAGACTAAGCAGATGGCTCATGGACAGTATGAAGAGGCGGGGGGGGGGGGGGGGGGGTGTTGTGGATGGAACAGGTCTCCTGTTATAGCAGCTGGCTGACAACTCCCGGATGCTGTGTGTCAGCAAGAAGAGGAGAAAAAAAAGGGAGAGAAGAGAGATGAACACAGTGAAAGAAATAGGACAGAGTAATAGAGGAGCAGGGATGAAGAGATCTAACTTTCTGTCATGGGAAAGACTGCAACTCATGAATATTTTCTCTGTTAATCGAGTAATTGTTTTTCTCAGTAAAATGACATCCCATTTAAACCAACAGTCCTCAGTCTGCTATTACAAAGAAAAGCAGAACATCTTCACATTTCGGATGTGCAAAGCAGAATATCCTGGCAATTTTACTCGACAAATGATAAATTGATTATCAAAATGATCATGTTTTGACATTAATTTGACAACGTTACTATGAAATATATACACAGGCTGTGGACACATTCAGGCAGCATTGAAAAGGCACTGAGGTTTGATACCCAGTCCCTCAGTATAGCAGTATAGAGTCAGTATAGCATTAGTGTGCCATGCTGATTTAAACTTTAAATGTTAAACATGAACTGCCATGAAAATCCCAAACAAACACGAACGGCGAGAGCTTCTTTTAGTGCGTTAACTTCACCTCCGCTCTCCTCTCCCTGTGTGGCACTGATGTCTCTTTCCTCCCCTTCTATTTCCCACTCTCTATCCTTCTCAATCCCAGCTTTGATGTATGCATGAGGGAGGATTTCCTGAAGACCAAAGAGGCCATTACCCAGGGGCCATTAGGCCTCTAGTAGAGCATGTCAATGAGTGCTGAGTCTTGCTCTGTTTTCATATGCAGCCAGTTTACTATGTGGATAGGATGGAGGGGAACTCTCTGGGGGTGATAAAATGTATCCTTAAATAAATACCTTCAATCATAAATATCTGTGTATTTTATCAGCACAGCACTGTCTGTGTGCCTCGCTGTAACATTTGATGAATAGCGGTCGTCTTCTTACAGTTGCACGTGAGGAGGTTGGGTCATTAATTGGCGCTGTTGTTCTTTCATGCAGACTAAGAGCGAGGGGAGTGAGTCATCATCAATCAGGATGAAACGCTCTGACATTTGAGCATGAAAGACCCAGAGTGCCTTGCGGCCCGACATTGCTGGGTATGTTTGTATTTTACTGTACAGGAGGTACGCAGAACTCTGTCGTCTGAATGAGATGCTTTTTTGTTGTTGATATTAGCAACGTGTTGAGGTCATGTTGTTGGAAATATTACAGAGCCGAGCAAATAATGAGGAATGCTGTGTTTAATGTAAACACGGAGGTCTGCGTGGTATTTAGATGGGATCTTTCTGTTCTGGTGAGTGGATGAAACTAAATGGGACGATAAGCCGTGAGGTGAGCAGGGAGTAAGCTGAAAAGGACACAGAGGGAAGATAACCTTGATTGCTTGAATCACTCTGCCGATCTCTTCAATATATCCCTGTAGAGGACAAGAGCATGCTGACTCTTCTCTGCTGTGGTTTAAAAAAAAAAAAATGCCCTCAAAGAATGTGTGTGGTAAATGAGTGATGGTATATCAAGCTTCTGTTTTTACAGAGAGCACTTGAGGCGATCATTGAAGTTTACCGGGAGCGTCGGGGCTTCTCGCTCCCTCTCAAGGGCACCTGGCTTCACCGTCTGCGCCGAATGCAATGTGCAGTCCTTCTCTAATCACAAATATAAAATCTTAGCATTCAGCATGCTGACTAGACTAGGTTTTACAGAGTGTGAAGCCTCACTTTTCTGTCCAGCACAGCAAAACATCAGCATACAGGCCACAGAAAGAGACAGAGGAGGAGGTTAGAGGGAGAGAAAGATGGATAAGGTAGAGGAAAAGGAAGATAAGCGGCCGGGGTGTGTATGTGCGCTTCTGGATGTGTGGGCTGTGCTTTTACTAGTGACTTCCTTGAGGCCTGGAGACAGGGAAAACAAGGAGTGATTAATTTTACTCCAACCTTCGTGGCCTCCGTCTGGGCGAGCAGTCTGCGGACAGTCCAATAGAGAACAGGGAGGCCTGTCTCCTTCCCCACAACTCTCATCCCTGGATCAATCACAGATTGGCAGGTCAGTCTCTTCTTCAGGACAAACTGCGCGGCCGAAGAAAGGCACCCCGAGCCGAGACCCGCCTCTCGTCCGCCTTTCTCACCGTTTGCAGAGCTCGAGGTCATTGATCTGTGTGTTTTCACTGAGCGGATCCCTTAGCCGACGTTATTGATCAGCTCTAATAAAGAGTGGATTCTCGTTGAGCGTCACGGTGTTCAATGAGATCCGAGGCCTCGAGGTGGCAATCACAGCATTTATCTGCCGCTGTTATGCCCACACCAACAATTCAGGCAGAATAACTTTAATTTTTTCATAAGAAATAATTGCTTAAATTGAGTTGCCGATCATCTCTTGGTCCCAGTGATCCAGGCACCCTATCCCTCCAGAGACACATCTCTACCCGCCTGATGTTGTTTTCTGCACAGATACAACCAATCCATGCTCTTGCCATTTGAGAAAACGACATATTTGTGCATCAGCCCAGATGAAATTTGCATGCATTTTTCTTTCTGCAGGCCCTATAAGCCAGGTAAATTGCCTAATATATGTTCGAATGGAAAGGGAGAAAACAAGGATTTGCAGTGAGTCAGCAGAAATGTTTAGCATGAGTCACCGAGGCTGCGTCACTACCAGTATCTGTTTATTTTCATTATTGCCATGATAGGAAGTATGGCACAATAAATTAATATGCACGTTTTATTACTCTGCAGAGAGGATAATAATGATAATAAATCAAAACACCGCTGCCTCCTGCTTCTCTGCCCCAGATTTGTTCAGAGGGGGAGATGAGGGAGAGTCGCTTGCTCAATATCTCTCAAAAACTTGTAGCTCTGGGAAATAAAAAAGCACTTCCTGGGGAACAGGCCTAGATATTTGTTGTCACTGAATGATCTGTGGCATTTATGTACATAAGCAGGGCACCATTGCTGCAGCTCTTCATCCCCGCCATCAGGTGGGTTTTTCCCCTCTCCCGCTGAGGTCCGTGCCCCGCAGTGTGTCCTTTCTACCGAAGCAGCCCCCGTCTTGCCCGTCAGCAAAGAGACAGTATTGCTGTGCAGCAAACCCTGCCGACTGTTCTGTTGTGTTGTTCGGTTGCAGAGCACCTGTGTGCCATCCTGACCGACGGAGCCAAGGACAATAGAGACAAAAGACTGTCTGTGTCCAGCAAATAAGCTGTGTGAGAAGACTCCCCTAGGAGTCACCTGTATATTGTGCAAAGGACTGTGGGGACAGAAACACCCCTGGAGCAAATCATGTGTGTAAAAAAAAAAAGAAGTCCTCTATCACATGGATAACCCTGAAAAATGTGTTTTGTTTAGGTTGAAATGTGTCACCCCTACTATGCCCTCCAGTCGGAATAAGATGATCAGAGAACAAACGGCAGTGCGGGAAAAGGTAACGTGACAGGTACAGGTGCACACACAACATCATGCATATGTGCACACAGCCACAAACTCATGCACGCACACACACACACACATGCACATGCACGCACACAGCTGATGGAGGGAGATATTCACTTCTCCGGGGGGTAACTTCATGCTGAATTAGATTCACTCTGAGGCTTCAGCGCATCTCTCCTCCTTGTTTACCGTTAAAATGAACAATATCTGACTTATGTCCAGAGGAAAACTTGCTCCGCTACCTTCTTACCAAGCTTATGATTATTCAGAGGCCTGCTGTTACAAGAAACAAGGAGACATGCCCCGTTTCAAGCCTCCCCCCCTTCGTCTAAATAGCCTATTGGTGACGGCATTAAACAATAGGTGTTTCAAAAAATGAGGTGATTAATTCTCCTTGCATTCATTTTAAATGTTCATCCACTGGATGCGCTAATAAGTAGAACAAATGCAGTTGGAGAGGAGCCCCAAGGTGATTGCCGAATGTTTACACTCCAGTTAACTCAACCCGCCCCTCCAGAGTCATGCCTCCAATTACCAAAATAAAGCCTTGGTTCCTGCTGATAATCCCGGGTTTGAGGAGGAGGAGGAGGACACAGTGCAGAGTGGACATGAGGAGGAGGAGGAGGTGGCCTGGTGCGCGCCCCCGTCCCTCACACAGGAATAGGCATGTTTGAACGGAGGAAGGACCACTTGTACCGACGGCTGAGTCAAGTGCCACAGATGTTTAAATACAGGAAATCAGGCGATTGTGATTTCAAAATAAAACGCCCGCGCACAAAAGTCCTTGGGCTAATGCTTGGATGTTGGACCATATATTCACAGTTTCTTACAGCGAAGTTGCATCAGTATTATATTTCCATAAATGAAGTTAACTACCTCTGATCACCTGATGCTATATCCTTGTAGTTGCACTGCGCTCTCGGTGAGGCCTTTTCATTGAGGAATATAATGGTTTCATATGATTTCGGACACAGATCTGACGATGCCGCGCGTTGCACTTCACGCGGGTTTTATTTTGAAAACCGGGGATGGGAACGCTGTTCCCGTCGCGGCGCGCTTCACTCTGTGTGGTTGTTACATCGGCGAGAGTGGGAGAGGAAAGGAGCAAATGTGCGGCGGCGGAGAAGAGGAAGGACAGCGAGTGCGCAACTAGGCAGGCGGGCAGCAGAGCATCTTTTTCTGATCCGGATCTCCCGCGTCTTCACTGCCAGTCCTCCTGCGCGTCTCTGATCGAGATCTCGCTGCCGGCTGAAGTGTGCAGAAGCCTTCGACCATCGCCTTTCCCACCACACACTTTCCTCCGGAGCTCGGTTATTCTTAGCTCAGCTGCTCAGAGACTGTCCTTCCGGTCCTTCTCTTATTTATCCCAGTTTCTTGAATATTTAATGGAAAATGGCGATCTGCGCGCAGTCGTACGGCATTTTCTGCCTCTTCACGGTCCAAACTCTACTTATCATATGCGTCTCCACGCCGACAGACGGGACCCACCTCTTCCCCCAGCACTACACGTAAGTACCCTGCATCGTTTTTTGTTTTTTTTTGGTGTGGGGGGGATAAACAGTGGGGGGGTGCGGAGCGCGGAACTAGGACAGGTGGCCCCCACTAAGCGGCGTTTACCTCGGCGCCAGAGGAGCCGCTGTCCCTGATGTTCAAACGCGGGAGACGCAGTTTCCGTCTCCTTCCCAAAAGCCCGCTGTCATGAAGCCTGTGTTGTTGTTTGCGGCCAGTGGCATTTACCGTAATACCCCAAAAGCATGATTCAGTCTGTCACAGTCAACACGGAAACGGGCTGCAGGGAGCGCGCACAGGTGCCACTGGCCAATCAGCCAGCCGAGCAACAATCTATTAGACAGCCATGTAAAAATATGAAATACTAGTCGATGTGTTGTTTTGCTGTCGCTGAATGGGGGGGTTGGAGGGGGTGGGGGGGCATCCCATTTAGGCATGATGGATATGCTGAGCTAGTCTGTGAAGTCCTGCACTAATCATCTCAGTCACACTGCAGGATACACAGGTGTTTCCATCAGGACACTTTTGATCCAGAGACTAAATTAATTAGTTAATGCTGCAGGAGCGCCTGTTCTGAAAGCCTCCAGCTGCAGCTTTGGCTCAAACTCCAAAACTACTTGCTTAGACTCTGTTGGGGTGCAGTGATCAGACATTTGATGTAAAAAAAAAAACTATTTGAAACCAGTATCAGTGTTGCTTTCTCCAGGCGGCCACACAGCAGGCAGACGCAAGCTGAGCATCCAGCTGTGTGTAAACTGTTGTTGGACTTTTTCAGGGTACACCTGTTGTGAAAATTGTTTTGCGAACATTTCAAACCGCAACTCCTTCCGAGATTCAAACAATGCGATGATCAAAATTCAGATGGCACACGCGGCGACTGAAACATCACGTCTGCGCATGCAGCCGTTTACCAGCTTTTTCCTGTTCTGATGATTAGTCCGGCTGCTGAATGAAGAAAATGATTCCTCCCTGATGCATCCACTGGGGGGGGTCTCTTTGTTATTCCTGATGGCCAAGGTGACTTTCAAAGGAAAATCACCTTTTATTAGGCCTTCTGTTGATTGGTTTAAAAGGACAATTAGCTGCATCATTGATTTGATCACTTGAGCACCATAAAGAAGAGCGATGTGGATGGTGTGAACGCATTCATGTGGATTTTAAAAAATGTGGATGCTTTTGGAAATGCATTTACAAGGTTTTAAAAAATTATATATGTGTATATATTTTATTATCTACACATGTATTTAATGTTTATAAATGTATTATTTATAATATGGCAAGCAGTATCTTCCCTCCATATACAGCATGATTTTTAGAAGGACTTAGATTATTTGTTATAACTATAAAATAAAATACTGTGAATCTCATTAGATAAGATAGATATTTACTTTAAAGTCCAAAACTGGGAAATTATTTCTAGGTACCCTGTATTCTGGCATATCTTGGGTTTTAAAAAGCTGTGTTTTGCTTCACCCACATCACTGTGCTATTTGCCAGATTTTCTCCAGTTGAACTATAGGGGAGCGGCTGAGGCCGTGCATCGCTGGTATAGATCTGACACACACACACACACACACACACACACACACACACTCTAACACCAGTTGATGTATTTGTTGAAAGTCTAGCTGAGGAAATGTGTCCATAAGTCAGGGCAGAATGTCCTACATTTCATTTTTACGGCAGGGCTTAGAAAGTGTTCATTTTCTGTGTGTGTGTGTGTGTGTGTGTGTGTGTGTGTGTGTGTGTGTGTGTGTGTGTGTGTGTGTGTGTGTGTGTGTGTGTGTGTGTGTGTGAGTGTGAAGGAAAGTGTTTTGCATGGAAGAAATCATTTCCAAATTTCTAAATCATGTGTATTAAACCAGTTATGATAACCTTTTATCCTAATGTACAATCTCCTCCAGGTATATAAAATATCCTCGCTTAGCCGAGTTTATCAAACTCAGAGCAATTTCCTTCAAATTTAGTTATTTCCACACGTACGAAAATAGTCCACCTTTTGCCCTTAAAGATATTTCAGCGTCACACTTCCAATGACGAGATCCATTTCAGCAGCACGGATATGGCGACGGTGTGTGTGGCTGACATGCAGGTCGCCCATCCAAACTCATTATATCATATTTTCCCCCCACAATGTTTCTCTAACATAAATCATAATGCACAGGAAATACAAACAGTACTTTATGCTACACCCGACTACAAAGAGCCAGGGAGCATCAGTCGGCTTTCATGTAGTGCACATTGACAACTTCTTAGTTTTTTTTTAGACAGATCACAGCCTTCACAACACAGAAGGCATTCGTTGAACATCAGGCCTCAATAGAGCATATAATTTACCACACAAGCGTCTCCTTTATATCTCTGTGGTTCCTACTGAATGGAGGCCTTTTGCACATTTGGGACCATGAAATATTTTTCTCCTTTTTGATTAACCATTGCTCCAACATAAATGTCAAGTCATACAACATTATACTTCATATGATCTGAGTTGTGTTCAGGCTCCATGTTGGACTTTGTGCTGCCTGTCACTGGATTGTGGTTATTAGTCTGCATATTTAAGTGTGTTATTGATTAGTCTTCATGTATTCAATGTAATGAAATGGATTTAGAAAAATGAAAACAACAGTAAGGAGGAGTGATGAGGCTAATGTGTGTGTTTTGGATATTTATATTGTTATATAGAAGTAAATATTGTCTGTAGGATTTTGTCATTGCGATATTGGGACACAGTTTACAGTTTGCCTTGTGAGATTTCTAAAATGTTGCAAGTGGATCCATTAAATGTGTGGCTGATGCACATTCAAACATTTTCCTAATTGTATTTGACTGAGGTGGGCTACATGGGCAAAATTAATACTGCATACACTATCGCTTTTCATTATCTTACAATATCTTTTCAAGTTATTTACCCAATTGTTGGGGAAATGTTTAACCCCTATTTATCCCATTATGACTCTACATGACCTACATAAGTAAACAACACCATCAGCTAGAAGATTGGCTATTTCTCTATAGTTCTTAATGCTTGTCATCGGTGCCCCCATTTGGATTCTGGCGATATCCAACGCAATCATGCTGGTTCACCAGAAACTCCTTCAGCTCAGATTCCAGCTAAGATTCCAGCTCAGATTTCAGTGGGGCCTTCGGCTGCGACCAGCCCACCCCGCCAGCAGGCAGACCCAGATCTGGCTTTGTTCAGCAGCACCGTCCAGGTGCAGAGCTTTGCCTCGCTGCTCTGCTGGTCCCCACTGGTAGCCAACACCACGCTGGAGGACCTGGCCATTTTACTGGGCCTACTGGAGGGAAGGAAAGCACAGAAGAACCAGAACCAGAACCAGGACAGTGCCTGGAAGACTGTCAGACCCTGCTGCCCCTGTTTGTTCATAGTGACTGCTAAAATCATAGCAAAAATGAAAGTTCCATGTAGTTACTTACTAATTACTAATTTAACTTATTAAATAATTCCCACATTCCCACATTTGTGAAAACGTTCTATTAATATGAGAATGATATCACTATATTATGTAATTGTATCATCGCCCAGACTTACTTCTAGCTGAGTGATCTGAACAGGGTTCAAATTAAACACGCTTAGCCATCAAATTGCATATTGCATGAAAACAATTCTACATTTGTTGTATAATTAATATCAAAATTGGATCAGAATTGTGCACATTAATGTAAAGTACCCTCTCACTGTGTGTCATTCTGTCAAATGTGTGTATATACATTGTGTGTGTGTGTGTGTATATGTACCAAACACAATATACACAGCGTGTGTAGACTAATGAAGTTGCGTAAGAAGGCTGCCTGGCTCGGGGCAGAGGTATTGTCCCTCACTGTTAGTATCACTGCGTCCTCCTCGGCTCTGCTCTCACTGTAAGCTTGTTTTAATATCGAGGTGACCTTTTCATAGTCAGCGGCCTCTCCCCAGCGGTCCTGCTCTGCACCGTCATTTTGGAGGCCCACTTGCTTGCTCTTAATCCCGTTCCCTATAAACGCAGCCAATGGGCCCGGCGCGTCTGCTCGGCTCTCACTCTCCCGCCGAGGCCCGCTCTGACGTTGTGATTATGGCGAGCGCTGTCACCGCTTCGGCAGATTTGTGCAATTTAATAAATCTGTCTTCCTTCTTGTCTTCTGAGCGAATCTGACATTTAAAGATGACATTTGTTTCAGTCATCATCATATTCAAAGACAAATGACTCCGTTGTTTTGTTGATGCTAGTGATTTGCTATCTGCGAGCTGCTGAAAGGAAAAGGTTGGCATGGAGTCAGTGGTTGGCTCGAATACACGCGACAGCATTTATTCATCTGATTTCTGAAAGATGAGCTTTCGTAATGTTTTTGTTTTGAGTGAGAATTTCTTTTTGGGCGTGCGTGTGGATTGTTCAGATTGTATCCTGGTTGGCAGGTTAGCCTCCGCTGCTGCTTTAAAAATAATCTAGTGAAAATCTCGATCCATTAAGTCATTTGTTGCTCGCTGGAAGATATACGGTGATGAGCTTGAGCCGTTTGATCTCTTAATTCCAAACTTGGCTCCCGTCTAACGGAGATCAGCTCCTGCTTAGGGTGCATTTCTGTCAGACCTGAGCGGTTTTATTGCAGAGCCGCTGATCCCAGCCCAGCCACGACAGGCACGTTCGCCGCCGCCGCCGGTCCCGCCGGGGCCGAGCAGACGTATACAAAATGTGATGAGGAGGAGGGGGCTGCTGCTGATTAACATTAGGAGACGTAGGACAGAGACGCGTCTAGATAGGGGTCCAGAAAGGGGGGAGAGCATGGGTAGTTTGACAACAGGAGGAGAGATTACACAAAGATGGGCGACACAGTCTCGCAAACACACTCGCTCACTCATCCAGATGAGGCAAAAATAAACGACGGTGACATTCTCAGGTGAAAATGTCGAGCGATGCAGATTGAAACTGTCTAATTTTATTTTCCAGAATGATTCACTGGGCTGGGCGCATTGAGAAGGAGCTGGAAAAGGTTCTGCAGCACGTCACCGGAACCCAGCAGATGAGATCGGTGAGTTGACGTCATGGTTTGCATGTGACACGGCACTTTTTTTTTTTCTTCCCCCTGCATTATTAATTTGAAAAGATTTCACCGGCCGAGGTTGTACAACATCACTCCCGAGTGTGTCTGTGAGCCAATGTGTTTTTATAAGCACTGCAAAAAATGTTGCATTTTTAATGAGAGGATTTTACTACGTTAGATGTGCTTTTTCCCTTCTGATACTTCTGGATTGACCTAATTAAAATACATGTGAAATCAGTGCTTTAAAGTCAAGATACATTTGGGGGGGAAAAAGTAAAGGGATTTTAACAAATTAACAATATTTTCACTTGTTTTAAGAAGCATATATAGCAGATACATTGGCTCTGGTTGTTTGTGTCTGTCCTTGTATAAGGCTGCGTGTAACATGTGTCCGTGTTGTGGTACAGCAGATGGTTGAGTAGAGTGTGATTGACACTGTTTCATCATATTTCTGCCATGTGCGCATGTTCGCCGTGCTTCCAGGGTTTGTAATGCACCCTGGGATAAATGCTTCATTATTGCTGTATGGGTGAGTGTGATTCATCCAGCCGGTACCGCGCCTGTGGCGGCTTTAATGCTAGCAGTAACAGTGGTTAGTGTGCGGTGGCGACGTTGATGGATCCCGGAGAGGAGGAAGTGAGTTGACAGCGATGGCGCTGGTGTAAAGGTTAGTGACCAGTGGTGGATATCAGGCCGACTCTCAGACTACATGATAGAGAGAGGTTGGATTTTGAGCACTCATCCAGTGCAAACCACACAACAGAGGATGTTTGCTCATCAAAATATTTGCCTTTCGCAGTTTGTGCAAATATGTTTTCAGTTTTCCCCGCTGAGCAATGTGAATTTCCAAATGTCAGTAGACTTCTAAACAATAATGCATTTCTCAACTCACAAAGATGCACGTCATCCTTAACTTTACCTGAAACTTAAATATGGATTTCACCACAAATCTTTATTTTTTTTTCAACATTTTTACCGGATATCTGATACAAGTCGTGCAACTTATTTCAGAGCTGCAGCTATTTAATTTTTTCCAATTTTCATTCACCTGATGGTCCTTTCTTAATAAACTGATTATACTTTGGTCTATAAAATGTTAGAAAACAGTGGAAAATCCATCACAAAGTCCCATCACAATTAAATTGCTGCCCTCCAATTGCTTTTTTTGTTTATCTGACCAACAGTCCAAAACCTAAAGATATGGACTTTACTATCCAATATGAGAAAGAAAATGACAAATCCTCACAAATGAGACCTTGGATTCAGGTCCTTGGATTTTCTGCTTAAAAAAAAAGGAGTTGCTGAAGAATTCCTGTCAGTCAGGTTGAGTTATTGTTTCAGTGTATTGGTATTTATAGTGATGCACTGTATATGTGGTTACAGTATAGATGGTGGATCGCTCATTCACATTACGTTAAGTGCTTTAAGTTCTGTGGATTTAAAGGTTACAAGTTTTCTCTCTGTGCTGAAATCTAGCGAAGCCAGTCTCTAAAAAAAAAATCTACCGTCCAACCCGGTTATGTGTCTTTCGTAGATGCCCATATGGCTGTGTGTGCATGCGCGTGCTGGCCTGACAGTGTGCACAGAGCTGGTGTGAAAGAACATTTATCATGGCCCCAAACAGGAGTCGTCACAGGGTGTGCTAAATGGCCCAGCATGCCTAGAAAGCCATTTTCTAAATGGATGCCTCTCTCTATACGTGTGTCTGATAGAAATCTTCCCAGGGCTATGCCGGCTGGTAACAAGATTGCCTCCCTCTGCGCCCCCTTCTTCTTCATGCGTAGTTTATTCTAACAGACCAAAAAAAAAAGAAAAAAAAAATGTTAAGTGTGTGCAAATTATTTTTGAGTTTGTCCTACATGGGAAGAGACAGGGAAGTTGAATATAATGTGGTCTGTGCCGTTCTTCCTGGTTGAGATTTTTATTTTCTCTGACAAGCGAGGGTAGCGGAGACGGAGAGGGCCAAGACATGGCAGCACGAAAATAGCTGAATATGTTTGGAATTGGTCAACTCGAGAAACAACACAGAAAAGGCACAGTTTTTGATGCGTTTTAGTTTGAGGCTGCGACTCGGAGAAATAAATACAATTTAAATGTTTGAAATCGCATTCTAATATATGTTTTGGTCATGATTATTCTTCTTCCCCGGGGGAGTGAAAGGAAGCTAGAGGGTGAGTGATGTATCGGAGGACTGGGAAGTTTGCAATGGAAGAGTGTGGAGCGCCAGTAGACGAGGAGAGTGGGCGTTTTTTAGAGTGGAGGAGGATTATTATTTTTTTTTAAAGACAGAGAGAGGATGGAAAATGGCTTGTCAATTGAGATGGATGTTTAGGCAGTTTTGTGTGTATATTTAGAGTCAAACTACTTAAGATGGATGAAGTGATAGAGGGGACGGACAAGGAATGATACATTTAAATGTGAGCAGAGCAACGCTGTTTATAGTCCTTATCGTCCTCATTATCCCGTGCGCTGCTGTGTTTGATGTGTTACAGTATGCGGTGATGAGAGGCGGCGTTGGACACTAGCATTGTTTCCCTATCCTCGGGCTTGTTCACTTTAAATAGGCACACATGGAGAGCACGCCTACACCCACATGCTGTCATTACAGTGATTTGATGGTTTATCAGAGATAATATTTTTTTTTCCGTACATATTTAGACACTTGATGGACACATGTTCAGTAAAAGTTAAGTAAAACAAGTATTATTAGTGTACTTCAGAAGTAAAACTACTCTTTCTGAAGCAGACGAGCCAATTTGACTGCTCAATAATTGTAATGGCATTGGATTACTATCTAAGTAACAATTTACTATTGTGATTGGTGAAAGCTGAGCTAGTTTTAACTACCCACCGTTACTCCAGTGTTTTCCTATCCTCGGGCTGAGGCTCCCACCAGTGATAAATCATGAGTATGATCATGAGATAAGTAGTGCGGTAAGACGGAGCTACTGTTGCTCAAATTATGTATTCAGTTTTACACCTTTTCTCGAATCTTTGCTCATTTGTAAGATATTGGATAAGTTGACCTCTTTGGGCCATGAATGGTGATTTAAACGAAAACCATCTGAGACGCGCTAAAGGGGAAATCTCTTTCTGGTCGACCTTCTAAAATTCTTAAACATCTAAAACGTGTCACTGAGTCCAAATTATATGCTGCTTTTTTAAGCAGTCATAAGCCCAAAAGGTTGGAACGTCTGGTTAATATTTAATAATACATATTTTAAGGTAAATCATTTTCCTCTGAAATTTAATGGAGCTTTAGTATAGAATATCATAAAATATTCAATGACTTCAAGGACAATATTTTAATGAATGAACTTAACTATTTCCTCCGTCTACCACACCTCCAAACTAGCGAAAAGCACACACACCGCTCAAATTTAGCACACCTCTTAAATAGCGATGCCATGCAACATATGTTGAACTCTCTCAAATTAATTTCAATAAGAAGAGTCTAATCGGCGTTTAGCCTGCTGCACATGACTGCTCCTGAGCCCCCTCTGTTCCGCCTGGCACGTTACAGAGTCTGTCTGTGGCGCCTCCACGCCCTCTCCCCCTGCTGTTTGCTGCTCTTGATTACTGGAAACCTGAGAACGACGCACATCCAACTCAATATACCCACATATGAAAGAAGCAGGCCGGGGAAGGCGATTCATCCGCTTTTCAGATGAACTTTTTACTTTACCAAGTGTGTGTGTTATTTTTCCTTTTGTCCTTCACTGTGTGTGTCTCTTTTTTACTGTGTGGTCATCACCACATCCATTGGCCCGCTGACCTCCTGCTAGCTGCAGGTTTATCTTGGTTCAACACAGACTTTCTTGCCTCTAGTGCCTCCAGTGTTTGTGTGTTTGTGTGTGTGTGTGTCGTTTCTTTATGTCAGCATCACTGAAGCTCTGGTTCAATTTGATCTGCACAGGTATGTTTTTATGACTTGAGGGACCTGTTGTATGCAGGCTGTACACAATTCAAAATGTCTCCTGCAAACCTCCCTCCTGCTTCCCGGAAGAAGACGGCTGATCCCAACAAACAGTCTCTATAAAGTGCACAATTGGATTTACTCGCTACTGCTGACCACTGAAATCATCCAATAATCTGTCTCAAATGCCCAGTGCTGTACTAGACATCACCCCTGCTTTCACTCCACAACCCCCTCCTCACTTTCTAAAGCTGATGTCAGCGTCGCCCCTCCTTTCCCTCCCTTAGTGTGCTGATCAATCAGTGGACGATGCTGTGAGGGCTGATATGTGCCATTTGTTTCTTGACTTAATAGCTCCTTCAGCCTGTAGAGTTCAGAGCGAGAGTTGAAGGTCCCGCCTCCCACCACGAGAAGTTCCCTTTAAAGGAGAGAGAGAGGGAGACTTATTTTCTAGTTATCTGTCCTCATGGGTGTAGTGTCCAAAGAAGGGGGGGGCCATGAAAGCTCAGACATCCGTTACTGCACCACATTTTATTTGGTTGGATCCCTTGTGTAACGAATGTCTCTCATTGTGTGCAAACCATATCATTAACTGTGTACTTTCCAAAAATAAAAAATGACCGTGGACATTAGAAGCACATACAAGCTGTGTGACAACCGGTCAGCACCCTAACTCCTAGACCCGGTCTCCCCTGGGCTGACGGGAGAACAGAAGGGCACACAAACACACACTATTTATTTTTCCCGCCTTTTTATTGGTTTTCTGACACCGGGGAAGGTTACGAGGATTCCTCAGCTCCCTGGCTTGATGGCACCTGGCACCGGTTGGCGGTGTTTATATAAATGAAAATACATATATCTGCAGAGTGCAGCCCTGCATGCAGATATCCCGGGGTTGGTGTTGGAAGGGATTGCTTGGAATAGCTTTGCAGTGTAAATGTGAAATGTAGGAAAATAATGTGAAACCAGATTGCATAGTGTTTGTACCCTGTCTCCAGTTTCATTTTCTGTTTTAAAAAAGAAAAAAAAATTGAAATCATAATCGCTGCAGATATTTTACATGTAGAAATAGTTTTTGTGCTGAGCCCTTGCAAACCCCCACCGGTTTATTAACACATTTAATTTGAATTTGACCGAAAATTGAACTGCTAATCTTATAATGATGTGCATTTCCAATCAATCCTGCACAAATGCTTTGCATTGGTACGACTCTGCTGAATATTTCATCTTTTATTTTGAAAGATTCGTCCGTATTTTTGACCTTCAGGTTTTTAAATGCTCACCAGCTGACTGAAATCAATGACGAAGGTTGAGAAAACACAGTGACACATGGTGCAGAGAATTCACGTCTCCCTGGACACATTTCTAACATCATACAGTATATCACAGTGTATGTGCCTCATTTCAGTGCTGTGAATTACCAGGATGAAGCCGTAAAGGTCCACTCGGGAGGGGAAACAGCCCCTTTAGTGTCGGCAAAGAACAAGCAGAGATGGCTGAAGTGTCAGATACTCCCTGTGGTACATTCGGGGGGCCGTATGTGTCTAACTAATCGTTACTTGATGAATTCAAGGAAAACAAAAAGCATCAAGCTACTAGTCCATTTTTTTGCAGAGAAAAGAAGCCCTTGCATGTATTTTGAAGGAAGACAATATAGCATTATGTGTCCAAATAGGATTAGAGGTTTGCTAAAGCTCCAGCCCTGTCAGAGGAAGATGCTTTATTTTGCCTACTCTGCAAATCGTTTTTTCCCCCTCGTCTCTGTCTCTCTACATTTATTAGTAGCAGAGTGTGTGTGCATCATTGTGTCATTTTCAGTCGTCTTCCGTTTGATGTTTCAGACAGCGCATGACGCGTCTTTGGTACTATCTGTGCTTGACAGATAGAGAGAGAGAGAGAGGGAAAAAAGCCCAGGTACAGTGAGTGGGTTGCAATGGTAATGTGGAGTGGCGTGATGCCCTCGAAAATTCCAGGTGTGAAGTGCTTTATTCATTCCGCTGCAGAGGGAGCGCTTCTCTATGTTTGAAGTGGTAGGTGTGACGTTTACTTTCCTTTTATGAACAAAATGCATTTGTTTCTTTTTTCTTTTCTTTTTTTTTTACGGCTGTTTGTGTGCGCATGTGAGAGAGTTTGTGTGCGCTGAAGTCTCAGAGGTTTTTTGTCCTCCTCTTCTTCTCTTCCTCCTCCACCTGCGATTGATTGGTCACACTTCTGAATAACTTTAATTGGCTTGCCGCGGCAGTGGGTGGTTCTCAAACGCCAAGGTACCGTGCAAGTCCTTGAAAAGCGTTGTAATTTTTTCATCATGTAGGCAGTAAGGACTCTCTGCTGCCATCTGAGAGGGGTCTTCAGACATGCCACCTACATCTATTTCATTCTGCACATCCTAGTGTTTTTCTGGCTTTTTTGTTGTAAAACCTGGAAGAGAAGCTCCCCCTCCCTCCACAGTCTATTCACCCTCTTCTTCGGCTTTGAGCGAGACTCACTGTCATCTCCGCCTCTGGCCCTCTTTCCCCATTGCTTCGTTTTTTTGATAGGATTTGTGTTCCACCACTACAATTGCTGCGATACACGTATACTGGAAAATATGCATTCATACATGCATATGTTTGAAAATATATTGCCTACCGAATTACGATTTCATAAACATGATGAGGAAATTAAAGTAATGCAAAAATGCTCATACGGAAAGTATCGCTAAGAGACGACTAAAGCATGTTTTCACAATAATTTTCAAGCACAAAGCCCACATGATTAAGGTCAGGGATAAGACGGCGGTCTTGGTTAGTTGTTGAAGCACAAGACGGAATATGTTCACTTCATTAACGTCCCTGTCCTTCACCCGAGTGCTGTTGTCTTCTAAACATAACCAAACCAAGCTATCCAATGTTAAAGTCCTATTTGGTTTATATACCAACTACCTCCTTAAAAACTGTGTATGGTACAAAAAAGTAGTACATACAGTAGGCTAATGCAGGTATCAACTAAGTTTTCCTCAAAATGTATTTGGCAAAACAAGTATTAGGGCCAAAATATCAATTGACGAAAGACATTTTTACCTCTAATTGACTAAGAAGTGTCATAGACAGGACAGTAGAGGAACAGTGTGTGTCCTGATTGTACTGATACAACTTACAGACCTGAGAGAGTCTCATAAATGTAGTCTAATGTAAAATATTGATGGCAATGTACTAAAACTCATCACTACACTGATTAGAGAGGAAAAGAACATCACTACCTTCTGTATGTGTTATTTCACAGTCAAATTGCAAGATAATGGAAAACACTTACTTTCCACAACCAATGTAACAATTTACCTTTACGCTTATATACTCATCTAACTGTCGAGCGACTTTCCCTCCATCCAGAATGTTGCTCTATTATTTTTTTATAAAAGCTTATATCAGCTCAGATTTGATATTCATGGAAATGGAAGTTGGCTCTGTATAATTGGCCAGACTTCTAACTTAACAGCTTTACCAGTAAACTGAAATCCAAGGGCAGAGCTTGTTTGTTAATAATCCTGGCACTCGGAATTCTTTCTTCTTCTTTTGCCAGTTTCGAAGCGTTGTTGTTGCAGTGATATATGACGTTGCTGTTTAAATTGGCATCAGCGCTGTAATTGCTATCACTTAGCATGTATTAGTAAATCCCACAGTGGGTCTAATGGAATTCAATGCATATAATCACGTTCATGACTGCATAGGTGCGTTTTTAGAAGGCTGTGGAACTTTTTAAAATGCAGAAATCAATCATGCAAGTTTTTGAGGAAAAAGAAATTGAAGGTTACAGACCGATGTGAGAATTTACAGATGCGTTCAAGTCTCATTCCGTTACTGCTGCAAAGCTGCAGTATCTGCTTTACATAGGTATTGTGCGTGTAAGCCAGCAGTCTGTTTTTGCCTACAGGCAGCTTAGGCCCATTGTCGTGTGGATGTGATGGCATGTGAGTGAAATGTGTGCGGATGCTCACGAGTTAAATCCTGAAGAGTGCAATGGGTTTCAAGACTCGCTGTTACAGTAAAGTTGAGCTTTCATTGGTGTTTTGATGCTATGCAGTACATGATATTCACTATTTCCCCTGTGTGTTTGGACTCACGTGGCTACACAAGTGGCCTCTTGAGTTTTTACGGTGGCACGATTACTACAAGTGTGTATGCGGATGCGCGGCGGCGTGCGCGAGCGCGAGCGCCAGCTTGTGTTTGTGTGAACTCTGGACCACCAGCTCATTTCACACACAGACAGACATCAAAGGCTGTTTGAATTAACCCTGCGTGTCGGGGCCGCTCTGCATGCCATCCTCAATTTCACATCTCCGCCGCTCCGGCAGCACCAAACTTACATGCCCATTCATATTGAAATGAACAGATGGAGTTTTGCCATGCGCCAAATCGCCATTCCCTCGCTGAGGAAAGATAAAAAAAAACTTCAAAAGGGCAGAGATAGGTTCGGATCTGTTTGCAGGTGGGGAAGCAGCGTGTCGTTGCCGGCGTAGTTCTGTGTCTCTGAGAAAGTGTGGGCTGAGGGCAGGTATCATGTTTTTCTTATTAAAGCAGGTCAATTGTGTTTCCATTACAGCCGGCTCGCTCTCTCCTTGATTAGACACCGCAGAAATGATGTCATGGGCTCACACACACACACAGACACACAGGTACACACATCAAAGGCGTATGTGCCTCACCTCTTTTAACTCACTTTTAAAATCCATAACAGGAAGCGGTGACCTCCCTCACCGTATTGTTTGCCCGCATGTCCAAAATGTGTTTTTTGCTGATTGTTTTGACTGGATAGCGTTGCCTCTCCCCCCCCGTTGCCTCCGAAACACTCATTTTCACATTTTCACCTCATCCTGGCAGCTAATTTAATTTTATATTGTATTTATTGATCTGGCCAAGTTCAATTTCCTGCAGCGGCGTGATTCTGTTGCACGATGAAAGCGATAATGTAGATGAACAGACGGGGAGCGATGGCGAGGATGGAAATGGCGCTGGAGAACGCGGTGATGATAATTTTGGGGCGGGTGATTGTGATTGCGATGAGTCGTATGCTGATTAGAGCGGCGTCTGAAGATGGCCCGGGGGTCGCTGCCGTGTAGGTGAAGGGAGCCATCAGCTGCACTGTGTATTTTTAAAAATATTCTCCCAGCCAGCAGTGGGCTGCCACGACAGCTATTCAGTAAACACATTCATATTTCATTAATCTGGCCTCTCCCCTCTCCTCCCCGTGACAGCCTCTTATTGTCTCCTCCATAGGTTGTTCAGTAATCCACGAGACCATTACCTCTTCCTACTGTGCTGCCTACACCCACACACATACGCACACTGCTGTAAGCACTGCAGCAGGATGTCTTTTACTCATGGTTATTTAGCATGAGTCTCTGATATTTAAGTGTATAGGACATCTGTTAAACACACCCACATGCTGTAAACATGCACCCTACCACCTGTATTTACAGTATGCTATGTAAGCACACACACAGCGTTTATTCCACTCACACACTAGGTTAAACATGGTTAGGTTAAACTACTTAAAAAAAGTGGATGCTCTTCAAACAAAATCACTTCTAATGTTTTTATAACTGCCTTTTTTTTTTACATGGCACTTGTGTGGAGATGTTTGTCATAGGCTTGTGCCAACAAGGGGCCGACGATAGTCAGAGGGATTGCTAATATCCGATGCCTTTGCCAATGTTGAGACATATTTGACTTGTTTTCTCATTAGTGTATACTATTATTATAACATTAATAGGCCAAATTGAATTGACCCAGTCAGTTTTGCAGCGCCATGCCCCGCATATATGACTGCACTTGACATCAGCAGGCGCGCTCAAACCTACACTCTGGGTGTTAATATCTTATAACTAGCTATATTATTAATAACTGAACACTTCAAAGCTTCGGAGCTTCATTCATAGCATTAACATGAATATTAAGACACGTTATAGGTAAGTGACAGGATGATTGCATGTAATACTTCACCTTCTGTTCCCCTCTCCCTGTCGAACACATGCACAGTGAACGAGGCAGCGCTCTACAATAATCTCAGACCAAAAGTCGATGATTTCCAGAATTCACTACATGATTTTATCTGTCTATTCTCCCGTGCACAGCTGTATTAACCGTGCGGTCTAGCATAGCGGTCCCTGAACTCACCTGTTCCACTACAGGTAGAGTCACCTAAAAAAAACAAAATTAATCCGTCAATACTTAGGCCCATGTACCCTATTTTGGTTCGGTAAATGTCTGCTGTCAGTCGGCCTGCAGGCAGGTTAGTGGGCCGCTGACAGACGGACATTTAAAGAAGACAGAGTCTGTGGATGACAGAAGCTCTGGCTCGATTCCAGTGGGGATTCCCAGAAACAGAACCACAAGTCCCATTTACATAACCATAATAACACAAAATCACACCACCACCACCACTATTACTACTAATGACACGAACGGGCCGCGATGCCAACTCTGGTTTGTCATGACTGAGAACTGTCTGGGTTTATTTTCTTCACATGCTCACCCACATACTGTTTCTCAGACAGTGCCATGCAAAAGAAAACACAACGAATCAAATGGCATTACATAATTCTAGCAGGCATGAGGTCGGCGCTGAAAGCACAGACGAGTACAACTCCCTAACAGTCTGTTGACTGACTAAAAGTTTTTTTATTACTAGGCCAGTCAACACAACACAGGTTTGTTCTTCAAATTCAATTGACAAAATAACCTCAACTTAAGGTCCACTTAATTGAGTTTTCAACCTTGCTGAGTTCAACTTTTGTTTTTATATTCTCTTTCAAGCTGACATGAGAAAGATGTCCTGAAGCAGACTTAATAATAATCATAATAAGTCATAATAATAAAGCTATCTATACATTCTGCTGATGAAGCCTACATTATTAGAATAAAATACTGCTCTGATAAAGATGTGATGTGGTGGAAGTTTAACAAATTCTCAAATTTGGATGGATCTTCAGCCATTTTGCATCTTTAAACCTGATGTACACTTATTTCACATAGGGGTGGTTATTTATAAATTGTACATAATATGTTCCTACTGGGTAAAGAGTGTGTAAGAAAGTGACAGAACTTTGCACTCAAACACCCAAGAGATCAAGTTAGTGTCTCTGTCATCATGTTGAGTCCAATAAGAGTCTCTTTAGAATTTGAAATGAGCTAATCGTTGGTAATGGTCCATCAACCAACCATTAATCAAAGTAGATCGTTGTGATATGTGGAGGGCACGGCCTACCACATAGACACTTCAGGTTTTACCAGGACGTTAACTGTATGCTAAATGGCATTAATCAGTTCATCATATGTCATCCTGCAGAAAGCGAATAGCCGCGCACAGTTCATTTCAAACGGATATCTGTTGTAATTTATTTCTGCATGTCAATAAAATGGTAATGTCTCATTGCTTCTACGGTGGGATTGTAGGTCAGCTCTGTCCCACAGTTCTTGGGAACATTCGTCTCTGCCCATAATGAAGGCTTGTTGTAAATTTTCCTCCATATAAATTATTCAGTTGGACTCGGCTGAACTGATCTTAGTGCATTCGTACATTGTGCTCGTATTGGTAGCTGCTGCAGGTAAAGATTATGTTAAAGGTCTGCAGAGTGGGAAAAAAAGAAGGTATAAAGCATTTTGTATTGATAGAATTTAGCATCAAATGAGGAACATAAATACATCTTCCAGGACTGGTTGAGCCTCATAATGTCATATGGATTCAAGTAAAGGAGAGCGTGGCAAGGTGTGTGTATGTGCTCATACCTTTGTGGAGCTAAGTTGTGTTGCGCACTGAGAAAAATATTATGGTCTATGATCTGCTAGCCAGTGAGTATTTGTGATGGTATAGAGGTTTCTATGTGACTGCAGGCACAAGAAGGGCTCTTTAGGCATAAGTACACAGTACACCCCTTTAAGTTCTATAATTGTAACAGTCCGTTTGGTCCTTTTTTTTTTTTTTTGCAGTAAATGTGTCATAAAATGTCCTTTTTGTAAATTACTTTGCTCCTTTTTTCAAAAGAAGTGGAGCTTTCAAAATCTGGCAAGTTGTTGTCATTATTATATGTTATAAGTGCTTAAAACAGTGTGTAAATACAAAGTAAACAAGTAAAAAACAGAATTTTCATCAGGTTTCTCTGTATGAACCATTGTAAATGTACACAACGAACATTTTTTGAGATTACAGAAATGAAAATTAACCTGCTTTACATCTTCTCAAACAGTTTTGTTTGCCTAGAGCTTTCAGTGTCCATGTTACAGGCTGTTAGATTTTTCTATGTCTGGGTGTTTTTTTAGCTGCAGTGATTTACCCTGAAACAGTTCCTGTCCAGCTGAAGATAGAGACCAACATGTAGTCATCACACATCCAGGGTGTGCTTCTATGGCAGAGACTGCACTGGTTCCTCCCCAGGCCTGCCTTCTGTCTTTTTCCTCTGAGTCTTCTCTTGCATTGGTGGGGACAGGAAAGTGGCCTTGGGTGGGGGGCTTTGGTGGGTCATTGACTTCTGCTGCTGCTCCTTATGCACAAGAAAGCTGCTAGCAATGACCAAAAACTCCCAGGCCTCTTGGTGATGCGGTGACCGGTCAGAAGTAGCTTCACCAGCAGCAGCATCACCTCCTCTGCTTGAACCCGACTCTGTCCTCGCCCTGTACCACTGCTAGTACTGATGGAATCTCTAGATATAAAGATATATATTATAAGATTAGATCAAATTTAGACAAAAGAAAGTCCTTGTGTTTCAGCATGCAGACATTTAGGAAATAATCAACCGAGAAATAACTTTATACTTTGCTACCTGATTTAAAAGCATTACAGCAGTGTGAGGTAAAGCCAACAAGAAAAAAACTAGACAAGATGTTGTAAAGGATTATTGTTATAACGTTAGAAATAAATATCCACTGTCAACAAACACTATTACTTACTGTAGTTGAGATGAAGACGGTCCTTCCACCACAACCATGTCCTAAAATTTCTATTTTCACTTAAGCCTGCCACACACATAAAGATAATCGGGCTGATTTTGCCCCGATTTTCCCCCTTCCGACCACGGACAGACATCGCCCGATTATCTTAAGCTCTTAAGATTATTTTATAAGATTCTCATGTAGTGTGTGGTGTGTTAAGAGTGAAATTCGGCCGACAATCGGCTCCGAAATCAGTCGGCGCCGATAATCGTAAATATTAAACATGTTCAATATTTACGATTGTCGGCGGAGAACGTTGTGGTGTCAAATCGTCTTGTGTGGGGGGGAAGCCGACAATCGGGAGTCCCCAACGTGACGTAATATTGAATTTAACCAATAAAGAGCGAGCTGACTGAACACGGAATTATAACGAGCTATCTCCATGGCTACGATATCCCTGGTTATCAGCAATATCAGGAAGACAGTTAAAGTTAGGTGGACCTCAGATATGGAGGATCAACTTGTCGAACATTGGCAAACACACGAGTGTTTGTACAATATTTCCTCAAAGTCCTACCACAACAGGAATGACAAGGACAGGAGTTGGCAAGAAATTGTTTACACAGGTTTACACTCGCTCTTCTTCACTTCTTCTTGTAGTTAGTTCAATGACTATTTTTGGTGTGACTGCCCCCACGTTTGTTCACGCGAGATTTCTTGCTTGAGGGACAAGATTCTAGTGCGTCAGAAGACAAATCTTTATGTGTGTGGTGTGCTGTGTTTGGAATATCGCAGGACACCACACACAATACGATCAAAACTGTTAAATCACAGATTTTTTATCTTCATGTGTGGGGTCTCTCACAGATAAAAAATCGGTTGAGATTTATAAAATCTTTGTGTGTGGCAGGCATTAGTCACTGGTTTGTCTGGGGTTGTTATGCCATTAAAGTCCCAGTGGAATGGAAGTTGGGGTGTATTTAGCTTTTCACAGTGAAATGGATTTGTTTATTTAATAGGGACAGTGCATATTTATTGACATCAGTACAAATACACAATTTAAATATGCTAGAGTTAGCACAATGGCTAGTTTTCATCTATTGTCCCTACACAGATAACAGAAAACCTAAAAACTAAGTAACACGCATACATATAACACCCTGATTAATTTTATTTGAGGAACAGACAAGTCAAGATGCAGCAGAACATATCAGTGACACATATTGTAGCAGCCTACAGTTACAAGAGGGATTCAAATAAAATCCTGAACAGCTGAAAAGTGGGCGGGCTTTGGGTTTAGTGCGATACAGAGCTGTAAAGGACTCACACACACACACACACACACCTCCCTCACCTGTTATTAGATGAGGAGGAGGACAAGGGAGAGAAAAAAGGGAACTGTGCCAATTAGATTTTCAACCTGCTCCGTGTCACTGTAGCGAGGGCGGCACATGCTGATGAACGCTTGTCAATCGCCGGCAAAACTCTGCCATCCGTCATCCAATTAGCCCTCAGCCACATTGGTTTGGAAATGAAAACAATGTTTTTTTTGCCCACTTGTATCCAACACACATCTCTTATCTCTCCATATTGCTCTGTTAGCAACTACGATCCTACGATTTGTTTTATATGACAGGTATGGCTAGTTAGACTCGAAGTGTAATTTGATTGGATGATTAACGCCCCTGACTGCAGGATGAGTCATCACATATTCAAAATCCATTTAACAGAATAGAAAGTAAAAGAGATTTAATGAAGATCATGATCTTAAAATACTCATTTAGATTTTTGGACATATTTTTGGTCATATATCACATTTGGCATACTGCCCTTTGTTTAGGGATGACCTGGGGCTGGCATCACAGCCTGTCCATTTCACTAGTAGTACTAACGTAGTACCAACAGGAGTAGTAAACGTTATCTGCGGTTCCTGGGAGTCCCAAATGGACGCGAGCTGTGTGAGCATTCTATTACCCAACCACAGGCTACATCTGCTGTAAACATCTCCTCCGTCTGTCAGCGGCTCACTAACCTGTCTTCACCAGGCTGACTGACAGCAGACACTGTCACCAAAACAGCGTTCATGTCGGCTCCATGGGAAGGAAACAACAGTGATTGTGGGCCGATGTATTGATTAATTGATTTGATTTCACCGTAGAGAGTGAGGGATATTTGTCCTTAGTGAAAAAGGTGAGGTCACAGACAAACTGCTGGACTGCCTCTTAATACAGATACAGAGTAGATTGATAAAATCTTTATAATGTATGCACATTTGCTTATAAGCACAGTTAATGCTTTGTTTTCGAGGAAGAGAAGGTGATTGGATTTTAATTTTAAAAAATTACGACAATTAAAATTTCTTTTAGATATTGCTTAATAGGTGTACAATGACTCGGGATGTGACGTAAGAGGGTCATTCCTACAGAGAGGCACCGCCCACCCATAAATGAATGTTGCACTGAATGAGCGTGACTTTAAAGGAGTTCTGTATCATTAGGCTTTCTGCAGGGAAAACACAAACACTAAAAGAAATGTCACAACAAACATTATCATCCGTAAGTGTTGGCTTCATTGTTCTGCACCACAGTGTAACACACACTAAAGTGGAAATCGAAAAATTAAAGCTTGAAGAATGAGAATTTTATGAAATGTTTTTCCTTTGTGCTGTTTCGCTACATTTACAAATGGATGTACCAAAGCGTAAAACTTTCTAGCTCTAAAGAGGATCATTCCTTTCAGCCATCAGTCAGGCTGGTTCACAGTCACTCTGCCTCAAATATTTTTGACACACACACACACAACAACTCGAGCATAAATATGAAACAAAAATGATGAAGTAGGGACATTTTTCATCAGTACATCTCTGCAGCTTTATGCCATGGTATGGGGGTTCCATCCAACATATAGCATCCTTTTTATATGATGCTTGATATTTCTTTTGACATCTTTATGAGACATACTCATATGATCAATGTCCTGTTTTCAGTGTTTCTTATATTGAATGTTTGGGTGACCCAAAATAAGACACACAAGACTTTGTGTGATCAAATAGATTTTTTTTAACATTCAAAGCTTCTATTGAGGATTTCAAATTCCTAAACAGAGTCCTCGTTTGAATAAAGTGATTCATTGGACTTTTTTTTTTTTTTCTTTCCGTAACTAACATCACTTGCATGCCTCTTTTGTGTGCAGCAAGCAGGAGATCAAACATGTTTTGACCGCGATGAAGTGGTCTTTTTGAAAGGCCAAATGCCACACATGGATTAAATGATAGATAATACATAATAAAAAAAATTGTGAATTTTGATACCTTCACTTCGTCTGTCTCGGTCTCAGCTGGACAGCTGCTCTGTGAACTGTGTGCACGTTAAGTGTTATGTTAGCCTTTAAGCCCCACGCTGTGAAACGCGATTGTAACAATTGTGGCGCTTCGCTGCAGAGTGAATATAGGGGAAACACTGATTAGTGTAGCCTAGTCTTTATCTGCGACTGTGGAGAAGTACTCGGTTCAAAATGAATAGACACTTTAAAAAAAAAAAGAAGCTGCGCTGCATTCAAATATTGACTTAGAATCCAGATGTCAGTGTTATGAAAGGATGCTTTACTGTGAAATATAAGGGTTGATATGGATATGGAACCACATGCTCATTACTCAGGGGTCTCAGCCCCGATTCCGAGAGGTTGTGTTTAAATGTGTTTTTGCTCTGTTTTAACGAGTAGAAAGCAGTCGTTTGGAGCCCGCGTGTACGCGTTGTATGATAACATAGTAGGCAAAGCTCCGCATTGATCTCTATTTTAATAGTGTGTTTGTAGAGCTTTTCAAAGAGCAGCCTGTGTGTTCAAGGCATTGATTGTTGCACAGTCACACACTTTGTGCAAATGCTGATTGACAGCTCTTCTTGATTGTTGTCTTTTGTTTACGCCACACAACTTTTGGGGACCGAAGCGTCTCTGCTGCTGCCGCTGCTGTGAATTGTCGTTCTAAACTGTCTCTCGTCAGATTTGAGTTTCTGTTGTAAAAAAAAAAAAGAAAAGCAAGGAGGTGTTTTTGGTGCAACGCCAGAACGATCAACTAAATGCTTTAGATGTTGCCTCTCATATCTGTTTTCCGAGAACCGACTTCAGCTGCCATGTTTGCCTCCGATGCCTGTACACTTTGCATTTTCATGTTTTCTCAGATGCATTGGATGCTCGCAGACTTTTAATAAATTAATACCAATTTGTTCATGACATATTATTTTTTAACTTCCACATCTTTTTTGTAAGCTTATATGTTTATGCAAGTGTGGAAGGAAATTAAAATTTAGGGAAATCACTTTTGTGTAAACCGCTCTGACACAGTTACCTTTTTAAAAAATGTTTTAATGAATTTAGAAGTGATTTAAAAGGACCAATAAAAAAAAAGCTAAATTTAGAAATCATTGAAGTGTATATGCCAAAAGTGTGGTACTGTGAAGGCAGTGAAGCAGGAAGACAAAAGCATGTTGATAGTGAAACACCGTGGGGGTAGAGACGACGAGAAGTAGCCCATCATTACCCGTTTAACGTTAGGGGACAGAATGCTCAATTACACACTTCATAAAACACATAAACACCCAACATGAGCACTCACATACATAATCATTTACAATCAGTTAGACTTGTCTTGTTGGGAGGTAGTTGAGCAAACTAATATTATCTCTGAACGAAGCAAAACACAATCATGTTACAGTATAAAGTATCTTACATGTTCAGCCTGTTAAAATTTATGTGCTACAACGTTAAACTTTCAATGTCTTTTATGAGGTAACAGTATATTATCATATAAAAGTATGTATTAGGCAACGATATTGTCAGGAAACCAACGAGTGGTTGTTTTCCTTCGCTAGCTATTGAAGTTCTTTTTATTTGAGGCATGTATTTAGGAAATATGTTTGACATTGAAGCAAACCATTAGAGGCCACTGCGCCTTTCTTTCCACAATTATGTCCTCAGGTGTCGAGGACGTGAATTGTTGTCGGGCGTTACAGTAATTGGTTGTCCGTCAACCATCATTTTGGAATGGGTTCTGTCTCACAGACGCTGCGTATGTGTTCAATAATGAACCTGATCCGTGTGACACTTAAGTTGATCCCGTTTTTTTTGTATTCCCAGGTTTAATGGATGTATAATTGCGTGCTCTGAATTATCAGATCAGCATGCACAGAGGAGTGAAATTGTGGGCTTTCACGGCCAAACGGCATGCTGGTCTTGATGAGAGGGATCGGATCCAGTTATGTGGAAACCGGCGACAGAGCTCCGCCGGGAGACATCAAAGCAAAAAGCCTGGTTGTGTGTGTGTGTGTGTGTGTGTGTGTGTGTGTGTGTGTGTGTGTGTGTGTGTGTGTGCTCTCATCTGATTTGTGATCACACCGGGCATTTTACCTCTGACCTGGAGTCTGTGAAGTGAGGTTTTGACATATGTTGGGCGCATCTGTCCTATTATGTCAGTTTAAATGGTAAAGTCACACTCAGAGGCTTGTTTTTTTTTTTTTGGTCATTCCTGAACAGGACGCATTACATGACAGTGTTGTGGTTGTAGTTTGTGGTGGTGTTGTGTTGGATTGTATTTTATTGCCAGTTGTTCCTGTTAACAGACCTTATTCAATGTATATAGTAGGGGTGTAACGGTACATGTATTTGTATTGAACCGTTTCGGTACGGGGTGCTCGGTTCGGAACGGAGGCGTACCGAACGAGTTTCCATACGGACATATTAAGTAGAGGACCGCATTTGTGGAGCGTGCTGCAGCCGCACATGCGCAGTTGCGCACACCGCGACACAATAAACAGCAGTAGTAGCGGACGTCATGGCTAATGCCGCTAGCGTTGGCAACAAGCCAGAGTTGGAGGACCCTCCCGCGACATTAAGGTCTCCCGTTTGGGAACACTTCGGCAAAGCGGTTTGGCGACATTGTTCATGTGAGGTCGGGTATGTTTCTGGCAACACGTCAAACCTGTTGACGCATTTGAAACGGCACCACCCCCACGTGAACATCGCTACAACGAGGAGTAAGACGAGCGTAGCGTGCGGGTCCACACCGCACCGACTGCCCGACTCGCGTCGGTAAATGAAGTCGGGCTACTTAATATGGCCGACTCGAATGGCGGATTACACATTTGAATCGGCTGAAATGAACGCCGACGTGGGCCGATTCGAGCGACCACACCAAGGAGACTCATGTCACGGACGCCGACTCTCTCAAAGACGCCGATTTTCGGTCCGGTGTGGACCCGCCTTTAGTGCAAACACAGCTCCGCACCGCATTTAAACAGCCTCTCCCTGCCCTGTTCAATTTTGCACATCAGATGGAGAAAAGATTTGTTTTTAAAAAAACAGTCTGAGCCTTATTCATGTTATTTAATCTGAGCAACAACTTGAAACTATTTAGTGTTGCAACTGTTCAATTTTGCACATCAGATGGAGAATTATTTTTAAAGAAACAGTCTGTTATTTTTATTTATTTTTATTTTTTAAATAAATATTTTAAATACTTGTATTTATATTTTTGAGCAGCATTCTAGCTCCAGTGCATGTTCCTACTGTTAAAAGCACAAAAGTAATAAACAACTAGCACATTTATATTTTGCATTTTGTTTTCTTACTGTACCGAAAATGAACCGAACCGTGACCTCAAAACCGAGGTACGTACCGAACCGAGATTTTTGTGTACCGTTACACCCCTAGTATATAGTAATATGAGCTTCTACAGGAGACCTAGCTATGAGTATTACATGTTATTTAATTGGGCTTATGATTATTTTTTATTTATTTATTTTTATTCATAAGTTTAATCAAATCATTTGAGTTATATATGCATTGTGCTGTATGTGTGTTGGTGTGGTCCAAGCTTGGTGTTTTATTAAAGCCATGGTTGCTGTTGCGGGGGTGCCCAGTGAAGTGGTTAAGCCCTGGCTCTCCTTCTACAGTGCAGAATGGGTAGGCATTAATCTGGCCCAGCTGGACAGAAGGAAATTAATGATCATTTACACTGACGACATAATCAGGCTTCATGCTGTCCTCCGATACTAAATTGCTTCTTTTGTTCCACAAGATCTCAGCCATTCTCTCCCCATCTCTCTCTGTCAGTGTCTTTTTCTTTCGCTCCCGCTCTCACCTCTCTCTTTCTTTAGTTCTTTTCTTTTCTTCTTCTTTTTTTTTTTTCCTCCCCAGGTCGTTCTCTGTTATCGGTCATTAAGTGCTACGTTTCCATGGAAACACCCAGTTTGGCAGGAATTGGCATGCTGCAAAAGTGTCCCTGTGATGTTCAATATGGGGGAACTATCCTCCTTCCACTGAGAGCTTGTCCAGTTGAGTGTGTCATTGCAAACCTGGTTAGGGATGCAAGTCATGCACGCCGAGCCTGGACGTTTCTAGAGGGAAAGAACAGGGATGGAGCTGACGTGTCTCAGCAGGGGGAAATATGGAAGGTTGTTGGGGGCAAAAGCATACACATGGCATGCTGAAGACGTCCCCTCGGTGCCTTATCTCTCAACCAGGGTCTGTGTAGCTGTTCCCTCACTTCTAAGAGCAGTGACCCTGTTGGCAGGTGACATGGGGGGCTGTCTGTGTGTAATTAGGCTGTGCTCTGTGTGTAATGACTTAGCATGGTGCCGCTCTCTATCAGGCCCAGCAGACAGCCACTGTTAGAGTCAGACGGTGGGCAGGAGGGAGGAAGGGGGTCGGCCATCACCAAGGGCAAGCCCATAGGACGTTTCTGTAGCCTCATCTCTCACAGGGGAGGTTAAATCGAGTCCCTGAGTCAGTGAAAATCCCACTATTGCTTATCTAAAGGGAGGAAGGGTTAAATATTCAGTCTGGGAGGCTCCGAATGTAATCTGCACCGTGTGTTTGAATTGTCTTTGGATTCCTCCCTCTCTGCTCCGGTCTGCCTGTGGTGAGACAGAGATAAGTGGGCCATAACAAAATGGCTGTCATAGCGACTGTCACTCAGGTATGTGCTGGGCCCGCATGGCGTTGTCTTTAAATATGAAATTACTTCCAACACGTGCCTGAAATTTCACCAATGCTGGCCCGGTGGAATAAAATGTTTTATTTTATGGGTGTCCTATTTGAGCGAAAAAAATTGCCTCGCTAGCGCCACCTACAAAATTGCAAGGCCACGCCGCTCTCACCGAATGACATGAAATTTGTCTCCGTCTGCTCTACAAAAAAGCCTCTTAAATCACAAATCTTTTTGAAAAATACATTTTTGAGAATGTACAACTGTGCTGTGGATCATTACTAGACCAAACAGATTAAAAGCATCGCCTTGCTTTCGGAAGTCTCTGGAAATCAATACGTAGCGCTACAGGAAGTCAGACATATTTTTCGATCTTCGTGCATTTTTTTTTAACCATTTTCAGCAATTACCGGGGTTGTTTTTTAACAAATTCCTACTAGTTTTAAGAACTAATAATTTTCAGCAGTGTTCCTGTGACATTTTGCCTGGCCACGTCGCTCGATGTCCCGCCAACGTGTGTCAAGGTTATAAAAAAGTTACTTATCAGGTTATAAAACACAAAAACAATGCCTCGTACGAAAATATTTTCCAAATCTAATTCAAAATCATGAAAATAACACTGTTAAAAATAAATTCTCAACTGCATTCAGGTTAATTTGGATTGACGGGATTAAGACAGGGATTTTTCCCAGTGTTTAGCTGTGTGAAACAAAGTCTTGCATATTTGGATAATGAGCTCTGTATTCCACTGCTGTGCGTCCTACGCCACACTATTTCCCCCCCATTTGAGTTATATAATAACACCTCATTGACCTCTGCTGCTCTAATACCTCTATGAAGTCTCTTCCCCAAATTTCAGCTGATCCGAGCTTGGCTGTCTCTGGCTCTGCACGTTGCTTACTTTCAGCTCATTATCCATTTCATATTTACTGATGTTTTTACCAGGGGGAACATAGCGGAGGAGAGTTCAGATGACTTGTCTTATTTACAGAGTTTACAGGAGTAGAAATGCTGCCAGAGGAGCAGTATTTTTTATATATACAACATTCAACACAGTGGAAAACGGGACGACAAAAATAGTTTGGGGTCTGAAAGTAGTTGCTAAAGCTTGGCACGGATGGTCAGATTTGCGGAGCCGCAGTATAAACAGGAGGGGACAGATTTAGTGTCTGTGTAAGAGATGATGAGAGGATATGAGCTGCAGAAGAGGACAGGCAGATGGTTTGAAAGAGCAGCGGCGCCTTTACTTTCTGGCATGCTTGACTACGGACCAAGATTAGAACGTGTAAGAAGGGCTGCAAAGCAAATATAATGCAATTGGACATTGATTATTTAAGAAAACATAATGAACTGAAACACTTCCTCAGCGTTAATATCATCAAAATGTGGCACCAACATGTCTTTTCAGTGCAGTTCCTCTTAGAGTATGCTTTTGCCTATGAGTTTTAAAACTAGGAGAGAGCACAGGAACTAGCCATTTGTTCAATAGACTGAAACAAGCCAAGCTCGCAGTTAGGTTGATGGACAGGTGCCAGGCTTCATCAGTAGCGTGGAAGTGGCGCAGTAATTAGTCAAATGAGGAGGAAATGGAGGAGACGCTACAGAGAGAGAAACCCCCTGGGGCCCTGTCTCCTCAGCAGGAGGACCTCCACGGCCCACTCAAACACACAGAAAAACACACAACCATGCAAACACAAATTTGCACTCATACCAAAACATAATATGCAGAGTTTCACACGTTAGAAGTCGTTTAGATGGAGAAACCAAGGAGCACACATGCCCCAAAGCAGGAATATACATACCCACAATCTCTGACACACACAGACACGCACTCATCACATGTTAGTTTGCTGCTGCTGCGACTTAATGCGACGGGATGGGAGATGAAATTCAGATGATTGTGTGTTTTTGATGAACAGCAGCCCCGGTCTGAGACATTACTGTGACAATAGAGGCAGTTCCAGGGAATATTTTTTTTTAAGAGAAATAGTGGAGGGGAGAATTATATGGAGGATAATATTGTTCCTGTCTATTTGAGAAAACCCAGCGAAAGAGGGGGGAAATACAATTCCGTACCATCAGCAAGTTAATAAAAAGGCTGCAGTTTGTCTCTGTCGAAAAGACAAATATCCTGACTGAGGATGGCAGGGAGGAGAGAAGCAGGGGAGAGGCTGCCCCACATTTCCCTTCGTCCTTCCTCACGCCAACAAGTCCCTAACCATGAATCCTTCTGTCTAGTTGCCAACTGGCTGGCTGCTTTCCACCGAGTGAGGCCCGTTCAATCCAGTGAACGCACACCTCTTCTGTATGACCCTTTTGCTTCTGCTGACAGGGCTAATTAATGAATATATACAAAACTGGGCAGTTAAAAGATCACCGTGGAGTCCATCTGTCCAGCTGGTCTTGTTTGCCATTTGGTTTGCGCCCTCTGTGGCTTGGCATAGTGAATCTCCCTTCCCACACAGTCAGATTGGCATGTTTATCCCTTTGGAGAGTCCGATTTTTAATTTTCTATTTATTTACTCGTTTGGAAGAAGACGTGAATCAATAATGACGTTTTCAAGGTCAGTTTTGCTAAGGCTCTTTGTTGTCTCCTGGTCAGTCAAACTGACCTATGATGACGAATGAGTTACGGCTCTTAGGGTCTAATCTCCACGCCGTGGCAATCACTAAAACCAGAATAACAAGCACTCACGGCCTCTAGATCTTGTATAACGCGCCACAAGTGAGCTCTGGATGAAGATGCTAATCACATCACTTAGGATGTTGGCGCGATGCAATGAAGCAGCGAAGACAGCGAGTTTAAATGCACTGATTACATTTGAGCCAGACGATCCAACACCTGCAGGTGAAAAAGCTATTTCAGCGACGAGATTAGACGAGGCTGAGTGTATGCAAAGTCCTGGGTCTGTGGGGTGTTTGTTCACGCGGGTGTGCGGTCTCGTGCGCATAAATAATGTTTCGCTTTGTTCAGACCCGTTTGTATCACGAGTCGACAATCCCTCTGATAATGTTACACTCGATGTCGTCCCTCTGCTTCGCTCTCTCTCTAATCTCAAACTCCCCCTCGAGGGGGTGCATGTAAATATTTAGCCCAGCCTTTGTTTCCTATGACGATTCCCCGGATGCAGCGAGCGCTCGGTTGCGTTTGTGTTGGCACTGGCACCCTGTGTTTCCTCTGAGACTATATTGGAATCATGTCTATTTCTTTGACATGTTTTGTTACTGGCTTTCTATAAAACAAACACATCTTTTTATGAGCAGCAAACTAAGCTGCTCGACCTTGGATATCTAACTTTAAATAGCTGTCATCTCACAGTGAGAAGGATGCACTAGTTGGTCTAGTGGGCATGGTTGAATATCAATTAACTGTAGCGCCACTACCCATAGTTACTGTTGCATGCCCAGCGTTTGTGTCTAACACTACACACGATGTTGTACTAAGAGACTGAGGTCAAAGCTGCATGTAGTGCACAGAAATCCAGCATCCTCACCAGTTAATCATCCGTTTATAAGACCGCAAGAATCTGTAGGTAGTAAGCCAGCGGAGCGTGCTGATTGCAGTTTATGTTAGAGCATATAAACACGCTGTTTAAGCTATTAATCACACTTTAAATGCACAGTCCCATGCGTCTGCATGTGGAGACATTTCAAAGGAATCATGTGGAAGCAAAATGTAAATCAGGCTTCAGAATGTTTGTTTTTTGCAGATATAGAATCACTTGGTAGACTTTTTGCATGATGCATTAGCCAAGCCCTGGTAGACAGGCAGAGGGAGTGTATGCCATCAAAGCAGGTGGCGGATTAGCTGCATACATGTTCAGCTGTCTCTCTTTTCCCTCCGTCTCATTTGGACAGGAAACTTCCCCGAGATGCTAGCTTCACAATAGCCGTCAATGCTTCTGCTTCTTCTTCCACGTCTGACTGGAGTCCTCTGGAGGCTCCCAGTCCCGTTGAACTACGAGAGGCTTCTGGTGTGTTGTGTCTTATCGAGCTCCTGTGAGGGGGCTGCTGCTCCCCTACTCCTTCTCTCTTATTGAACTCTTCCCGGGGCCCGTTGACGCTGGGTCTACTCGGCAGAGCCCACTAATATTCCTTAATGACGCGGCATCCGTCTCTGTCAAGCTCAGCGCCGCAGCAGCCAGGCACGGGCCTATTGTGGCTGACTTCACAGAGAGATAAGCAGCGCTCTCTCTCAGACACAGATGAAGGGACAATAATATTAACACGAACAACCCGAGAACAGCGAAAAAGTCAACAAATAAGTCTTTATATGAAGTGGCAGGAACGGGCAAATCGTCTTTCGTTTGTTATCACTTTTTACTGACTTCGCTGTGTTGATAACAAGAGCAACATTTAGAAAAATTCAAGGCTTGTGCAACAACACAATGCAGTTCCTTTTACTGAAGTTGAGTAGTCGGGAGATCGACTTGCAAATCAGTGGCCTCGTGTGACGACTGTCGGGAACAGTAATTTTCTGGAGTCTTGCCACCCTCTGTCTTCCCATCTGTGTGTTTACAGTGACGCTCAGAGCTTGTCACGCTGGAACCAGTCATCATGGCTAATGATGAGAATGTGAGTGTGTGTGACGTGTCCCGTGTGCGAGCTGTGCAGAGGGCGTGTGAATGTGAGTTTTGCGCACACGCGCGTGCGTTTGCACGACTCGCGAATCTGCGTGCGTGTGATTTTTGCATTTATTTATTTTTCCCCCCAGTGTGGACTCGACTGCCAGATAAAGCATATTGGTCGCAATTTGGCACGGTTGCGTCTGTCGCATCCCGCGTGAGTGTTAGCAGCAGAAGGTCCGTTTGGCCGTCAGTGGCGCTCTGCAGAGCCACCTCTCCTCTCCTCCTGTGAGAATGACAGGCCTACACAGAATGCTGCCCAGGCGTCACAGACTCCAGCCAACGGAATAACTGATTAACACTGCTAAATAGCTCCGCGGCTTTCCAATCCATATTATCTTTCCACTTTACAAAAGGGATGGGCACCACAAAACAGTCACATCCATTTTATTTACTTATAATCCCCATTCCAGTATAGTCTTCTTTTTTTTTATTGTGCAATGCTGCTTAGAGCTGACATATCTGTATAATGTAAATAGGACTTTACTGTGCCCGTGCTCTTTTAGTGCGGAACATCATCAATCATAAACATGCTTTTTAATGAATACATTGGTGTGTGTTTGCTCCCGTTGGAATAGCTTATTTGCTCTGGTGAGGGAGGAGATTTTAGCATAATCTCCATTGATAGTTACTGTTAGAATGTAGTGTTGTCACGATACCAACATTTTGGTACCGGTACCAACATGTGTTTCGGTACTTTTCGGTACTTTTCGATACTTTTTCAAATAAAAAGTGAACGCAAAAAATGTAATTACTGACTTTATTTTAATAGAAAATCTTAGAACAATAACATATTAATCAGCAAATAAAATAAAATACCACAAATACAAGCTTTTCTAATGCACACAATTTTAAAAATGTTAAAATATAAATACAATAATATAATATATAATAATATAAATGAACCAGCTCTTTTTTTTTTTCTTCCAGAGCTACTTTTGTTAAGAGTGAAGGGTGGTGGCGCTTGCTTTTAGCACTGAATGTGGCTTTTTTTCCTGAGTAAATGACCCGTCGTTCCCTGAGCTCAGTGTGGAGGTCTGGGTGCTGGTCCTTTAAGTGTTTGGATAAGTCGGAGGTGTTTCCGCCGTTAGCCATGCATGTGTTAAACACCGTTTACACAGTGGTGCTTCGGCGTTAACTGCCTCGCCTTGCTCATTTGTTTTTAGCTAAAGTACGGCCATATCGCACTTCGCGGCGCTGGTTTGTCCACAAGTTGCGGCGTGGTGACGGTTGCAGCAGCCATTTTCCTCTCCGTGCTTCGCTCGCTCGCGCTCTCTCGCGCTCTCTCGCGCTCGCTCGCGCTCTCTCGCGCTCTCTCTCTCGCGCTCTCTCGCGCTCTCTCTCTCGCGCTCTCCAAGCTTTCCTCCTGCTCCGTTTGTTGCTCCAGTCCACGCTGCTCGCTAACTTGCTAGCGGTTTCCTCCGGCTTGCTTGCTTTTTCCTTTTATCTCCCCAAGCTGCGGCTCGCTCCTCGTCCTCTCAGCTGTAGTTACAACGCGGTGACGTCACGCGGCGAGTTCTCCGCGCTGTTGCGGGCGCTGCCGGCGGCGCTGCAAGTACCGGTCCCGTATGCAAATGCAATATAGTACCGTTTTAAATGCCTCAGTACCCCGGTACCAAATTAGTACCGGTATACCGTGCAACCCTATTAGAATGTATAGCAGGTCCAACTGCATAATAAGATATTCTACAATCAGTCAATGTAAAGCAATAGCAAGATTAAAATATGTTTTTTTACTGTGGTTTGTACCTAGAAGTGATTTACCTTAGCTCAGAGACTGCATATGATGATCAATAACGTTTTCTGACACATTGCTAGTTTTGCCCCCTCCTGTAGCTGCCCCATTACCTGTGAGTGAGTCAAGCTTTAAAGCCCTCAAATATAATTTCAAGCAGGCTGATGTAGGTATGGCCCTTCAGCGATGATGGTCACTCATCTTAAACCTCCAGCTAAAAAGAAGACGAAGCTCCTCAGGCCTATCGTGGCCAGCATGTGACGTCGGTCTGCACCCAGTGCTCCTCCAACCTAATGCTCGTTGGGTGCTACTCGGCTGGAGCACAGTCTTGTTGACAGCAGAGCTCAATCTTCTCCCAGAATAGTCCGGGACCTCATGTGCCCATTACAGGAACTTATAATGGCCAACCTGTCAGGGAGATGAGCACCCTACAACTCTGTTTATCGTTATTTGTCTCTCTTTGGATTTTTATTAGTCCATATAGAGTGATAAAAAGATTTCCTCGGTGAAACATCCATAGTGTTTCACATACAAAATGGCTTAGGAAGTGATATCGGTGCTGCTTATGGTGCAGTACATGATATACAATAGACACAGGTCACTGGAGAGGAGGACAAACGGATGCAGTCCACTGCTGTCACGCCCATTTACACTTGCTCCGTATGTGATACTGTTGTCATCTGTTAGGCTTATGTACGTTTTCTGGTGTTTAAAAAAGAAAAAAAATCTTATCTCTATTAATATAATATATTTTATTAACTTTTTATAATGTTTGAGAAGTTGTTCTGTTTTTTGTTCTGTTGTCAATTTTCACATATTTAAGCTAACATGCTGCGACAGATTTGGGTTATTTAACTTTATGAACCATATATAGAATTTTGGGCATGAAGTTATATGGAGAGATTATTTATGGCGATATTGAATTATTTCTGTGCAGCGAATTTATATGTAACAGGATACACACATGTCAATGCAAGTGTAATCTGTAGCTTTTGTCTGAACCCAGTATTGATATTGTTTGAATGTTATAGCCGCTCTACTTCTGAGACCCGGGTGCTGGTGTAAATTTACCATGTGAGCGTGTGTTGCAGCAGCTTAATTTCATTTTTTCATAAATTTTGGACCACAATGACAGTGGTGGACTTAATTTGTCAATAGTTTGCTTGCTTTATGCTTTGATGAGGTAATTAAGAAGTGCATTTTCCAAAAATACTGCTTGATTATTGCACCATCAGAGACTACACAATTAAACAACAAATTAGACTCATTTTAAATCCCTAATTATAGAGGGAGAATGCAGGACAAATTATGAAAGTTGCATTGGGAAGTTTTTTTCTCGCAAAAAAATACTCCTCCAACTCTTTGTTCACAAAGACAAAAAAGTGGACCTTAGTGCATATTATAAGAATTTAAAATGTTTTGAAATCCCCCGTGAAGCAATATGAGCCCTATTGATCTCCGTCTGTCTTTGGCGTTTTGTTTCTAAGCCCAGCGAAGAGAACGCTCGGCCTGTAATGTCCCGGAGACGGCCATGAATCTTCCGAAGAAAGGCCAACCCAGAGAGCACTACCACACATTAAGGGAATGAATATTGATTTAAAAAACAAATTTGACATGGTTTTTAAATCGACTTGAAAAATGCATTGCTTAAAAGAGTCAGGGGTGTGATGTCTGGCAATGGAGCGGAGAAAAATTTGCTCTTGTTTTATGGTTTGATAATTTTCCATTAATGGCTTCTTCCACCTTGAGAACCCCCCCCCCCCCCCCCCCCTGTTGAATTGCAGAGTGACTCATCTTTCAGGATGACAACACACTTTTAAATCTATGGTCTACATTCTGATAATCAGTTGAGCCTCTGATGCAGATTTGAAAAAGGCATCCCCCCAACAAAACCCCGCCCCTCAGTGTTCAACGATTCGACGAGGCGGGATGAGGAGGAGCAGAGGAGACGAGGGTATGGATGGAGGATACGAGCCAGTGGGAGACTTCCGGAGCAATAGCTCCCATTGGTCGATTTCTATGCAGGCCTACAGCTGATAGACTGAATGGATTTTTCTTTACTCCTAACCATAGCTTTAAGAGATTCTTTTCTTTTGTTGCATCATAAATGTGTGCCGATCACACCACACCTTCGCCATTCACTTTGTGAAGTAGTTGAAAGTGTTGCTTGAAACTAAGCAGGATCCCTTATCCCTCAGAGGGCGGCCAAAATAAGACACCAGGCAATCTCGTCAGAGTGCTCGGCTGGCATGGTCCGGGCTTCTGGGGCCAGGTCTGCCTGCTCAGTGGGCCAGTGGAGGGAAACTGCCTCTGGCTGCCTGCCCAGCCTTCAGCTAGACAGAGACAGATCGTATGGACGCCGGTGTTTTCTTCTCCTAATTGCTGCGCATCAAGACAGACGCAATGTTTCATACCAAAGCACGAGATTGTCACTTTTGGAAATATGAGCATTGTTTGGTTCATAAACAATCATGAGCCTCTCAGACAAGATGCTGATTTTAATCCTGTTTGATGTAGTTGTGTCTGCTGTGTGCGTGCCTGGGTATTGAATGTCAAACACCCCTTAATAATGACTGCAAGTTTAATTGATTCACAGTCTTAATCAATTGATAAATACAGACAATGACTTGCTCATTGTGAACAGACCCAACTGATCAGCCCACAAACAGCAGGGGTCCTGCAGGAGACATGCAGAGTTCAGTGTTAAAATAATTGCACTTTGTTGTCAAAATGTTTGTCCTTTTTGAGGATTTAAGATAAAGAAATAAGTATAAGTTAACCCCCAACTTTAATGATTTAAAGCTGCTTAATTGGAAATTCAGAGCGTGACTATTGCATCAAATAACTATTTGTACTGTAAATATATAATTGGCTACCTGGGCGGATAATTAAGTCACACTGTTTGTGTTGTAATTCGAGCCTCTCTGTTCTTTGATTATGTAGCCTGTGTGTGTGTGTGTGTGTGTGTGTGTGTGTGTGTGTGTGTGTGTGTGTGTGTGTGTGTGTGTGTGTGTGTGTGTGTGTGTGTGTGTGTGTGTGTGTGTGTGTGTGTGTGTGTGCGCTAATGAAACCCTTTGGACACGTCGTCATATGTATGCTGGAAATCCAACATGCTCATTAACAGACTGCTGTGTTATTTCACCCATATTAACTATATAATTTGCAGATTTTCAGATTACATTTTCATTTTACAGTAAAGCACCCCCGGCCGCTGTATTTTGCACACTGATCAGTCACACCTTTAGGTGGCGTGGCTTCACACTCCCTTTTGCTACTCAGACACATACTAAAGCTTAGCATGTACATTTTTATTCTTGATTTGACTCATTTTCAATTTTCTGTGAAGTACATTAAGTCATATCGTGATTGAAGTGTGTATAAATGCCCGACCAAATCATTGATTGAATAAGTGAATTTATACCTCAAACCAAGGGCAATTAACTAGAAACAACCTGAGCAAATGCAGCATTTAAGCCTCACATTAAGAGAATTTAAAAGACCCTAATTGCTTTAAAATATTCAACAACAACAGGCTTTCCCAGGGTTTCTTCAGATAAGTATACAAAATGGGTTTTATGGTGTGAAAGTGGGTCTTGCGGTGTCTTTGGGCAGCAAGATAAGTAGTAATCCCTCGGGTGGTGCTCTGTTGTAGACTACATATCCTATAGAGCCTGGGCCGCTGAGTCAGCAGCCTTTACAATTCTTCCAGGGAGAGCAGACTAATCTCCCGAGTACCTTCCCCTGTCAGCGGTCCAAGCATCTGTCGTTCTGCCTCTGGATGCTCCCTTGCAAACACCCCGGTACCTAGAAGCACCCCAAACCCAGTCCTCTTTCTTGTTGTTTTTTTGTGGTTTTGCAAAGAATGTGTCTTTTCGGGTTCTTACCTGATTTCATTATGGTAATGCCCTCCTAACAGTGCTTGATGTATTGCTTTTATTCTGAGTGAAAATGTTGCACTTTCACGAAGGGATTATGGTCACAAAAAATTCCGTTTGATTTAGAATAGGCTTAAGTGACAGACGTGTTGTCGCCACACTACAAATACGGCTTGCTTGTGTTCATTCCAAAGAAGTGAACGTCGAGGAGATACAAGGTGTTCACCCAGCAGTGAGGACCTGCTGGAGTTTGCGTTTATTTAATTTGATCCCGACTGCCAGACTGCAGCTGGCTAGCTAAGTGCTTTGCCATTAGTGCTCTGTGCTGTGTTTAATTCTGCTACAGTGCTGAGGCTTATGGTTCTAATGCCAGACTGTGTACTGCCTGCTCTACAGTAAATGTTTACCATCTTGTGTGGCGCCTTGAGAATAATCCAACGGCTCCTCTGTGGTCTCCTTAATTAAACTAATGGCTCCGGTAATCTGACCTGTGATTCCCCGTGTGTTCTCCTGCAGATTTATAATGAGAAGAAGAGCCAGTTTGAAATCAAGAGGAACAACCCTAAGGACTTGGTGGAGAGAGTGGCACGGGACATCTCCAAGCTGCTCAACAGCAAGAGGAAAGCCCTGGAGGTAAGAGGAGGATGCACCTGTGTACAAACATGCACTTTCAAACACACAAAACAAAATAATACAGTCGGAAAACATTGCCTATATTTCTTATATATATATTCCTTTTTATAGTCCTTCTTATTGGATGCTTCTGAAACATAGTTTGTGTGACGCATGAGAAGAGAGGTTATTTCAGAGGTTATCATTTCAATGTCCTGCATTTTGGAGTATAATTATTACCACCGTTCCACTCATACAGGCCTGTGATTAGTTAAAAAAAAATTGTTTCGCTCTCACAGTGGGGAACCTCTAACCCCTTCAAGGAGAAGCGAGAGGGGGGGGATATAGAGGCAGCAAAGTGATTGACAAGGAGGGAAATTAGAAAAGTATATATAATCAACTTTTCATTTTTAAAAGCCAGCGAGAAATAAAAGAAGAATTTCCTTAAAAAAATCTAACTGTTGGCCCCTGTTTAGTAGTCTGTCTCACAGTTTTGTTCAAATTATTTCCACACATTTTATTACAGGGACATTTTGAGAGCATATCATTCCCAAATTACCTGATTAGAATGTGTATTTATTGCTATTTAAGACTAAATTTGTTAATTCTTTCCACGATTGCAGTGAGGCATTCCTTTTAATCAGTTTGGTGATTCTCATCATCTGCAGTCGCACACACACACACACACACACACACACACACACACACACACACACACACTGACTCCTTTTAATCATTGTTATCATCTGATCGTGATCCAGCTCCACACCCACACTGAGATCGTTGAGGCTGTAATGTATCATTCAAACTTTCCCCTGCATTTAAATATGTATTTTCCATTTCACATACAGCTAATTAAGAATTAGCTACAAAGTTACAAAAAGCTTATATTGGTTTCATCAGTGCATCCTTGTATGTATAATTTGAATCCTTATTTATGGATAGGCCAACTGAGGGACTGTCCACTTTCATTCCCTCCGTTTCTGTCCAGATGTGGTGACTCAAGGTCAAAGCATTGACCGTTTTAACACAGTTGAAGCCTTTATAAAGCGACAGAAGTGTGTATGGTGTATTTTAAGAGCATAGATTATTGTGGGATGGGACACTATCATGCCAAGGAGGGACAATTAAGTCTCTTAAGGCGTTTCTATGTCTGAACATCCACCCCGTATTTTTTGAAAGAAGGTTCGGCAGCACTAGACCCACCTTCACCTCCCTCCTCCACCTCCCCCAACATACCAGATCCCCCCTCCAACCTCCACAGGCCACACTGTCACCTCACATCCTGTCTGGGATATTCACTCAGGAGGGAGGAAATGAGGTGAAAAAAGAGAAGGACTGGAATGAGAATGTCTCCCTGGGGCGTGGAAAAATCAAGAAAATGATGTTCAGAAATTCATAGATTTAAAAATGAGCAGCGAGCGGGAGAGACGGAGGGGTGTGTGGAGGGAGGGGGGGGAGGTTGTAGTTGGAGGGGGAAAAAGAGTTTTAGGGAAAAAAATCCAAAAGAAGAAAGCAGAGAGAGGAAAAGTGAGTCAGATGACTTGCAGAAGTGAACAAGCAATGCAAAACCCGGGAGTCATAATAAAATGCAGATACAAAAAGGTATGCAACAAGTTCATATATGTTTCATTTGGACAGGTAAGGTTTGTTTTTCAAAACCTAAAAATTCAAGACTAGACTCATACATTCACATGGACTTAGTATTCATACAGGGAGAAAAGTGAAAGCCAGGTCTTAATGCATTCTGCAGATAAGAAGGTCTCAATCTCTGCTCAGCACCATATTGACAGCGTTTTATATTTCAGCCTGTTTCTACCCCCTGTAATGGTTATTTAGTCTCAAATATCCTCTGCCACACATTTCAAAAAAAGAGGAAGGGTGTGTGTGTGTGCATGTGCAAGAAGAAATTATTCTTCTACAACCTATTTAAATACTGCTTGGGGTGATTCGTTCTAATTCATGTTTATATTACTAATGAGAAAATACACATTGACTGTGAATACTCAGTTACTGATATACAGAGTGGGGAGGGATCTGGATTTAGTTGCTTTAGCCTCAATTCTCAAATTAGCTAAATAATCTAAATTCTCTGCTTATTTGGATAGGGGTTAAAAGATTCAGGTGAGCTTTCAAGTATTTACCTGCCTGGGCTCGCTGTCTAGCCGGAGTTATCACAAAGATTCAGTTTGAGGCGTGCAACAGTTGAAAAACACAGCTTCATTAAAACAGTCCTGTTTATCCTGCTTTCAGCTATAATATCCACATTTGGTGTAACTTACCCAGCAATGTGAACTTACTTTCACACACATAGCCATGTAAAGGTTTATAATAATATATTTCAAAGTGCCACGTACTGAATGTTGTCCCCCTCACCCCCCCAAAAATGGAGGATGCGTAAGCTGACTTACTTTTTTGTCAAAAGCTTTCCCCCATTTTGATTATTTCCCTTCCCTTGTCTTAATCTCCTCCGCTCCATGTCCCCGTCTGCTCTTTCTTTCTTGCCTCTGGCTGCAGCCATTTTCTCGAACAATGATCTGATTCTCAGGTTGGTGCCAAAATTAAAATGTAACACAAACCCCGCTGGTAGGCTGACAGGCTCGACATGTTTCCGGCGGACACTTTATATAAATCTCTTTGTTTTCAGAGGCAGGTTGAAATATGATCATCATCGTGAAATAATCTTGTGATATTTAAAATGAAAGCTTTTGAATTACAGCTGACGCCAGGACTCATCTTTTATATTTGAGGGTTGATGAGCTGACTTTGACTTTGAGCAGCCAGTCAGGTTAGAATGTAGTTGCATATAGTAAATTGTTTTCTGTGTTGATGTTTTTTTGTTTGAGTCACATTTAAGCAGGTAATGTCGTGATCGTCAAGTCATAAGTTTGTGAATATTATTCTAATGATTCCCTCAATACTTACCTACAGTCGGTAAATAGCTATTAATATTCCTGAATCATTAGGTTTGCCGTTAGGAATTATTAGACTTTATTTATTTTTCATTCCTTGACACCTTCACTGTAAGGCTAATCAAGAGAGTAATAATGGCTCCCATTGGTCAATTTCTATGCAGTAGACCATAGATTTAATGTAAAGCCTATTTATATGTAACTCCAGAATATCTGTAAAATAATAACACATGTGATACACTTGAATCAAATCCACCTGAATCAACTTACCTTCTGTAAGTGCCCTATGAATAAAGATAATTCATTCACGCAGCTTTTTCAGTGCACTTTCTGCTTCCTGCATAGTGAATCACAACAACAAAAAATGATTTAATTAGAATCAAAAGTTAATATGATAAAGTAGCCTGCTGCACTTAGCCCACGCTTACCAAACGTCTGCTTAAGTAGGTATCACTCTGAATGAAATGATCTAATGATCATGGCAACGTTTGGTGCTGAGAAATGAAGATATATTATATATATTAATTCATATTTTTTAAGGTTTTTTGTCACATTTAAATCATTAAGGCTTGAATTTAGGCATGATTGAAGGTGTAGCCGCTTTGAGTGACAGCAGGGTGCAGTACCAGGTTGCTAGGTTATCATACACCCTGGGATGTACTGTATATTTGTCCCCACTCTGTTGCTTGATCATCTAATCGATGCTAATGCTTGATATTTAAGTTGAGCTTGCCGTCATACCTGGTTGTTGCCTCTCTGTGAGTGTCTGTGTGCATGCACACATCACATGCACCGGTCTACATGTGCTTCTTTGTACTTCCATCGTGTACACACTATCAGAGCAACAGGCTCCCAGCTGAGTGATGATACAACAGTGTCTGTCTGACAGGCCTTTTAACCCAGAGCAGCCAGAGAGAACACAGCCCTCCATGTAACCTGTCATGTGTATAAAGCCAAACAGGTGTGTGAGACTTCCCAGACTCATCCGAGCCCCTCATTCCTTCCCGTGCTCCTCTTTGTGATGCTTCATTTGATCGCCACAGAGGCCGGAGATCAGTTGGGCCCTTCACACAACCATATGAGGTTGCACAACATCCCCGAACACTGTCAGTCAAGCCAGGCGGAGTTGAGCTGTCAGTCAGGGCGCTACTGGGATTTTCCCGCCTCGGGGAGGGAGGATGAGGCCTGGAGCTACAGACAGAGATCGTGTTACATTCCCATCAGCTGCTGCACAGCAAAACTACCATTGTCAAAGCCCTTAAGTTCTGATTTCACAGAGGGAGCTGGCGGAATAGAGAGGGGACTAAGGTTAGTCTAATCCAATTACACAGATCTCAATACTATTCCAATACCACTTAAAGGCTGAGGGATGGTTGCCTCTGGGCTGCTGGCTGCTTGATGGGTACACACCCAGCACACCACTGGGTTGCTTGCTGAGATGGTTTCTGGGTCAAACCACGGAGATGAGACAGGAAGATGAAGGGACGAGGCTCGGTCGAATATGCTCACAATATTTCAAATGTACAGACGAGCAACATGAGTGAGTGTGGAAACCCGAGCAGCAGGCACACAGATGAAATAACAGGGAAATATATTTTTAGCTGCTACTGAGGCCTTTTAGTCAAACAAGTGTGCATGCCGGGATCTGTGTTTAACTCCACTGTTATGGAAATGAAATAGTGGCCTATATAAATAGATATTATTCACTGTGTTTTTTTCGTGCAGCACAGCGATGGCAAATATCTGTAGACTAAGTGAAACTGATGTGTTGTGTGGTCACACCTGGGATGTTCACACCCGAGGTGTGTTTGTACCTGGGCCAGCTGCTTCCCAACATATCATGTCAAGATATGTTACAACATCCACAAACATTTTTTTTTATATATTATATCTGTCTGTCTGGAAACAATATCAGTTTAGGTGAGTATATTTTCCCACATAACTTACTATTGCCCTGTTTGACTTGGTCTGTCCCTCGCTTAGTTTTCTCTTCCTATAGGTGGACTTCCGTCTCAGCTGATCACAGGAAGGATGCAGCAAATCTACACTTTGTTGGAGGAGCCTTAAGAAATTCACAAACTTATCCCCGATGAACTTCTTTGGCACAAGGGGCCCTTGTGTAATTTCCAGTGGCCAACCCAACACTCTTGTGGGACATTTCAATCGTCTTATGCGCTAATTCTCTTGTGCGTTGGCCCGGTTCTGCACATGACATGCAGGACTGTTTTTATCGGAGAACATAAAGCGAAGTGAAGAAAACTGCGGAAGGTGGTCAGTTTCTCTTTCAGGAATCAAGGAAATGTTCTGTGACTTTTGTAGTCATGCTGATAGTGATTGCGAGAGATTGCAAGATAGCTCGGACCGGACACTCTGCAGGGGACAGCAAAAGTGTGCTTGACAGAATTAATCAATCAGACTGCGTGGGCCTGCGTCTCCTCCTGACCGTGGAAAACCAGGATGACACAGCCGGGGTCAGTGATGGGGAGGGGACGGGCCGCTCCGAGTCATCTGTCATCACGTTGCATCCGTTGGTAATTCACGGAGACACACACTCTCTCACACATGACACGCACAGCCAGCGTGCGTTTTGAAAGGAGCGTGAGCATGCACGTGTCGGCACAGACATGAAGATCTGCTCAGCTTAGAGCGTAGTAATGACGTCTGAAATACCTCGTTTCCACCAAAGAAACTGAGGGAATTATAGCTTATATTGAAAAGGTATCAAAATGTTTTCCAGTTTGCTGCCTCATTACCTTGTCGTTCTACACAATTATGTGTTTTTGTAACTCTGCAGCAGTCGGTTGACATGTCTAATAGTTTGATCTCTGAAAAACCACCCTGAACCAGCTTTAAAAAAAGCCCTCCTGTCAACTCATTGGATATTCACACTGGGAAATTGACTGTGTAGTGTGAAGTAACTACGTTTTGATTTCACTTACTGTTTCCACAAGGGAATTGTAGCTTTGAATACGCGGGGGTGAAAACGCACACACTTTGTTGATGGGTTGCCGGCTTGAAGAAAATCTATCGTGACAAAAAAGGAGGTGAAGCTGCCCAAACTCCTCTTGCTCTGACGCTGGAATAAAAAACCAACGTTGCAAACGAAGCGATCTCTGTTAGAGCAACGTAGCATTGATGATATTCTATTTTGATAATTAATGAAAAGGCAGCAACTGTGTTCATTTGGATGCTAATTCCTCCTTTTGTACAGCTTGTTAATGGTGGGCCAAGAGCCAACAATCAATCATCTTTCTTTCGTTTGTTACTGCAGTTACCCTGGGAGTAAGACCACCTCCGCGTGGTTGATGACGTGGGTCGCCATCCCAGCGCGATCTCAGACGCCTCAGTGACTGGCTTTAATTGAACAGGCATCCGGCACAAATAACCAATTTATAACCGCTAAATGTAGCCCCCAGTCTTTTTTTTTAAAGGCACACCAGTCCCTCAAAATGATGCTCCTGCTATCATAACACTGTGAAGCTCTTGTGAGGAGTGAGAGCTGTCACTCGGGTCTGAATTGACTCTCATCGGTTAGGGTCCTAGAGCTGGAGGATTCGTCAAGTGAAGCCCCTCCTTTATCAGCTGTGAGCCCTGATACTGATTTTTTAAAACTGCCACTGGTAATTCAGCAATCAGTTAGCCGTGCGATGCCGGCGTTGTGTGTTTCCTGCCGTTCCGGCGAATCGATAACTACCGTAAACATCCCCTTTGAAAAAGAGATCTTTAAAAATACTGCCGAGCTTTTCAAATCACTTGAAACACTTGTTTTTCGAAGTTTTCTGTCATTCCCAACAGCAGCAGTACAGCAGCAGCTGGTGTGCCCACAATGAATTACACCACCGGCAGCAAGTGATTATATCCCTCCTGTTGGCGTGACGCGATGAAAAATGAAGGAGACGTCTCTCACTTTCAGAGGCAGCGAGAGCCTGCAGCCTCGCTCCCCTCACACCTGATTCTGGGCCGACGTTTAACTGAACTTTTGTGAGAATATACCATCAATAATTACCACCAGTAGTTCTAGCTTAGAAGTTTTTATTTTATTTCAGGTGTATGTATATCCGTCATTTGTTATTTACTCTCATGATTACTCCATATTCAGTGAGACAAAACATATCTTTATATCTAGTATCTTTACATCCATTCAGTTCATTCTCCCCCTCTAACCCGTCATTCGTCTGTCAGTCAATTAAAGTCCAACCCTTCCCTTATCGAAGCATTAAAACTTGATCCGCACGCTCACTATCAACCTCCCCGAGGCGCAGCAAAGCCACTCAGTAGCAGCGAGCAACCCTCGATGTGGCTTGTGTTCATTTAGGGAGCTTAATGAATTACAAGGTCTTCATAATGAGGGTGTCTGAGCAGTGCTGTGGGGAGGTCAGATGGTTTGAATAACTAATGAACCCAATCAGCAGTCGGAACTTTAACACGCATGGAACATTTTGTATATGCTGTTGTAGAAGACATTACAAAACCCGAGGCCTCCCATCGCCACCGTGCGCCTCCATCAAAGTAATTTGGTTTTTCATTTCCTGTAGGCCTTTAGAGAGGCAGTTATAACTCTCAGGTCCCATTAGGGAAGTACAAGGGAAGTAGGCCGCGCTCTACTTTGGGTAAAAATAGAAGAGAAAACTTTACAACTTGCAGCGTGCACTGATTGGCAAAAGCGTATCAAATTTCTGTCGGTGTAGTTCAGAGAGATTCCATCGGGTTCCCGGGGACATACACCATTTGTGAAATCTTTTACATACACCTTTAGGGCCCCGTTCTGTTCCTTCAAAATAATGTGTTGAAGGAGGTTCTGGCATTTCTTTCACAACTGCGAAAAAAAAAACGTTAAAAAAGTTCATTCACATGCTGTTTGAGAGGAAAATGCTTCATGTCTGACTATATCTACAGTGTTTTTAGTACATGTGATGATGATTTAAACGTACCAATCGTAGAGTAAGAACTGGATTTGTCATCTGATGGTTATCATCCATGATAATCTGCTGTTTTTTTATTGTCTCTGAACAATACAAAGCAATTTCTAAATATGATTTCTCCCAGAATGTTGAGAAATTACAGTTGCGGTTTCCCATTACCATCCAGTTCCATGTTTATACATAAACTGAGAATGAACTATTTTTTACTCAAAATATGTTTTAATATAAAAAAAGAGTATCGCATAACAGCAGACACAGTATAAAAGAGCTAGTGGTTCTGTAGCATGCTTACTTTAGCTTATTAGCACTGCACACAAAGTAGGCCGACAGGTTGATGAGCCTTTATTGTCAGTATTTTGTCATACGACCATGTACTACACCATTCAACTATAAGAGCTCACCAAAGTGATGACAATTCATCCTGGGGGTAACATTAATGTACCATGCTTCACTGGACATAGGAGTGTTGACATGCTAGTGGTGCTGGATGGAAAAAGCAGGATCACACGTCAGCAGGCTTCGTCCTCTGGGGACCATGAATGTCTGTACAAAACCCCCTTGACAATCTATTCACTAGTTTCTGAGATATTTCAGTCTAGACCAAAGTGGCGGACTGACCAACTGACACGCGTACATTGTTATCCCTAAGGTGGAGCTATAAACTTCTGTTCAACATTCCTCTTCCTTTACCCAAGGACTAGAAGCGTTAGTTGGTCTACTTTCTAAGTGGTCCACACACTAATTCTGCACATGTACACAGAGGTAGAGACACTTGATGCATGCACACACACACACACACATGCACTGAATCACACATCCCCTCCCAAGGCTCCCATAATCTCCTCCCCAATCCCCTGGCCCCTGTCATTCAGATCTATGAACTTCCATTAGCAACCATCTGTTACAACCTGCAGCAAAGCTATTACACTTTCCGCACATGCACGCACACACACACACACACACACAATGGACACACTCACCTCAATCAACGTATGGCTGACTAACTTCTTCTAAGCCTTGAGAGAATTTGCTGAAGCATCGGCTGTTTAACCTTCAAAGGTGAATCCACCTGTTAATGTAACAACACTTGCAAATAGCCAGACTACGGCCCTGTTCAGACCTGGTATTAACACGCGTCTTAGCTGATGCAATCACAAGGAGACGGCTCTAACCTGTCTGTTCACACCTGGCATTAGAGCGCGTCTCGAGTGTTCACTCTATATGCAAATAAACACATAACCTACATAAGTTGTGTTTGCAACGGCCGAATGCGTTTGTAACCGGCGGGAGACAATAGCAGCAGTAGTAATGTCCTGGACATTAGGGAACACTTTACAAACCTAAAAACAGGGGTATTTTTCTACCAATGTTGCCGCCGTTGCCAGCAGCCTGCAGAGCGTCAGAGAGTCGGGGATGAGAGCGGGCAGGCAAGTGTCAGATCTGCGCAGAGCCATAACACATCACCAACAAGCTGTGAAGCTATAGGACTCATACATTAAGCTATTTCGTTGAGCCGCCGATTGATGCATTGCATACGTCTGGGGCTTTTATTGTGAAAGGTCAGAATGAGTAAAGCTCTTATGTGCGGTTGTTGGGAGACATAAAGTGTTCCTGTGATATTATTACCTTCATAAAGTATAAGTGCGACGTCACCTTGACTACACAAGCTGTTGTGAATCACCTCTCTGGGTGAGTAATGTACAGACAGTCAGTTGAGTAGGCGGTCCTTCGCTGGGGCCAAGGACACAATTGCGTACACACTGCTGAAAGCATGTGGCCACATGCAGCCCAGACCACTTTCAAATGTTGTTTAAAGGGTTCTGCTCTTGGGGTTCACAGAACCACTCGAGATCAGATCATCCGAGACACATGTTGAAGTCAGGTCTGAATAGGGCTTCTGTATCGTCCTATACATACGTGTATAAGGCTATCTCTCTCACACACACATCCACAGACAAACACGCAGCATTGGATACGCCGTTGTAAAAACAGATTGTCGTATATCTAGATTTCATCTATACTATTGGGTCATTCTATCAGTCCCCCTGATGAAAGGTCACAAAATCCAACCCGCTGTTCCTTGGCATCATTTCACATTAGACAAAATGTCACCACCTGATCTGCTTCACGGCAGCACGCTGCCTCCAGCATTTTTCTCCCCATCATCAATGCACACATTTATTTTAGCTTTCAATGTACCATTTTTTCAGCTCCATTTGAATGCTCTGCTTTCCCCTTTTCTCCTTCGAAAACAAATGTCAGTGTACAGCAGGAGATTTATATTATTATTCTTTTTCCGTGTTCCTGCCTCACGCAAAGGCATTCATTTGAGGGACAATATGGATTCCAGGCAGGAAGTGTGTGTGTGTGTGTGTTGTGTGAGGGGGTTGATTCAGCATCTAATTATCCAACTTCTTCTCGAAAGAAAAAAAAAGAATGCTTTCTGTGTTTAAGCAACTTGTTCACGTAGCAATAGCATCTGCTTCACTCCTTCATTTCCCCGTCAGCGAGAGACAAATGAATAGAAATGACTGCTTTGTGCTTTTATGCAGCCGTCTCATCCAAACTGCATAAAACATATATTTCTAGTCTCCCATGTGCGATTTGGCGTCTGCAGAGAGGGAAGAGAAAAAGAAGAGATGGAGACACTTGAATCAAGAATCGCTGTGCTAAAATGCAGACCTTTTTTCTTTCCTTTTTTTCTCCCCCATTTGCTAGCAGTATTCTTGTCTTTCTGTTGTTTTCTTTCTTAGAGGGCACAATTGAAAAAGATCATTTTTTATGAAAGGGGCTTTTGAAAAAAAAACGCCTCAGCAATCAAACTGAAAATATATGCTTTACTGCTGTGTGGTGGAGGGAGAAAAATTAAATAAGCACTGCGCATAAATAGTACTTTGTTCGAATAACAAAAAGCACAGTACTGTGTTCTGCTTTTCCTAGTGAGATCCCTTTTTGCAGAATGAGGAAAAAATAATGTTTTCTAAAATATGTCATGGTTCACTATTCTCAGCATGTCGATATCCAATCCCTCAGCCATCCACCCTATCAGATCCCTCTACGCCCGCCGCCTCCTCTTCATCCTGGCGATTATCCACCAGCTCCCGCTTATCAGCTTCATCAGCTGTGAGGCCATATAGCAAAATGGTTCCCATGGGAGGATGTCGATATGCAAAATGATGTGGATACAGACCACAGAGAGGGAGGAAAAACCTCCCATTTCAAATCAATCCGGTATTAAACACTACTTAATTGCTTAGTGGTGCTTTGCATTCAAAACTGAATGTGGCAGGGAAATTGTCCATTCCCCGTGTACATTTAAAAAATCTATTCAAAGTATTTATGCTGTCATTTCCATTACTAAACTGATCACGAGTGGGAGGCCAGTGGTTGCTTGTGGGCAAAGTAGCTGATGGTGGTGCGGTTAATAGTCCTTATCTGAGAGCTCGCCTCTAACACCGCTTCTCCTAACTTAGACAAAGCAAATAAGGAGCTTGTGTCCTGCAAATGAGCTGTTAGTTCCCGACAGACCACTGATCAGCACTACAGGGACTGTATCCATAGTAACGACACACATGAAGTAACCAAAATGTATGTAAGTCAATAAACAAATGTCTCCTACATAGTCTTCCATGTGTTGGCCACAGACATTGCATTTGTCAGGTTGTTCTGTCCACACTGCATAAATTAGAAGCCTTGAGACAATAGGCTTTTCACACACACACACACACACACACACACACACACACACGCACGTCAATGCCGGGTAACGACAGGTGTAATAAATAACTTTAATTGCGACCCTGTTCCATTCAGGTGGATTTGTGCACGCTGACTCACTGGAATGGCTGTGCCACTGAATAGAATGGGACCATAATTAATTTGTTCATTCACACCTGTGTTTACCCTGCAATTACATTTCAAAATGGTTTCTGTGAAACGGGCCTGTGTTGAGGTTCAGTACCGGGTAGCCTACGTCCTACATCTATTTAGATCAGCGACGTCTGTAATGAGAAGGCACTGCTCCATCTTATAGTGCAAATGTGTGTGATGCAATTATTTTGGATATCAAGATGCACCGCCACATGTAATGATGTTTCCTTTACTCTGACTGCGCTGCTCTCTCAGTCATCAACCCAGTTAAATATACATATATGTGACGGAAATCATCAGGTTTTGGCAGCAGACATCTCGATGTGTTAATCAGGATTCTCCGATTCTACCCTTATTATAGAAGCAGTTTGTTTCAGGAGGATACTGCCAAAGTATACATATATAGTATAGTTCTTAAATCTTAGAGATTTGAAACGAGAGGTGACTTCTAAAAGATTTTCAATGTCAGGGCTGAACGTTAAGCTGATATCAGCAACATGTCACTTATCGTGAGATTTTAGAACAACCCTTCGCCTTGAGCGAGATTTGGTTTTGACACAAAAACACACCTGATCAAACGAAAGGTAAAAAAAAAACATTTTCTTTCTGCCTGTCAGGGTTTACATTACAGCCCTTTTCATGACAGCTAACTGCAGCGTTCTCCCTTTTACTGGACCAATTTCCAAAGATATTATCACCATTAGTCACTTATTTTGTTAACCTGATTTGCAAAAGGCAACTCTTTTTTCTTTCATCCCAGAAAGCACATTGATGGCACAAGTTTGTTTATCAATTCAGGGTATAATGTAGAGAAATTGTTTTGTAATTATGCATTTTGAGCCTTTTCCAAGTGACTGAAAGTAAAATAGTAGAATATACAGCTGAAAAATCCACCACACAAAAGAAAGAAAGCAGTAAAAAGGGACTTGAGTAGCCAGTGTAATTCTGATCATTGACTTTTTCTGGAAAACTGTGTTAGTGAAGTAAAAACGTGCCTGGGGTAAAAGATCTTTAGCACTTGAGCTCAACCGTACGGGAATGACCCAAGAAATCAGATTCACTGGACCACTACAGTTCTCACAGAGCAGCTCCGTTTCACCAAAAGCTCTTTCTTGTTGTAAATTGTGTGATTCAGCAATTAGAAGCGGTCTTCAGAGGAGCCGTTTGCCAGCTTTGCAGATGCACCCACCAAGACTATTGTATCTGTCTGTGGCGTACGACTGGGGGGAAATGAAAAGTTTGACAAAAAAGGGATGCGTTTGAAAGGATGTGAGAGGCCGTGTTGCTCGATGACGTTGGTTTCTTTCTACTACTACTCAACCATTCTCATCATGGTTTACGTACGCAATCCACACCTCCTGTCCCCACAGAGGGAGGACACTCCCGCAGAGAGGCCAGAGGAAGCAGAGGTCGGCTCGCCTTTTTATTTTGCTCTTCCATCAGAGCAAGCAGTTAATCTTAGCTCGGCTCCAGCTTATCTGGGCGCCTGCCACCCTAGCCCCCCTGCCCAGGGAGAAAGGAATCTGTCGCCTTAGCCCTTCCTCCACCTCCCGTCTCCTCCTCCCTCCCCTCGCCTTCCCCTCAGCTCCGTTCTCCTCGGCTGACTGGAGGAGGTGGCTGCAGATTGAATTATTCTCCCCGTTCCATTTCTTCCACGTTTGCATTCATTTGCGGAGCACTGTCACTTCTCTTCTGTTGCGTTTGTTTCCGGAGTGGAGGCCGTTCAGAGTCTGTCTCAGCTTGTTGCATCGTCTCGTGTCGGTTGTGGCATTGGCATGCAGCAGTTATGCAAAAAAAAGAAAAGACAGGGTCTGTATCTGTGTTAGAGCACATTTGCAGAAGCGGATGTCCGGAGCCCCCCTGGTGGCTCATGTGGTGTGTGATGGGCATGTTGGTGTTCCTGCTGCTAACCCGTCTCCCACACATCAGGCGGACTGATCTGACTTTCAAAGTCTTGCTTGTCAAGGTTCAGCAGTTTTTAAATGCATGTTTTGGGGTTTAGATGAAAACATTATTCTCATTATCAATTAATCCAGTGATTATTTTGGCACTTAATCAATGAATCATTAAATGTCACAGGGAATGAGACATCTTCAGATATCTTGTTTTTCCTGACCAATTGTCCAAAACACAAATTTGTGTTCACAATATTAGAAACCAGCGAAAAGCAGCAACTGGTTTAATCGACTAAATCGTGTATTGTAATGTTACCCCGCCTCCATGCAGTCGACTGCTTTAAAATCCATCACATTATGTTTCACTGTGACTCCAAGAATTGTTTTTCCAAATCCAACACAAACATGTTAAAAAAAAATCTGTTATTTGTTTTTATACACTGAAAGACTAACGTTATCTTACTTTCTCTGTCTTAATGTCGAGTCTTTAGGAGGAATTTTGAGTTTACGCTGTCAAACTGGTGCATCTGCTTCACCTTAGCAGCTCATTCCCCCCTCCTCCCCTCGTCCTCCTCCTCCTCTTCCTTCTCCTCATCCTTGTTTTCTGCACCACTGTCTTGAGCTTTGACAGCCTGTCATAACATAATGACTTAACTTTTTTTTTTGGCGGGTGTTTTTTTTTCCTGTCAGGCCAATGGAGTAGAGGCTTGGAGATGTGGTTTGATGCACAATTACCTTGCTTTTTTTTTTTTTTTTGCTGACTGACAGGTGGCTCCCCAAACTACACAGCCTGTTTGTTTGTTTATTGCCCATTTAATTCCTCCCCTGTTTGAAAAGCTATACGGTAGCTGTGGGCTAAAGCTTTGGCTCATTGGAAGCAGTGACCAAGGGAACGGGGCACTGCCTTCGTCTGCAGAATGAGTGACAGGGAGAAGGCGTTGCAACGGGAGAAGAAGGGAGGGGGAGATAGGAGCTCGCCCGGAGGCAGTGGTGGAGAGGGGGGGTACTGAAGGGAGGGTTTAGGGGGGGGCAGTGGAGGAGAATCTCAAATATTGACCTTGGAAAACCACCGCTATGATAATAATTATCTCACTCTGCCCCCCCTTCTCTTCCTTTCCCCTTCTTTTACCGTCTTTCTCCCTCCCCTCATGTCTCTCTTTTTCATGTGTGCTTTGCTTCTGTAATCTTTGCGACCTCAGATAAAAGCTATACCCGGCTCTTTTTTCTTCGCTCTGATACTCATTAATCTCTATCATTGATTACAAACCTACAAGCTCAGGTTCTGCGTATCACAGTAAGCCTCTACCATTTGACCCCCCCCCCCCCCCCCCCCCCCCTTACTGTACAGTTTATAATACTGAACACCATAGATTAGATATAACGATAGACGACACGCTGGCTCCTCAAAAGTGAAGCCAGAACATCTGGATTGCTCTCTGGTGACTGGCTGCAGTATCGCTCATAAACCCTGCACGTCAAATGAATTGCATCTACTTTGATAAGAGAATTATGTTTTTTCATACTCCAGCTGACAAGTGCTATTGATGTCACATCTGAACCCGTCAGTTTATTTCCCCCCACAAAAGTTACTTCTCGATATATATAACGCAACACCATCAGCTTTTGCCCACAATAGAAGACAGGCAGACAAAGGTTAAATAAATAAATCTTACTTTAATTTATGTACCAAATTAGGGTTCTGATTTCCAAATGATCCAGCCACATAACTATCCATTCATTAAATGAAATCGCACACTTTGGGATCCCTGGGAATGTACACCTGACCACCTGCTGCTACCGTGAAGCGATCGAGCCCAGAAGTTAGTGACAACACCCTGGCCGAGGCTCGCTCAAGGTAGACTGACCTTTAAGGTGGACCAGCTATTCTCATTTTGTGATAAGCCGCTCCGAGTTTTGCTCAACTGCAAAAAAAAAAAAGACACTTGGCCTTGGCCAACTTTTCTGGTGGAAAAGCTTGTGTGCCCTTGTAATTTCCTGCAACTTCCTAACAAATGATATCCTTGTCACATTACATCACTTGGAAAGTTTAGGTTACACACACTGTATGCAGGGGTTTCTGTGTGCAGATCTACTCTGAATATGTAATGCTCTCAATGCATGATGAAGACGTAGTTTAGAAGCTCACTTTGACCTCACTCTCGTTTTGTTGACGTCATCTGAGATGAAACGGTGGAGCTGCTTCTTAAGGGCAGCCACGGAAAAAACTATGCTCAGTGAAGGCGGAGGAGCACATCTATTCATTTAAATTGGTGCTAATGGCAGACTATTTAAAAGTCAATTAATTGCTAGGGGCCAAACGCACAGTGGCAGTTAATGCTGTCACAACGCTGGGTAGTAATTGGATGTGTCGATGGGATGCGCAGGAGTGTGCTGGTGTGTATTCCTCGTGTTCGAAGCTGGGTGGCCGTCCACTGCACCTCCCAAAAAAACGGGACAAAATGTCTGTTGCCCGTGAATGATATTTGCCTTGAAGCAGAGCATTATGTGGGAGCAGCATAATAGCTTGGATTCAGTGGAGCTACTGTTTCATGGAAATCTTTTGTCATTTTATTTTTATTTTGCAGTATTATTTGTGAAATCTACTTTTTATTCTCTCGTCTTTATCCCTTTTAGTTTTTCTCAGTTTGACATCACCACCCTGATCTTTCCTCTCACCTTTTTTTATCCTCTTCCTCACTTCAGCAGCCTTCTCTGTATAGAGAGAGGGGGGAGGGGAGGGGAGGGGAGGGGAGGGGGGAGGCCTCAGATCGATGTCGGGCCTGCGCACACAGAGACCAGCAGCTGGCTGAATCGGAGTGATCGATCAGGCACAGAGCATTTGCTCTGCCAGACTGCTGGGCCTTTGTGGATGGAGATTATTTCTAAATTATTACAGGAGGCAGATGCTTGTCAGAAGATGCTCTCTGTCAAGGTTAGACTGCTTCAGTGCTACCGAGCTCCCACCTCCTCTCTCTCTCCCCCTCTGTCACACTTTTGCTTTCTTCATCTTCTTAAATTTGTCTACTTTTCCCTCCTTTTATCTTTCACCCTTCCTCTCTCTCCTGCAAGGGTTTTTTCAGTAATTTTACATATTCCACATTTGGGCTTTTTATATTACATCGCCGTCTGTGTGGCGGCCCGTTGGTTCACTAACAGGAGATATGGTTAGCACGTTATAGGTGAGATAAAAGGCACACGGTCTATACCACTCAGGTAATGAGAAATTGAAAATGCCATCTAGTAAATTGACTCCATACACACAGACAGAATGGGCTCCACAGTATAATCTTTGACCAATGTGTGTCTATAATGATAGTGAATACAACAGCAGGCAGCTGCGTATTCCAGGGCTTTCTCGAAAATGAGTTTGTTCTTTGTGGAACGATTTAAATAAGGCATTTTCATCCTCTGCCCTTCAACAATGAGCAGCGCCTGAGTTCTTTAAAAATAGATGTACGTGGATGGCTTCTTTTTGCATCTTTGTGCTGGGTGGCTGCCATATGTGCGCATGCGTCTGTGTGTGATCATTTGAGTCTGAGACGTCTCGACTGAGTATTTTGTTAGGCTGATTAGACTTGGGAACGGCGTCGTCGTCTCGTCCATTTCATCCTGAGCGCTGCTTTATTCTCATGGTCAGCATAAAGTAGCCCAATTCTTTTTTTTTCATTTGACGCATCACAAACACTGCGTAGCTAATTTCCCATCTACAATTCTCTATAAGAATGAAATTTTTGTGTTTATGTATAATATGATGTATGATGCTTCTGATCACAGTGATTCAGTACAGAGGCTCTTGTTAACAACCTCTCATTAACAGAATAGTTTGAGCATTAACCCCGAAGTTAGCAACAACACTGGCTGCTCCGGCTCAGGAACAGTTAAGGTGGGCTGACCTTTTAAGGTGGATTCTCCTATAAGTGACGAGCTGCTCCATTGGGTCTTGCTTAGCTTTTTTAATTTTCTATTAGCTATTTAACTGGTATCACAGTTAAACAGTTCATTATTAACATCCCTACTACTGCAAATGATGTATCAGAAAACACACAGTTGAATGTTGAAATGTCAGCAACACATTTATAATTTACAGGCACAAAGTGAGGATAAGAGAAAAACATGTTGTGCCTTTAATAATATTGTTGGAACAACAACAGAATCTCGATGATGATGTTGAAATAGATTTTCTCGCTTGAGACGGAAACGGGATATTTTTCCAACTCTTCCTCAATACGTACAAATAATGTTTACACAATCTGTCATCATGATAAACATACACCGTATTGTCACTAAGTGGTTCTTGGATTGTGTTTTGAACTAGCAGTCAGTCTAGTGAATTATCAGCTCAGAAAATAGAGCACACTCAATCCACATCTGACAGACATGAAAAGAAAGCTGCAGGATTATTTTCTTAGACAGGACTGGGAGGGAGCAAATCGGCATCATCGGAGTTTAAAATGAGAAAAAGATGGATTGAGCTATAATTTTGCATGCAGCAATTTGGAATGAAATTATTAGTTATTCGCCGACACATTTTTTTCTTTGCGTACATTTTCATGGATATTTTTTTTTTCATGAACTGGAGAGCCTACATTATGGAACCACCACTTGCGGCACATATGAATGCTAAGCAGCAGCCCCATTGTTGAATATTCAGAGAATCATCTCTCTGTGACCGAGGAGTATAGACCGCAATGAGGACGAGCCACAGCAGTCTGATCAAACGTTTACAATGTTAGCCAGATGCTGTTTGCATTAACTTATGGAACCTGCTGCTTATGCTCCACACAGTGAAAACAAAACGCTTCATTTGTTTGTGACAGGTCATCTTTTGCCCATAGAAATTGAATGTTGATTAGATTTACAAATACAGCAGGTCTAAAGGTGACCTGGATGTGTTTATTTCCAGAACAACAAGTATTTTAAAAGCGATAAAGTGCTGATAAAGAGGTGAATAGCAAGCGGTGTGCACGTAAGACCAGACACTAGTGATTACAGAAACACAATCACCGTGCGCTTTCGTGGAGCTCCACGGCACACTGTAGGTATTTAAATGCCAGGGCACTTAGCTCCATTTCTCTCTAGTAAAAAAAAGGATCTCCTCTGGGAACGATAGACATTGTGATGGGAGGAGAGAAGAAGAGAGGAATGGCGAAATGGAGGCGAGATGAAGCGTGGATGGGGAGAGAGAGAGAGAGAGAGAGAGGGTGATGAGAAGAAGGGAAGTGAGAGGGATTAATTGTTCACCCAGGAGAGGAAGATAACATCAGATGTTTAAAAGCCGCCACGACTAATCCTGTCATTTCTTGGACTAGAATAATGAAAAGGGAGGAATTATATCTCTTGGAGAACTGGAAAGTGAGCTAATCTGTACGCCTGTAACGAGCACATGTTTGTGATTGCTAAATGGCCTACAGATTATGGTGCATTTTCAACTCACATGGTATCATTTTTCTGTTTGATGAATGCGAAAAATATGCAATTTTTTGTTTTGGACATAGTGTTGTTCATCTTCATGCTTTATCATGTCCTCAGTGATTCATTATATTTGTTCTTTGCTAAATGGTCTACAGCTGATGGTATGCTAACATAATGTTGCTTTTTATCTTCATGTCGTATTATGTCCTCGGTGAGTCATTATATGTGTGTTATTCTTCACGCTATGCTATATTTAGCAGAATCTGCACGGGTGAAGCATTGTATTTTCACTCCGTGCATTTTCGCTCCAACACGAACAATACCGGCAATCACGGAGAAGAGATGCTGTGAATTTGTCATTCGTTGCATTTAAGAGGTTGCAGTTTAGCACAGATGTCAGAGCTCTATGATAAAGGTGACAAAATATTTACAGTGATGGATTATCTATATAAAGCAACTTCCTTCTGTACTGAAATGAATGTGAACCAGCGGCTGCCCTGAAGGAAGGAAACCATTCAAAAAACATATGGTACGCTTTGGAAATCAGTGGGCAGGAACATAAAGAATACAGACGTTTACAGTTAGTGGGATAAAACATGCAAAAATCATCTGCATGCTCCTTAAAATCCAGGCAGAAGTTCTCCGTATGGGTCCGGCTATCTGCCCTACTCCTGCCTGTTTGCTCTCCCACCCAAGTAGCTATCTCTCCCTCTGTGACCCACACCTACCGTTCTCTCCAACATCCCCTCCACCCCTTCGGGCCCCGCAGCATTCCCCTTCCTCCCCTGTCATATCTGTCATAGACGTTCAGTCGCTGGTGTTGCTCTAGGCTTCAAATTTAATTTGGTTTCAATCTGCTGTAATTGCTTTGAGAGACGGCCGTGTCTGCACGTTTTTCCTCTCTTATGTCTGCTGGAATACTTTATAGAGTGTGCGTGTGTGTGTGTGCGTGCACGGGTGAATGTGACTGAAGGTGTGTACTCGTGTGCACGTGTGTGTAAATCCTGAACAATTGCCTGGCCACACACTGTCAATGATACACTTTGTCAAACACCAGCTGCTGTCACTGGACTCTCTGGCACTTTGACAAGGCTTTTGTCTGATACCATACACTTTCTCTTCATGGCTGGGAAAGAAGTGGGCAGAGGGCGAGGTAAAGGCCTCACAGAATATCTGTTGGGTAACAGGAAATGAGCTTTTTACTTGATTAATAACCCCCCCCCCCCCTTCTTTATTCTATCAGCAATTTAAAGTAAAAGGGAGGATGATTGAAGTATATGGCAAAAAAAAAAATGACCGGCGAAAATAAAATGTTTGCCCTTGAATTGCAGCCGGTGCTGCGATGAGGTGAAGGGAAGTTTGCTAAGCTGATGGTCTGCGATAATATTGTTTTTGTAAAATAAGTCAACTGCCTCCCTCCTATGGTTGTTTTTCTCACTCTCTTTCCAACTGCCCTTTTTTCTTCATCTCCGAATTGGTCTGGCTGTTTCTGCTCGCCACTGTTGACGACGACATATAACTTCAAATACTGATAGCTGTCTTTACAAAATCACTGATTCCAGTGTCAATCCCCCCAAATACGCCCCAAAAATGAATCCTCCCATTTGTCTCAACAAGGCACTCCTGACGCTTTCCAACTGTATTTGCATCCAGTTTGAGCCCGTCAAAGGAAAGGACACAGAGAATACAAATATGTAGCGGATTACATGTTGATTAGTGAGCTGATTACACGTTTACACTTCATGTATATGCAATAAACACACAAACACAAGCTGGGCCCGCTCTTGTCCTCCAAATGAGATGCTGAGGAGCTCCAGCCGCATTGTTTCCCCGTTATTGCTGTGTGTTTGTGCGTCTGTGTTTTGGCATACCCAGTTTTTGTGGAGATGTGACACAAATAACAGATTGCTGTGTGCTGAGAGTCCACGTCTGGTCTCGTTTTGTGTTTGTGTTGCAGAGTGTGTGTGTGTATATCACTATCGCCTCTGATCGAGGAGACGTTTGCCCTGCATCTCGATGCTGTTTCGCTCTCCTCCTCCCTCCTGAAACAAGCAGATCATTGAGGCAATCCTACACACCTGTTAACAGATGGACCGACGAAAAACGACAGTCACTCCATTTCTTTTCAGTGGAATGCCATTTGGCTTCTCTTGACTTATTCATTTTTTGGCTATCGCCCGTTCCCCAACGATGGCTATGCAATTTCCTCCTTTCCCAGTCACCCACAAGGTTGATGCCTTTTTCAGCTGATGGAGAAATAAGACGTGTGAATCTTATTTTATTTTTTTGTGTAAATGCCGCCTTTAGTCTACCTCACTGTGTCTCTGTTGTCTGGCTGATGCCAGTATCAGCAGGAAAGGCCGGGGCAGCACTTTGGGCATGTCTGTGACTATCTGTCAAACAATGGTCAGTGAGCCCAACCAGCCAGACAGTGGCATGTCACTGAGCTGATCCCGGCCCCATCAACACGCCGCTCTGCCTGCACGCTCACCCTGAGCCCCCTGCTGGCCCCCTGCGTGTAGGACAGTCTGCTACCTGTGAGAAGTCAGAGCAGTAGATCCGTGTGGCGTTGATTCACTGCGATGCTTCTGCAGTGACCTTGTTTGACCTTTCTCTCTTTTAAATCTGTGCTGGCTGTGTGCATTGTGACCTGTGTGTGTGTGTGTGTAGGCTGTGAGTAAATAATGCGATAACGCTGTTTGTAGCTTTCGTCCCATAGGAGGTTTAATTGAATCTACAATGGTAGTTGCTCCAGTGAATGATAATGTGCAGTACAATGGTCTTTGGCCCCCGTTCTGTGCTATGATGAGTCTGCCACTTAGCTTCAAAAGGCTCTGAGGTTTAATGAACGGAATGCATATCATTTTGAATGGAGTATCTCAAACGACACAAAAAAAAAGGCCCCCAATTAGACGAGAATTAACATTGTTTTTATGGAGATACTTTAGCAGTCGGTAATATATTAGATTAGCTCATTTGCTCCTGTGACATTGCTTCTAACGTAATTGTATTTTGATTATATCCATTTTATAAAGTTGGAAGCCGACTGATTAGTACACAAGAGCTTATGATCAAGGTCGATTATTTTCAGTGTAGCTCTGAAGACCCGTAATGAGGGAGTTTAGCTGCTGCGGAGAGCTACTGTATTGTTCCAAGGCAAAGACAGCTGCCTTTCTTGTCCAACTGAAGTACACACAGACGCTTTAGCACAATGCTGGCAATCTACTGTGGAAACATTGTGTTTCTGTGGGCCTGTGTGGAGTGAAGAAAGCTGGTGTTTGATTCTGAAAAGCTGGTGAGTCGCTGCTGCCGCGGGTAGGTGACAGCTTGCGTCTTCCAGATCTGGTCTCCGTGGAAACAGCAGAGCGGAGTTGCGAATGTGCTGCAAAGAGTGTGGGGGGGGGAAGGCAAAAAGAAAGCGTTAACATTTCTGCTGTGGAGGGGGAAGATTATCGGGGAGGAGGGGGGGGGGGACAAAGGCAGGGATTATCTCAGCACATGTTACAATAGCACTACACACACAGCCTCTGCAAATGGGCCTGCCACGGGCTGCTTTGGATCACAGAACAAAGACAGGGTCTCCCACCCATCCATGCAGATCCCTTGTCAGAGTTGGCTAATAAGGACTACAATACCCAGCTGTCAGTAGCAAACCAACCAGGGACCTGGAATTAAGGGTCATTATTTCTTCTCATTATGGACTTTAACATTGTTTGGCCACTCTGAAGAGGAGAGCCTATTCTTATTATGGTGGTAGTTTGTTGCTGGAATTTGAAATGGGAAGTCGTGTGAAGAATGTGTCGCGAAGCGAGCGATGGGAAAACGTGTCACAGGTTTTTTTTCCGCGAGCTCCTTCCCATTTCTCCGTGCGTCACTGACGAGTTCTGTGCTATGTGAAGTCAATTAAAACAGTTCTGAAGTTGGTTTGTGACTGTGTTGTTGGAATTAATATAGTGTTGGAGTTTGAGGGCAGTAAACTGAGACAGATGGAGAGAAATGGAGTACAGCAATATGATGGCAGGATAAAACAGCCGAGCGAAGAGGAGAGATAAAAGGAATGGCGAGAGAATGAGTGGCGGCGGTGGTGGGGGACGGCGTTTGCAGTGGCGAGGGGCGCGAGGCGGACTGAAAGTGAGTTTGTCTCTGATGTTTTAGAATTCTGGAGTGGAAAGTCCCTCCATCTGTTATTGTGGGACGGTTCTGACTCAGTGATTTCTATGATTGGCCTTAATCCCGGCCGAGTGGAGAAGAAAGAATGAAGAGCTTAAAGCAGACTGCTCTTACTCTGACAGGCTCCACTGGCTGCTGCTGCTGCTGCTGCTCGGGCTCATTGGCATGCTCAGTGTGCTGCCCCCTAATGGACTAACTGCTGCATGACACCGCAACTCTCTGCACTACTACAGCACATTGAGCAGCTCTTGAGCCCATGACACTGTGGCGACATTTTGATATGACATGAATTTGTCAGTATCCGCGGTTTTCACTCAACTTGTAATGTTCCTTACGATCAGTCTGTGATGATTATGATCCTATACGGTCCTTCACGCCGTCTCTAGGTAAACATGCCGTTGCCGATGCCTGACCCTTCACGTGTCTTAATTCAACAATGCGGGACTCTTGACAAAGCTGTTCTATATTTAGACGTCTTTTTTTCAAAGCACTTAGTGGCCTACTATTATGATTGTCACCGTCCACAGCAGCCAATCATTGTAAAAATTTCCTCAGGTTCTTCCCTCGCTGCGTTAGTCTCCGAGAAGGTTAAGTGACCTTAGCGGAGTCATTTCACAGTCTTTTGGTCCCCAAGGTGACTCGAGCGTCCCCAGAAACCGAGCCGAGGGGGTCATTTGGAACGCAGTCGAGTATATCGATTCACGCCCGCAATCACATGTGCAGACTGTGTCGCGTTTCCTCGAGTGGCCTCTCACGCAAACGCACACGTGGCGGTGCTGTGTTGGAGTGTCCCTTCAGATCACACAGACAAAAAAGTGCGCTGTGCGTCGAGTGCCCTTTAGGTTAACGCTCAGTGGAAGGGCCCAACGGGGCCGAGGCAATCAGGCGGCCCCCGGTGTGGAGATTTGGCATTCGCCACAGCACGACGCTGTCCGTCCCCGGTGTGCCGTCACTCCCCTTGAAATAACATGACTTCGAGTGATTAAACTGCTTCCCTCTGAAATAAGAACAGACTGTGAACGGTTATGAATATTAAAGATCCTAATCGCCTCATGCTGAGCTTTTTGTAATTTCCCCCCCATGCTGTCTGTTTGCTCTGTGACTTCATGTGCGAGAGATTCAACGTCGAGGCTCCCAGGGACAACGGAGACATCACCACGCTGCACCGCATTTGGGCCGTACAGTTACACTATCACCCACATCATTACGTACAGTCAGACTCTGCTGTTGTTTAAGGTTGTGGACCTTACAGAGGTACTTCACATGCCACTATCCATTACATAGTTGTGTTTATGGTTCTTGACCTTGCCTGAAGGTTCGCTGACAAATGGCCCCAACGTGATGCATTTTGCGTCAAGGTTACAATGGCAACACCACGAGAGGTCCGCGCTCCCGTTGTCGACTCTCCCGGTGTCTCTGTGCCTGCGTGCTGTAGTGTTATTTGCTGTGTTGTGTGGGCCTGTACTCAGCTTATCTGTGCTGTACTCTGCTGATCTCACTATGCTCATCCAGTGTTCTAAGCTGCTTGGGCTCCAGCCACCAGCATAGATGATATATCCCTGCCCCCCTTCTTCCCACATCTCTCACTCTGATTCATTGGCTGTTTGTGTTGCCCATCCATCTGGGCCAACACAGAGGAACGGAAAGACACATGAAGACACATGGCTGTTTTGGAGCAGGGGGTGGGGGGGGGGGAGACTGCATTAAGCTGCTAGGGAAGAGATACGGTCCTGGAGAAATGGTGGCCTACCAGGGGGAGAGGGAGGAAAAATACCACGAGAGAGGCAGCTGGAGAACCAGAGAGGTGTGGGCTACTCAGGGGGAGAGAAATGGATTTTCTAAAGGGACAAAGTAGAGATTCTTACTGACAGATTAAATGCTGAGAAACAGAGTGAGGCAAGGGGATGAAAGGGTAGATGGATCAAAGATCACGACAGAGGGTTTAGGGAGGGGGGGGAGAAAGGGGTGGAAATGGTTCAAATGCAACTTATTTTTACGCCCTAAAAAAATAACTTTACATATTAATAAAAAAACATATTACATCTTCCAGCTGTTGTGACAGAGAGTGACAGCCTTAGGCTTCCATTTTCAGGCTAATTTCCGAGTGGAGCGAGATTATTGTCCAGCTGCTCAGTGTTTATCCCTAATTGAAAAAAGGCAGGGTTGATAGTTTCACCAAGAGATTATCTCAATGGCGCTGCCCTTTAGGAAGACTGACCCTCTCTCACGGAAAAAGCCACACAGCGGCCTTTTCTAATGGACTCTTTAGTTGTGATTTAAATGGGCTAATTGGATCCTTGTTTCATTGTTTCTGTCATCTATTGTCTCATTAGGAAATTAATGAAATCTAATCATTCTTATTTAAGGTTCAGGTGATTAAAAGCACAATGCAAACGCACGAAGACATGGAGTACTTCGAAATTACCCCGATTTTCCCAAATTAGGTTCGTGATACCACATTATGTACATACTTGAAACCATTATGCTCCACTAACGTCCCTGTACGCACCGCCAGAGCCTGGATGGATATTCTGGGTCTGGTCTGTGTTTAGAGGAGGTTAAGCAGTATTGTGTCTGTCTGTGAGTGGGAGGGTCAGCTGAGATGAGGTTGGCGGGGCTCTTAATAGAAATAGGACAGCTTATACTATAATGAGAGTTTATATCTAGTGTGTTTTTAGTAGATAAAAAGCCTCCAGTGGTCGGGGGACTGTTTCCTTCACTGTGTCTCCACAAATGAATGAGCCGATACTGTAGCAGGGGTCTAAATAGGGTTAGTAATTTCAGAGGCCGGCCCCTTGGGACTTTACGGCTGATCACAATATTCTGGGACAGGAACAAGATTGCCCCCTAGAGGCCCAGGAAAACCTAGATACTGAGGCATGAGAGGGAACGCTGTAGGGAGGGAGAGAGATGCCGAGGCTTTACCATATTTGCCACTCGGATGACTTCCTATATGAGGAGCCTACATACTTTAAGCTTCTTCAGAGATAAGCCTAAGGTACATCATGGTAAATGGTGACCACTAAAGCACATTTTTAAGACCACATCAGTAGTAAGTGGTTTTTGATGTAAGCCTGACAAGAGAAGATTTCCATGTTATACATGTGTTTCAGCTGCCATCGGTTATTAATAGTAGCATGTCTCGAACTGTATTTTAATGTGACCTTGACCCCCTTCCTAAGAACGAGCAGCCAAACCTATGAGTTTTAAAGTCATAGCAAACCTATCTACCTATGTCTGCCTACAATCATAGATGATATCATGTTGGCAAACAAACCGAGTCAAAGTAACCGCAGCTTCAAAACCTGCAGATGTGGAGATCAGTGAGTATGGATCCGGTGCTTGTGTGGATCTACTTTGTTTACATTGTGTCTCATACCGCTGCTAACTCAAATACTGTTACACGGTTTATTCCCAAGGTGATAATAACACCAACACTGTTTTATAAAGACACGACTGTAGATGCCTTCATTAGGACCTTCAAGCCAAAACCAAATTTGAAATAATTTTAGTGTCAGGCCAACACAAACCCCTTATATTTACTATATACTTACTTATACTTACAAATAGGGATGTCCGACCCCTGATATGATTATATAAATATAGGGGGCAATTCTATAACTGACGTTTATTGAAGTAAAGTTATCACTATTATGATTCACTGGCTTCTAATTTAATTAAAAGTGGGTAAAACAAAAACAAGCTAAAGGGTTTTGTTTATGAACTAAACTGATTTTTCCCAGTTATTCCATTAGCTTTAGTTAGACTGTAGACTTTGGAAGTTAAGTTATCTGGACTATTATTTCACCATATAGCAATAATTAGTTGGCTACGGATTTCATCACTAAAGAATAACATTAATGTTGTATGTTCTTTTAAACTGTCAAACCTAATCAACTTAACGTTAGCTTGTTACATCTACCTTTCTCTCGCTGTCTGCCTCCTAACCCGTCTCTCTCTCCCTGCCTCTCCTCGGGTGCGCGTCGCCCAAAGATTCTGGAGCGCTCAGTCGATGTGTCTTTACTGTCATGTCGAATTAAAAGCCCCCGCAGAGTCGTGGAATTGCGACTTCATGACATTTCATGAAGTTCTGAAGCAGCAGTGGCAATAAAATCCCTGAATTTGTAGATTCAAACAATATTTAAAGTGTGTGTTTGGCTGGTTAACCTGGTGTTGAAGCAGTTGTTGGTGTGATGTGCAATGCTGTGAGTTAGTTTAGTGGACAGTGTTTTGGGGTTTGTTGCTCCCTTAGCCTTTGAATTATCCAGCTTATTTACAGCTGTACTAGCTTTTGTAAGGAACAAGGTCGCCACCATCTTCCCATCTGTTTTTTCTGTGTCACACACTCACACACACACGCACACAAATCAATGTCGTATTGACTTCTGACACACATCCTGCTGTTTTTTGTGTTTTTCTTGTAGAAACTGGCCAGGGAAGCGGAGCAGCTTCAGAAGGAGCATGTATGGCAAGACGGCGTGATGGTAAAGTAGGACACCCGCTCCTCTCCCTCCTTCTCAGAGACCTCCTCTTCTTCTTTTTTTTTCCTCTTTCCTTTTCTTTTCCAGGCTATTTTACTTGCAACTCTTGACAATGTGATCAGCATCACAGAGACAATGTGGTAATAAATCCTAATTTTATACGACTGAGGGGAAAAAACGACAATACACAGACACGCAGTCATACATGTACACACACACACACACTGTATTTGCTTAATCTTCGGGGTTCAGTATTGTCTAAGAGCCTTCTGTCCATTTTATTTCACAGCACACGGCAAGTCGAACATTGTGTTCTCTTGACCTTTAAAACACACAAGATTCGATCTTGAAATCTAAAAAAAGCGGAAATGGTAATACTCAGGTTTGTGTGTTTGACGGTGTGTTTGTGAACCTGTGTGCTCCAATGACTCTCAAATTTTGCGAACACACAAATGCCCCATGAGCGTGCATGCATACTGATGCACACACACACACACACACATCCATATATATAAATATATATTTATATAGTCTCACCCGCCAGATACACATGCACATTCCCTTCTGTCATATCCTCTGTCTCCAGGGAGACAAGCTCGCTGTCATGGTACACTTCCCGCAAATGGATTTTTAACCCAGCGCCTCCTGGGGGATATTTGAGAGAAGTCTTTAACTGATTTAAAACGAATAATTATGAGGCCTACTTCCCTGCAAAGTCCATTTTTATTCATGGTTGCTTACACTCTGGAGCTGTAGTCTTGGGGTGGCTGGGCTGCACCCCTCCTACGCCGGGAGGGGGCTGAGGTGCGTTCCCTGGGGGAACTCGATGCCTGCCTCTCCTTGTCGGCTACAGTGCACCTCGATCGGATGTGTAGCCATCCAGCAAGTTGAGCCTGGGTCACGGTGACCACACACAGCGCACCTGTTCATCGGTAGCTGCATCCAATACAGCATCAATACCGCCTCAAATGGAAAAGCCAGCATTCGCTTTAATCCAACCCCTCTCCAAAAGCCCTCTTTCTCCCCTGTTCCTCTTTTCTTTCTTTCTCCTCTGGTTCCAGCTCTCTTCCTGTCCAGTCACCAGCCTCATACCCACCCCGCTCCCTTCCCCTCCCCTCCGCATCCATATCACATTCATAGAACTCTTTATTTGTTTCTTCAGGCATGAAAACGCTGGGAATGTATCATATTGTTGCGAATACGGCAAAAGAATCCTAATTGTGCTCCTTTATTAATAATGTATTTGAGCTGATTTCATTTGCCTTTATAATTAGGCCAGGTAATGAATCTCAGCAGGGGCGACAGGGAAAACATTTTTTTTTTAAATCTCACAAGGGGGGGGGGCGAGGGTGTGGGGGGTGCGAGGGGTTAAGAAGAATTTTCCTGTTTGTATATTTTGTGCTTTCCTAATTTCTCTTTAGGTGAACACTCTGCTGACTGACACTCTAATTAGATTAGCATGCTCTTTGGGCATATTAGGGGGAATGTGTTGCATCTTAAACTAGCAGGTGGAGCAGTCTGTCAAATGCAGTATTCATGCATGAGTGACGGTGCGTTTTGATAGAAAGTGTGTGTGGTTTTGTTTATTTATTTGCATGTGTTTATTAACGGCAGGTTCCGTACCTGGCCCAACCCATCTGCTTGCCTCGCCGTGCCGGTGACATCATAGAAACTCAACGATTCGCCTGTTCCTCGTAGCGGCTGCCATCCCAGCTGTTACCGTAGCGATGGGAAGACCTCTGTCTGTCTCTCTCTCTCTCACACGCACACTCAAGTTGCAGAGCCAGTTCTCTGACCATCCCGACTGCTGGACATTACGGACATTATGAATGTTGATCGTAACAACTGTTGTGATGGTCGTTCGGGGTTTTAAATCCATTGGAGTGAAATGGTGCGTGAAATAGACATTAAAGTGTTGGATTGTCGCTGATTTCTCAAGGTCAGGTGCCCATCCCTCTGTGACACTCCACAATTGTGTTGGCAACAGTGTCCTCCCAAGGCAACGCAGTCATTTCAGTCCTGCTTTGCAATTCTCACAGGGAAGAGGTGGAGCCAAACATCAGAACTCTCTTCTGTTTAGTGAGCGGAGAATTGGCAGCTCTGTGACCCTTTGCAGATAACATCAGAATATCACTAATTACAATTTTTTATAGATGATATTATGACACAACTGTGTGCAATTTTATATTTCAGCCAAACATCTACAGTAAGAAAGTCTCCCCTCAAATGTTTGATTTTACAAGAACCAAAAACATTTACAACAATAAAATGACATCAGACAGCCAAAATAATGGAGGTACCATCTTCCTAATTTTGGATTGGCTTCTCTGACACAAGAAGATCGTGTCATCCTCATGCATTCTTTCCAGATGCTCGTCCAGCTGCAGCCTTGATGCTTCCTTGCTTGCTTGCTTTTTGCCCCAGCCACTGGATAAATGTTCTCAAATATGCAGGACGTGATTTTAAAACCCAAAGTGCCAAACCAAACTTCTCATGCTCCCAGAGTTGATAATTGGTGTCCCAGCACCACCCTCTGCATCTGCCTAGCCGACATATTTAGGGAGACCAGATGGGGTCTTTCCTCTTCAGCCAGAGCCACTGGCTACTCCGCTCTGCCACCCCTGATGTCTCTTTGATGGCCTGGTGTAGGGCTTGTCCACTAATCCCCGGGTCCCTCACCAGTGTAATCGTTGATCTTGCTACAAGTCTTTGACTGGGTAGGTCTTTGCTCTCCAGTCCCGCTGTTCTGCTTACCCTGCAAGCTCTTTATATGGCAGTTTCTTCCTTTCAAAGGCTCAGCATCCTCCCAAGTGACTATGAGCGCCACAAAATGCACACTTCACTCTAAACAGTTCAGTTATTCTATTATAATGAAGGTTTCTTTGGCACAGAGGGGGAATAAATAACAACAAAACACAATAAACAACCATAAAAACATCTGCATCGGTTAGCAACCAAATTGGTGGAATATTTACGATCTGTGAATCCTAGAATCCATTCAGCTATTATATTATAACAGCTTATTATAATGTCTAGATACAGGATTAGAATTCTCTCCTGTGAATATATATTTAGAAATATCTTATTGTAACTCATCACAGATGCTCCTTTAATGTCTACTCGTGCAGTTTGAATGTATTGTAAATGCTAAACTTAGCTCAGGTCACATATGTGTGTGGGTTCAATGACAATGACTAATGCCGAGGGTTTAAAAATTAGCAATGGTCAGCCTACGGTTTACACATCTTTTCACAAGGACAGTAGAAACAATATCCCCACCATTACATAACCACCAGAAGTCCTCCTCCCTCTGTGGGAGAGTTGGCCAGAAACACGACGCCAAAACCCAACGCTTCTGTGTCAACGAATTGCGTTAAATGATTCCAACACATTCTGCTAATTTGACAAACCTTTCCCCTGTCAGCACAATTATAACGTCAACATGAGCTGCAATATCATCCATCGGGCGTTCAGTCACGCCCGCCGTATGCTGGCCACCGATGACGACCGCTGTTGACACAAAGTGACACAAGATTGGACGGAAGGAAAGGACAGAGATTGTGGAGTTTGGAGGAAGACGTGTACTTTCCATCAGATTGTGATGTGGCAGCTGCTGTACGTTTGAAATGCATTAGTGCTAATAGCTGTGCCATTAGGAGAGAGAGAGAGAGAGTGAGGCACTCTGTTGATGGGTTGCCATGATGAAACCAGGGAGAAGGGGGGGGGGGGGGGACAAAGAGCGGCACAGAAGGAGAGAGAGGTGTAAATGAGACAGCAAGCGAGTGAGGGAAGAAGGTATAAGAGACGGAGAGAACGGAAAACAGAGATGGAGCCATCTTCCAGGCCATTTACTGCAATCATCGCTCTCTAATCAATCAAGCCTTTCATCATAGGACAACAGAATCTCTCCTTTCCTTTCTCCTCTTCTCCCTCTGCCTCTTTCTCCCTTCATCTCCACTCAGCCACCCACTCTCATACATAACGCAGCAGCGTTCATGTGACCTCTTTCCTGTGTCTCACACGTGGATGTTCGTTGGTACCTTCTCTAATACAAATAATATTCCTACAGTACATGGCCGACAGTGTTTGCAACCCCGATGCTATTAGACTGTCCCTTTGCCAATCATATTTTGCCAGTTGTTTGAATTAGATGCGATAAATTCTTCAGTGTGCATCGCAGCAATTCCGATGTGTTGCCCCGAAGTCGCAATAAGTCCCCCTCAGAGGTATAACGTGACCTTAAGTGCTTGGGCTACTCGCTAGAGTCGCAAGGGTTTGTTCGCTTGACAAAGTTTCGGCTTCTTCCATAATGCCTCTATTTGAGATAATTGGCCCTTCAGAGGAAATGAGTGAGAATCATTGTGGTGACTCTCAGCCCAGCCCTCGAAGCTACCAGCTCCATTAGCCACAGAATACATTAGTCTTATGAGGGCTGTCTTTGACAGATTGAAATTCAGATTCTGGTCAAATAGACAGAAACGAAGAGGTTTTGTTTCATCTCGCTCCACACTCAACATGTTCAATTCATGTTCAGTGTGATTTCTCCTTTTGTTGTTTTTGCCTGGATATTGTGACATGTTCCTTCCGCCTGCTGTCAGGTGAACCGATACGATGGATACAGCAGTAATTGTTAAGGTAGTGGGCTTTTATCTGCAAGTGATCGGACGTCTGAAGCAGAAGTAAAAAAATCAAATCAGCACGGCAACAACCAAAACTCAAAAAGGATCTTCACAGCGGCGGCCTGCGAGGGGAGGGAGGATGGAATACAGCCTTGCCACGTGTGAGCCCTTTTTTAAATGCAAAGTGCTTATTTCAAACACGGAGCATAGCCACACGGTATAATCGCAAATAAACTGCATCTATTTTCATTGTGAGCATTTTTTTTCTTTCTATTTCTTACGGCTGTGCTGAGACAGACTGCTTGCAGCCTGCCGAGCACGTAATAGAACTCATAAACAGTGTTATCACTGAATCCTGAGCCGTGGAGCGGACTTCCATCTGCTCGCCACTGGAAGGGAAAGAAAGGAGGCGGGGCTATGGGGGGAGAAATTCCTACGCTATACAATTTAGCAGATTCTCCTCCCTATCAAATGTATCTGATGGTGCGGATGCCTCAGTAGAAACGGCGTCGTAGAAACGTTGCTAAGCTAAAAGGAGAATGTGTGTCTGCATAGATCATCATTTGATTGATTTAGTATTATGTCGATACAGATTTCACCTGAAACTTGACTGCAGTTTCTTCCCCCTTCCTGAGCTCCCCTGTCATCTCCTCTCCCGCTGCCTCCCCTCACTTTCCATCAACTGCCGCTCTGCTCGCAGCTTTGATCAGTCTTTTGGTTGCCGTGGTGACCCAACAGTTTGGTTATTTCAGCTTCTTGATTGCAGACCACTGTAATTTGCTTAAGTGGTGCTCTCCAAGGTAGAAATGTCCTTTTTTTCTCCTCCGTTTTCTTTTCTTTTCCCTCCACCATCCCTTCAGTTTCTCCACATCTCGTCCCTAATGGTCCTCCGCCGCTTCAAGAGAGACCTCTTGAAAACTCATGGCGTTATACACTCGAGTAGGGGGGGGGGGGGGGGGACGTTGGCAAAGTCTAAAATGACTCAGAATGGAAGAAGCACTGAAGTATGGGAGCAGGTAATGAGAAAAGCTAAGATAAAAAGAGCAGGGTGAAGGAGAAAAGTTCAGGTGTGTCGGTAAGCCTCCAGTCAGTAACAGTTTGGCCAACTGTGATGCGGGAGGGAGTGTTAAAAGAGTGGCCTCCATGTCTAAATCCCACCGATCAATCCCTCTGCCTCACAGGAGATGGGAATCAATAGGCAGAGAAATCCAGCGAGCCTAGATTTTTCCCATTTTGGCTTACACCCAACAAATGTTATTTTTAAGGCCCTTCTGGTTCAGAGCAGAAAAGAAAATGGACCCAATAATTTTTTTGTATTGTATTTATGTTTACTGTATGCCAATATATATATTTATTTTATAGGGTTAGGTTTGATTCATATTGTCTTACAGCTAATAGCTTACAGCCGGTGCTTTATACCCCCATTTTCGCTATCGTCAGAAATGTAATGTTACGTAACACATAATTATTCATCTATTCCACATTAATAGAGGAAAAACCCTACATTTTACGTCTGAGTCTTCCTTGTGTTCCAGTCTACCAAGGTGTTCCAGGAGAGTGATGCGTCTGAGTGTGCGGGTTGACGTTGTGTGAGTGGTGACAGGTCTGCTTCGTGCTGCAGCAGAGGGGAGATGCCTGCTCCGGTTGAAGTGTTTGCTCCGTGTATTCTGTCCCTACTGTCCTCGCTGCTTGTCTGCAGATATGTTGAAGTAGGCGCCCCTGTGTCATTTGAATGTTGAAATGGCTGTGAGGGACAGCAAGGCATCTGATGGAAATGATTACGGGGTCGAAAATAACAGGTTTCCTTTGGTCGCCGTTGATTGTTGATTGGCCACTCTCAGTCGGCCTCCAGAGAGGGGGAGGGGGTGGGACTTTTCAGGACTCCATGGACTAGCTAGAATAAAACGGCTGAAAAACATCGGTGGAATAAAAAGCTGCGTTCAACCCTCTCGGAAAGTGCAACCTGAGAACATTTCACACATATAAGTGGAGCTGTAGTGTCACACAGTGATTGGACATCTAGAGTAGTGTTTGTGATTGGTCACCCCGGCTACAGATGCCATAAAACATATACGACGTGGATGATTGCCTTTGCTTTATCAAATCCCTCTGGAGTCTAATGATAGCGTTAATAATGCCATGGCCCTTTATCTTATTTGTCTTTATTTGGTGTTACAGCGCCGCTTTCCTGCTTCCCTTCCCGATGATCAGATTGGGGGCTTGTTTGGGAGGTGTTGGCATGCTTGTGTCGTGTTGGATAGGCTCTTTATCTGGCACCGTGTCCATGCAGTGTGGTGATGGTATCAGCGTTAAAACCTGCTCCTCAATGGAGCCCTGTCAGCCAACAATGGAGAGCAGCATTACCCAGAGTGCAGCAGGACAAAGCCGTCTTTCGTTATCGCGGGGTCGGAATATTCACAGACTGATTCAACTTCTTCGACCGAGGGGAAGTGTCGGGCTCTAAAAGAATGAGAGGAAAAAGAGAGGGAGGGGGGAAAATGGGCTAATGTGACCTGCAGGGTGTTTACAGAGAGAGATTTATAGAGCAAAAATTGCAGATTCATGGGTGAAATTGGGGGCATGAAATGTAACCGTGGCATATGTAACCTTAATATTTCTCTTTCACAATAATCGAGACGTCTCTCTTCCTCGGTTGTTCTCCTCCCCACTCCCGGTTCTATCTCTTGGGTCGCCGCCCATCTCTCTGCGTCTTTGAAGCAGGTCGCAGTCAGAGGAGGCACGGCTCGCCGTCTGAAGAGGAGCAAGACATTGATGAGATGTGCATGGAGAATGTCATTTACTCTGCTGAATTTGCACTGTGTATTGGAGCTTTAATCTGGGGGCACATTTGTTTATTGGCATACAAATGAACATCTGCATGGAGCTATGCTTGGACGCCATGGTCTCAGCAGCTCCCTAATCGCTTAAAAGCCTAGAGATGCAGAGCATGCCAATGAGTGAGCGAGAGAGAGAGAGAGAGGGAGGGAGGGAGTCAGCCGCGCCCAAGGCCTCCGTCATGCACTCCTTTATCTGAGTTTCACTCTAGCTCAATAGCTCTCCCTCACTCTGTCTTCCAGGCCAACAGTTTAATTTCCAGTTTGCTGGTTGCCTCTTTATTGACGTGACATTATAAAGAGGGATTTTGGTAACCTTCAGTGGTTAACTTTGAAATGTAGAAAAAGCACACAAGAATCAACTGCAACAAGTTACGTTCAAAGATGCCTTTTGTTTTCTAAAAACGAAAGAACATTTTATTTTAAAAGCTACATGCAACTCTGGTTTTGGGCTTGTTTAATTGTTCATATTCTTCTTTTATACGTCATCGTGCCCGAATGATTACCAGTAGTTTTAACATCCAAATGGTGATCTTTGGTAGATCAAGTGTTGTTGCCTTTTTGAAAGGTGTTTGTTCAACTTTTATGATCATCTTAAGGCCGTTGCACACCAGACGCCTAGTTATCGTGCGTTTATATTATTTTCTGATCTGTATCCATTCAATACAAGCTTCCACATCGGCGACACCACAATCTGTGAATCAAAAGTGCTCCACCAAAGAACAACATCATATTTTATTCACAAGCCACCGCTGCAATTTAAGGTGAAAGTGGTTAAAGGGTTTTCAGATCTCTGACACATTTCTACATGTCTATGATTACACGTTACAGTGTGTTTTAACACTAGTGCAAAGCTGTCAGCCATATAAATGGAAATTCTACTATGAATGGTCTTGAGTTTCATTTTGTTGCACATGTAGAGGATGCTGTGAATTAGAAAGACAGAGGGGGAGATGTGTGGAGACATGAGGGGAGAAAATAAGTTTAGAACGTATAACTCAATAACAGGTTTGCTTCAAACTTAACGTACAGAGTTCTTCTCTGCAGCCATCGCTTAGTTTTCCTCCTTTATATTGGTTGCTTTTTCACACTAAATGTGTGTGTCAGTGTGTACCTTATGGGCTGATGTGCGTGGGTTAATGAAGAGCAGTAAATGAAATCCTTTATTGTGTTTGATGTAATGTCAGTTTCCATTAGGTAAACTGGTGCCACGAGTGATTGCTAGACTGTCGAGAGTGTGTGTGTGTGTGTGTGTGTGTGTGTGTGTGTGTGTGTGTGTGTGTGTGTGTGTGTGTGTGTGTGTGTGTGTGTGTGTGTGTGTGTGTGTGTGTGTGTGTACGTGAAAGACAGTGTTTGATTGTGCATTTCTGCATGCTTGTGTGCACACCCCAGGGCACGGCGGAGGCACAGAGTGTGTTCTGTAATTATAAAATCATTAGCAGGTGTCCAGAGGAGATATGAATATGACTGTAATCTGTCCCCACCCATGATGGAGCGCTTGTCTCACACTCAAATGTCAACCTGCCTCAGCCGGGGCCCATTGAGAGAGCTCACAGATTCCAATTCAAAAGATTTAGTCCCGGCAAACCACACTTCGTCATTTACATGTGCCGCTACATGTGACAGCCTTTATCTACCGGCCATTTTTCAATCCCGTTACCTTGGGCTTCCCCAGACTAATCATCTGTCAAGGTCCTCGTCACATATGAGGAAATTTGGGGGCTTTATAGGCTCCGACCTTCACGTGACAGGAGATTTTGAAGTTTAAATGTGTAACTAAAAGCAATGACTGACATTAAAACAACAGCATGTAGCGATGACGAGAGAATACGCCGGCAGAAGAGCAACCTCGTAATCCGACAGATTGACAGGCTTACAGACGACCCAAAGATAGGCGGGCATGTATCTGCTCGGACATAAAATTGAGCAGACATTGTAGCCCTGGCGAGGAGACAAAGTCACATTGTAATCTGGAGCAGAGGGGCGGTTTCTATAGCAACAGTAGGCATCTAACCTACGCGCCGCTGCTTTTGCTGAAATCTGAAATTGGTGAGAGGAGGCTGGTATTGAGGACAGAGAGATTGGGAAAGATGAAGATAAGACAGGGCAGGGCGGAGGAGGAGGAGGAGAGATGTGGGCGAAGGGAGGAGAGAGGAAGCAGATCAAGATAAGGGAGAGGAAAGGAGACGAACGGAGGAAGATTGATGTGAGGGAGGGGCTGGAGATCATCACCTGACCTCAGTGTTTGTCTCCCGTTTGGAATTTGTTGGTCCACTCAGCATGATAGATTTAATTTACTGATAGCACTTTGTGTCAGTGGGAATTTCTCAGACTCTGTGTGTTTCTCGACGAACGCATACACCCGGCCTCGTACGTGCGCTCGCTGAATGCACATTCACAAGTGCGTATACGAGCGTTTATGTATTAAATATGTGCGCCTGTGCAGATGAATGTAGGATCGTTGCAGGCCCAGATGTGTGTTTAACCCAGACCAGGAGCCCAAAGAGACCTGTGAGCAGCCGCAGCAGATGGCCATGCTGCCCCCGGGGGCTGCTCAGAGGGTCGTGGCGGCGAGGACTCGTCCACATGCAGCCACCTCTTCTGTGCACGTCTGTGTGGTGTCAGAGTGTGTGTTCCCCGGCAGAGGTTGATCGGTGTAACTAATTGCTTGTTTAATTATGTTTCGAGGTCTCATCGTCATCAAATTGCAAAAGGCAGCAATTAAGAAACTATACGAATAATCAATGTTATCTGACTTGAAGCTGGAATAACAAATATATTATTATTTTACCTGGTAATACTAATAATTATATCCTATCTGAATTTACAAAATCCCAGAATCCCACCGTCTCAAGTTCCAATTTACACATATTTAAGAAGGTGATGTGTTTATTACTGTACATGTATATAACCATAACTCCTCCTGTGGGTAACCTTACATGGAGTAGAGGTGTATTTCCAAAAATGTTGAATTAATGAGTTCCATTAATAAACACGTTGCTTTGTAAATAATCTACCAGTCTGTGAGACTCCACTGGAAGGACAGCATACATGATTTACATAATTCCCATGCTCACCAAACCACACAGTGACCCCTCGTGCCCTGTGTGCAAGCACCTGAGTTCATTATGTATGTTCCTCTGCTCATTTATTCCAGTGGTTTCTACCTCATATAATACTGTATAGTGTATTCAAAAATGAAAAGCAATAATAAGGGAAGGGTACAAGTGTTGGACATCTCACTAAACGCCCTCCTCAGTAATGTGCGGGGTCTATTTGTTTGATTAAAGCTGCTGGAAGGTGTCCCGCGGGTGCGAGGAGCCGAGCGTTTGTTCAGAGGAAGCGGTCCTAAATACTGAGTTGTAATGCCACAGTAGTGAGAGTGGACTCTTTAGAAGTGAGGGACCAGTCTGAGCAGGACTGGGCTCCAGATCAATCCTGCTGGCAGACGCCACACTGTTGCTCTGCCACAGTCTCGCTCGCTCTCTTCTCTTCTCTCTCTGCAGAGGCACGGGCTATTTTTAGCCCTTGCAGCTCTTTCCACACTGCACCCACCACCATCACCACCACCACCTATTTATCTCCTCTCAATTCATCCCTTCATATCACCCCTACCACAGCCTCCATGCTCACCCTCCACCTTAACCCGACGTACTCCCCGAATGATCCGCTCTGATCCCGCCACGCAGCTCCTCCCCTTCCGTCCTCGCTCCTGATCTCTGACGGAAGCGGCGAGGCTGGGAGTCGTAATAAGTCGAGGAGACGCGTCGGGGGAGATTCTGCTTCTCCTCCTATCTCGTCCACACTCATTAAGCAAAGACACAAGCTGCGTCCGGGCTGGTCAGCCCGCTTGTTCGGTGTCAGTGTGAGTTTTGATCTCGCTGCGGTTTCTTCGGTGAGTTGTTAAGGACTGAGCCGAGCTGATGACTGACTCCCTGATTAGCGCTGGAGGCCGGCCAAGCTTCCCGGTCGTGGTGTGCAGAGAGGCTCTCGCACTGGAGGGAGCTGAAAGATGGCGGGGCTTGGCAGAGAAAGAAAATCCTTGTGCATATAGGTGCTGTACGAGTTAAGCAAACACAGGGAGCAGCATATGGTGAGACAGCGGGACAGAGATGGAAAAGAAGTGACGGTTATGTGTAAGACTCACTTTTACCTGTACAGTAGACTCTTTGTTTCTCCGTGAGGCGTCCTCCCGCATCAGACCATGACCACAGCACCTCCTCCCAGTGAGGGCGAGTCAGTCACCGTGGTGCCCTTGAGAGTGCGCCCTCAGCCAGCCTCCTCATGATAATGAGGCAGGCCCCACGGACGCTACTCGCTGCATGCAACCCCTGCCCGCCCTCACGCCGTCCTCCACAGGAGATCTGCAGAGGACGGCAGAGAGGATGGGTATGGGGTTGGCTGGGGGTGAAGGCCGGAAGATTAATGTAGAGGCTTCAGCTTGGAACTTCAATTAAGTAGTTAAAGCAAAATAATACATTTACATTATTTTTCTTATTCCTTTTTCTTTGTGAAAGCTGTTTTCCGAGACTGAAAACACAGCCAGCGGAGGTCATTAAGACGCCCAGAGAGCGTAACACCTTGAGTTTATTCTCCTCACTGCAACCTGAGCTCATATCACTGCAGAATGTTTTGATGAAAATGTTTCTACATTGTTCCCAACACAAGTTCAAACATCTTCCAAAAAAAACGCTGCATCTTTTTTTTAAATCAAAGTATCGCCCAGATACCTGCAGCTGTCTGCTCACCCTCTCATCACTGCCATTCCACATCACACTACTTCTCCTGTGTTCTGTGATGCTGATTATATTCTCATGCTGAACGGTGTGATTGAATATATCCATGACTCTTTCAAGCTTGCCACGGCGAGGGGTCAGGGCTGATATAGATGCCGCTATATCTCCTCTCACCACCTGTCTTTTCACTTTTCTTTTCTGCACAGGAGAATGCCATTTCATACTACGATTCCAAAGCGGATTCAGACTATGTGAGTACAGTACAGATCGCTCTCACCCCCTCCCTCCTCCCCTGTCTGCCTGCCTTCGACCCCCGAATCCAACCGCTTTCTCCACCCGTGCCGCCCTCTCCTGCAACCCCTACCCCGTCTCTACCCTGGCCTCCTCGGTGTTGATGCCCCCCTCCCCCTCCCACCGTCGCAGGCTCCAGGGATGTCTGTGTGTATTAGTGAGTGACGCTGCTCTATGGTGAGTCGGTGTGACAGAGCGGGGGGCAGGCCGACGTGCATGTGACAGTGACTTCAGCTGTCCTCCCCCAGTTTTATGTCCTCCCTCCCCACTGACCTGAACTGTGTGGACCACGGACTTGAGCTGCTGGGGTGTTAGACCTCCGCACCACCATCAAGAAGCACAAGAGACACCGTTTCTGTCACGTGTCACTCAGAACATGACATGCAAGGACCAACCTACAGGCTGGTAACGGCAGTTTCCTCCCGAGAAGTCCCGCGAGTCGCTGCTGTTCTCACCGTGCCGCCGCTCCGCCTGCAGTCCCTCCGTAGGATAGGTCGCGCTCGGAGCCGGCGCCCGCTGATTGATTAAGTTTCCAGGAGGAGTGCAAGAAATTCCCCCCCTAGATCACCAAAGCACAAAAGATGGGAAGACAGTGAGATAGAGAGGGAAAGAGTGCGAGGCGGAGGAGCAATAAATCACGGTGTGATTTTCTCTTTGTGCACGCCACTCCTGTGATTAATGACACAGCGCTTTAGGGCCTGTCAGCACATCTAATTGGAGAACATCAGTCATCATTAACATGGCACACTGAGGCCGAGCCAGTGACACACCCCCTGACCCCCACTTCGCCAGCCCTGCAAGCACCCAAAGACATTGGCAAAGGTCAGTCAGAGGTCACGCCTCATCCCGTTGCCCACCAGTGCTCCCGTATCTGAATCTTGATACTACGACCCCTTTCAATTAAGGCTTCACCACTGGGTTGATAATGAACAATATATACACTACTGTACTGTACTCTTAGGGCGATATGACGAGAATTTGTGAAAAAGGTAAGTAAATGTTGAGCTCTCTTATTCAAGGCTTGTCTCCTCTGCTCCCTATCCTGTACTCTCCTCTGAGTTCTCCTCTAATCACTTTACCCTTGATATAAAGTGATATAAATGTGATTTTTTTTTAAAAACTGTCCATGTGTCAAAGCATGTCCAGAGAGCACTTTATTTACTACTAACCACCAACATTTTGAGTTCTTTGTGTTAAACATACAGTTTTAATGTATTTTATTAACTACCATTCTGGACTTTTTGTTGTCAAGTTGAATAAATTCTTGACTTCCAAGTCTAATTGGCTGTCGGTTAAAAACTCAGACCAGCTGAGCTCCCACGTTCAGAGTGACAATGCAGATGTTCTGTCACATGATTTCACTAACAGCTAAATAGTTTCATCCGTCTGGTATATGTCAATTACCCTTGTTAGTAATTTACTTTACTAATTTACAAATCTGGTTATTTTCATCATTGAATGTTGAATATGTAGGCTTTAAGTTGTGGCATACTGGATGTTAAATACGTTAAAGAGGCTTTTTACCAATTGTAATGAGTTGTTTTTTCTTTCTGAAGGATTCCTTGTTTGTTTAAAAGGATGTTTTTGCTCTATCGCACTCATGCCGGCTGTCTTTTAAATAAACACACACCCCACACACACACACACACATGCAGGGTCTTAAGTGACGTGTTTGAGGTTAGCCCTGGTTGGCTGAAGGCGGGAATGAAAGAATCTTCAAAATGTCATCTCTGGCCTCTTCAGCCTTTAATTAAACCTTGAGAACGGGAAGATAAAATTAACAAATTGGGTAATGAATCAAGCAAAACAGGTGGTGGATGGTTGAAGAAAATGAACCAATCAGTCTTTGCTGCATGGATTTATTCAGCTCCTAATTAGACGCTGCCTTGGTTAATTATGATTGGGCTCTTCTGAAGGAAAAAAAAAAAAAAAAACTCCCTGCCCGACATTGACAGAATTAGCGTCAGACAGAGTGATAAACAAACACCTCAACCTCAGTTAGTGCTGTTATATCGTTACAATTACACTCTGAGTTGTGGGATTTCTTTAGGAAGCTAATGGAAGATTTGGCCTGAAAACCGTCATGATTTTATTCTTATTTGTTATTTTCTCTTGCTTAGAAAGCTGCATCCATGTTTCGTTCTGCCTCAGTCCTTCCCTATATTGGATTGGAACAAGAGAAAAATCATATTTTACTGCTGTAACTGGTGGTGAATTAACACTTGTCAGACTGCGGCCTCAGATCAGCTCCAATGGTTGCCTTTTCTCACCAGGATGCTCGACTAATAAACAGAAATCATGGCTAACTTGTATTCTATACTGTAAATATTTCGTCAAACTGTAGTCTCACAACCTTTCCCTCATCCAGACGAGCTGTCTGATGATTAACAGGAACTTTGTGAAACAATGAAACACCTCACAGTGAAAATATAGAAAAGTGCTAAAGCTGTTTTTTTTATTCTTATTTATGAAATCTGGAGTAAAATGCTCAGATGTTATGTTCAGAAAACTTATAGTAAACATTTGATCAACCATGTTTGATATTTCAAACTATGTGTGAAAATGTTCACTCAACTAGTTGATTATTGGTATTTAAATAATCTATACATTGAACGCCTCAATACACATTCATGTGGTTATATCTCTCAGGAGCTGGCCTTTTGTCACAACACCGTATTATTCCTTACGTTGACTTTCAACGGGACAACTGTCTGCCTGCTCGTCCCAACAACAGCTTGTAATTGCATTTTAATAGTCAATTAAAGTCGGCCCATCAATCAATATCTGCCGTGGACATGAAGTTTAGATTTAATTTCTAAAAAAAAACAAAAACAGCTTTTATCATGTCAGATCCAATTAACCCACGCTGCTTTATTAAAATGAAAAGTGCGTATTGCATTTTTCACATTTGCTGCTCTCAAAGATTCCTTTAGAAGTAAAAATTCAGAATACACAAATAATGATCAGAGATATGAGTTTTGTTTTCTAAGGATGCATCGAACAGGGTTTTAATGAACACGATGCCTACACAGTCAAATCTGATCCAGAATAAGCCAATAAACTCCATCTTGCTGACATTTTTTTCCTTCACATTCCACAATCACTTCCTCCTGTGGGAACAGGAACAGATTGAACTCCATTGATCACTTATCATGATAAAAAAAGCTTAAATGTCAGTTTTCTTTTATCTTTGGCTTTCTTTGATATCTGACACTTTCCTAATGCAATATGTGTGTCGGGCTTTCTCGTCGCGTACATTAGTCACACTGAGCGGCTGTAAAAGTGCCAAAAAATAATAGAAATATGCAGCATTAGTTCGTTTTTTTTTGTTTAAACAATCACAGTCAAAGGAGAGGAGGCAGTCTGTTATGAAATATGCTTTCATGTGGCTGACTGGGAGTCTAAACCGTGATCAAGTGGGGTTTGTTGCTAGTTATTGTTGGGGTTAATTTGTACGGCACCTCATGTGTCTGATACTCATCATGGTTACTAATGAGTCTCTCTGTATGGCGTCTGCTCTGATTCCCGCTGCTGTTCTCTGATGAGAGGGAGAGTATAGAGCCACAGACATCTAAAGGTGGAATAATTGCTATTTTTTTGCGCTTAACATTATCCAAATGCTGCATCAGCTATATATCCGATCTGTTCCAGAGCCACAGATCGGCGCTGTAAAGCCTGTGGTGCTACAGTTGCATGTGTCCACGCATTTCCATTTGTACGCTCACGCAGTTTGTTGTGTGCGTGTGTGCGTGCGTGCATGTGTGTTCCTGCAGACGGAGGACGGAGAAGAGGAGAACCCGCTGGAGAGCTCGACGTCTTTGGAGCTGGAGTTTGTGGACGATCCCAATTTTAAAAACAAGGTCAACTACTCTTCCAGCGCGGTCCAGATTCCCACAGACATATACAAAGGCTGTAAGTACAACAATTCTTTTTTCTTCATTAGTGTTCTGGTGGGGAGGTGATTGAATGAGTGGCAAGGCTCAGGCTGGTAACACATGGACCGATTTAGCCGCCACGGTTAAAAATGGCAGCCCTGTAACCTCTGCAATAGTGACTCATGTGTGACCGCACGCTGCGTTTCCTTTATGTGGCCGGAAATGTGTGTTAGTCCTCTAAAAGAAAAAAAAAGACAATGTGTTGCTTAAAAAAAATATCACTAACATAGAGGACATGACTTAACACGCACGGCTTTCTGAAGAATCACAAAGATATGAAGAAGACTGTTTATCTTCATCCGCTTAAGTCTCACCTGTGTAGTTGAGATTAAAGGGTGGAGGACGAGGGATGTACAGTCGACCTCCACCACCTTCTTATGAAAGTGTTGTCGCCAACTGATATTTGAAAACATGCATCAGAGCCTATGAACTTTAATGGTTACTATAAACCATGTAATATGATGGGAGGGGCCAGCTAGTTGCCCCAAATTACAATTGATTGAATAAATGTACGCATGTCCAGGTGAGTCATGACATATCTTTCCATATATGTGATTTATAACAAGACATAGCACAATATAAATGTTTCTATTTCTGTTATTTAGTTGCTTCAAACGTGTTTTACATGCTGAATAATCCCAACCACGTGCAGAGCTAAGACAAAAATCTGCCCTTTTAATACCGTAATCTAAAAGTAAACACCTGACACATGGTTTCCACACACGCCGCTGGGCTGTGGATGGATGACAGTCCAAACCTGACCTCTCCCCCCTTCTCACAGCATGTTAACTCCATCTCCCCCCTCCTTCTACATCAGCCACCACTTTAACACACCGACGTGATTTTAGATGACAGACGGTCTCTCACACCAGCTCTCTACTGTATTATTTGCTTCCTGCGTGGGCACCGTCTCCCCCCGCTCGTGGCCCCTGTCCTTCCTGCGGACATACCACCCTCTTTAGTCCTCAGCTGCCAAGTGGACAAAAGCAGAACACATGTACCTTCCGGGACTCTGATTTCGGTTGGCATGTTCCCTCTTGTTATCCACCTCTAACCTTTTTGGACACTGACTGACTGCCTCTGACTCAAAAAAAACAAAAAAACCCATGTGCAGCCAGACAGCCCATTTTCACAGCGTTATTTTTTTTTCTCTTTCTTCTTCTTTCTGTTATTATCTAGCTCTTTGCCGTCTTTGTTGAGCAGGCAGTGTATGGCACCTGTCTGTGACAATGCCCTCCAGCTGTGTCTCCAGACAAATCTTGTCAGAATTAGACACTCTTGGTTCGGGAGGAGATGTCAAAGGCTGCCGCTAACTCACAATAGAGCAATCAGGCCCTGCGCATTGTTCCCGGAGCCATTTTGTGCCACCTCTGGTTCTCCTGTCTGAAGATAGGAGTATGAGAATAAAGGCCTCTTGATTGAGCCTGCTGAAGACTAGAAGAGCAGAGTGGTACAGTGCATGAAATTAGCTTTTCCCCCTTCTCTTCTGTGGAAAATGTTTACTATTGATGTTGTTTGGTTAGCTCCCATTGTGCGGTCTGCTGTGCTGAGATTGCCAAGCGCAGATTTTGTGCCAACTCCATTATGCACATGCGTGGTGGTGGTTATTTAGTCATTGCAGATAAATAAACAGTGTTGGAAAAGAAATGTCGCTGCCCAAATGAACGGTGATTTCTTTTAAACACGCTTTCCCACCAAATCAAATGTCCCAGATGAAAAATATAGATATTAGAAACATAAATTGTGTTATGGGAAATGTGGGCATTCAATTTAGACAAGGAGGAAGAATGTGTGCATACAAAAAGACACATTTTGATCTTTTTTTTTAATAAAAACCTGTCCATCATGAGTTCTACTTATATAAATGCAAAGCTAAATCAGTAGGAGCCTCTTTTATCTAACATAACTTACAGAAATTTACATCAAGTTCATTTTACGGGAGCTGCGTTTGCTTTGGCGAGGTGGTAAAGGGGGATTATTATCTGCATGTCATGTTCTGCTCCGGTCCCACCAGTGGGAGCCTGCAGGGTGCCTTGCAGAGGATGCTCGAGGAAACTAATGTGGGCGGATTGTTGTCCTCTGGGTCTGGAGAGGTCTGGATCTACAGTATATCTGTGGGTTTAGGATTAGCGGAAGAGAAGCAGCGTGAGTGGGCAGATTCAGCTCTCGTTCCTCAGGGGGAGGCCGGAGGAAAAGGCAGAGAAAAGACAAGTGTAGGAAGAACGGAGCGCCGTCCAAAGTGCAGCATAATGTTCAACAGTTGCTGCGGAAATTCTCAGACGTCGTTTATTAGCGGTCGGTCGCTCTGCTTGTTTCGATTCGTACACATTGTTAATGCTCTGAATAAATTTGACTGTTTCCCAGAAAATGGCAGCACGGATTGCAAGTCGCAACAAAATGGGTGTCCTTGGGGATGGATGGAGAGGCACAGATAGAAGGAGAGATAGAAAGGGAAGGGGTGAGAGGAGAGACACTTTAATAATAGAAACCATTTAGAGGGTAAGAGAGGGGGGGAAAACATTTTCTTTCTTTTTTTTATATTTTCTATTTTTTTATTGTGATCCTTTCAGCAGCTAAATGAGGCGGTGCGTGCGTCCTGGTTTGATTTGTCTGCTAGGCCCCATGTCCGTTTATTGAGATTGAGAGTGTTCCCTGAGCGCAGTAATGAACCATTTTATGATTCATTATCCCACTGCTGATTCCTGCTGCCAAGTCTGCAAACTTTCTAATTAGCTTAGGTCAAACATTCATACAGTTTTCCTCTAATTATCGTTGCTTATTACAGAATGGACATTGCAACGCAGCCACGGAGGAATAAATTGATGTGGGTGGTGTCGTCTATGGAGAAACGGATTTGACTCTCCCACCGAATGTTGCTGAAAATGGCGAGGCAGAGGCAGGGATTTGCTGAATAATTGCAGAGGAAGGACTCTGGGAATGCAATCTTTAAAATAATCGCTGAAATATAGGAATGAAAACGGCGAGGGAATAAACAAATGATTCTTTGGTGACCATTTAGTAGATTCAGTGAAATGTTGTTGGTGATTGAGAAGGCTACTAATCCAGATTGGGTCATTCCACAGTCCATTATAATGTCATATGTTGTGTAATTTTCAAAACATAGAAGTTTGTGAATCAGCCTTTCTAAAAAAAAAATCCAAAAAAGGTGGCAATTATGCATGTATAGTGTGCACATGTTGTGTGTCTCCATTAGTGTTAGTGTGTGAATAAGTGGCCACTGTTCCCAGCGGGGAATAAAGAAAACCAGCAGTGAATGTGGGAAGCCCTTTCATTGAATCTGAAGTTTAAATCCGCTGCATGTGGCGCCTTTTCCGGCGGCCTAGCGTCATGTTGTCAGTTTGCCATTGTTGTCGGGCACAGTGAGGAACTTGGTTATCAGAAATGAATGGCGAGGACTGGCCAACTGTGTGCAGATGAAAGAGCAGAGCTTAAATGTTTTGCATGGAGCGATTAACTCACCCCACCCTCCATGCACACACACACACACACACACACCCTCCCCTGTACTTTACAGTCCGATTGCTGTACTCAGATGCCAGTTTTAGGACCATACTTGTGAGTTACATGCTTTAGGTTACTTATCATATTGCTCATCATTTATTGTCTTTGTCTTTATTGTTTTCCATTCTTTCTTGTCTCTTAGGAACAGCCGAAAAAAAACTGTTGGCAAAAAGTTGATCTGGCGAACGTGCCTTCGTTAATCTAACAGATTCCAATACTTTCACTCCTTGTAGTTTTTGCTCGCCGCCAACTCCTGATGGAAATATCTGGCTCTTGTACTCTCATGCCCTCTGAATGTCTGCCTCCATTTTGTTATTTCACTCTGTGTCCTGTGGTTTGATCCCCTCTGGGGAAGCTCCTAGCAACAACACACACACACACACACACACACACACACACAAAAAAATCATTCAATTCACCTTTGTAAAGAGCGAATTGCATGGGGTGTATGTAATGTGCTGTGGAAAATTAAGTGCAACAGATACAGCAGATAGTCGACACAGTGTCGTATGCGATTTGAAAAGAAGAGAGAGATTTGCATCTGCAGGGATTCCTGTGAGTGAAACTACGTCTGATGCATCTCATCGTGTTTAAAATGGATCTGGAGAGAAGTCGGCTCCGGTACTGGAGGGACAAAGGCGACTTTTGATAGGCAGACTCGGGTCGGAGGAAGGGAACGTGAGAATGGGAGATTTGCTTTATATGCTGTTCCACTAATTAGTGAATCTTCCCACTTAACTTTATGCTGTTGCCACAGGTTTCTTTAATATTGTGCTACATTTTCCATCTCAAATTGAGATTTTCTTCAGCTAAATATTCATCTTTTTTTGGCTGTGTGTGTGTGTTTGTGCAGACTGCACTCGATGCACGCTCCAGGTTCCTTCCAGTGCAGGAAGCTTCCCTGTCAACCAACTCACGCCATGCTGGAGATCAACTCAGCCCGTCTCAACATCAAACCAGATTTAAACGTGTGGAAAAAAGCAAAAGTGATTTGTGAAAGGGAGGGAAAAAAGAGTGAAAGTGCAAAAAAAAAAAAAGAGAGAGGGGGATAAGGGAAATGGGATTTGAAGTTAAACCAAAAAGAGAAGAAAGAGGGTCTAAACACTGCAGGCTGTATTGCTGTCATTCTTGACTTTACAGACTCCATCTTTCTCTCGGCGCCCCTCACCCATCCGCCCCTATAGTGTGTGCCCAGCGAAGGGGCACTATCATTTACCAGCACACTAATTAGAACAGTCAGCACAGCACAACTCCACTTCACTCACCACCAGGCTCACAAATTACATTTGGTGTGTTTGTTATTTACTGTTCTTCTTTAATTAGAAATAATTTTGGAGGAGGTGTCTGGAAGTGTGCTGAAATCTCTCCCTCCTTTCTTATTCCCTTCACAGTCTGAGATTACCATTTAGCGGAAAAAACCCAAGCCCCTCACTGACAAACACACTCGTCCTCGATGCTATTCCTGAGTGATACTGCTTCAATCCTTCGCATGAATTTTAATTATACTTAGTGCTGCCGATGCAGTTGCAAAGAATTTCTCGGAGACCCCGTTTTTATGAAGCACACCGCAAAGAATACAAATTAGGCGATACAGTTGCCTTTTGGACGTTATGTTCCTCAACCGAGGCTACAAAAAGACACATTTGCTTTTCTCCGGGAAGGCTTAGACTTTGTTTTAGCTCGTCTTTGTGGACGTGTGAGCTGCTGCCAGCTCCTGTTGCTCCCGTTTTCCTCTGCAGGATGAAAGGTTTAATGTTCAGGCTCTTTAACACTCAGCCAGGCCACAAAAGCAGCGCCGAGGACGGAGGGAGCAAGAGAGAGAGAGAGGTGATGGAGAAGGCATTACAATACAGAGACAAAGACTGAAATGTGCAGGAAGGTGTGGGTTTTATCAACCAAATTACGACAAAACGTTTTCTCAATCACTATTTACGAAGCGTTAAATCATCCGGTGCATCGGGGACGCTCGCTGGAAATCCATCTTCCTGTTGAATTTTGTAAAATGTCACTTTTATGACGCAACAATTATCTTGATTCCCCTTCTTTTTGGCTCGAAGCAATCTGTAAGAAGCAGATATCTCAAAATCTGGACAAGTTCAAACAAAACTATCTGCATGTGATGTTGGTGATTAGTGTGAGCTCATCTGTTAAGTGAGATGATCAGCGGGTTTTCTAATATAATCCGAGCCTCTTTTAATGCCAAAAGAAAAATAACTTGTGAAGCTGTACATAATCGTTGTTAACTCTTATTATCATGTGTTACTTGAACATAATAACATTCAAAATAACATTCCCTTTCAGATATGAATAAGGGAAAATAACCTCATGGAGATTTAAGAGGAGCTGTGTTTGTCTCCGTATTGTTTGTTTGAGGAATGTCACCTAATATGTCAAAGTAAATAGAATTGAACTGCACCACTACCACTCAGTCTCTCTATTTAAAAAGTAGAATATGTAAAGGCTTTATGGCCATGATGATGATAATGGTTATGACTCTTGCTACAGACTTGGCTAATGGCTGCGGATCCATTACCATTACGGATGACAGACCACTTGTGTTCCACTCTGATATATTACAGCCCACTGGGCCTTTCTTCCCTCCTGCTCTGTGCGTACAGTCAATGCATGCACCTACGTCTGTAATGTAGGATTAATACAGGGCATGAGGCGCACATCGCTGTAGATGACTCTTTATCTGGGGTATATCAGCGTAAATACGTGTGTGTGTTGGGGGTGTGGGGTCACGTGATAGGGGTGGGGGGGTTGAGAAATGATCCCACGCAGAGTTGCTCCATAAATCCCGCTCATAATTGTTTCCCTACTTGGTGTGCAGTCTTCCTCCATAACGGGGCAAAGCCAAGGGTGCTCTAAATGTCAGGGGAGCGGCGCGCTGATGAATTACCTTTTAAGATATCGGAGAGAGGCGCGTTTCACGTGAAAGATGAGCCTGACGCGGCGCCCGGAGGGCCCCGTCCGCCTGTGTGAGCATATTTCCCCCCCCAGGGGAAATTTGTCTTTTTATCAACTGTCCAGAGAAGTCACAGACTATTCGAAATGAATAAATCAAAGAGAATTAGTTTGCACCGTTCGCCTATCTCTGATGTCCCCGTTTTCTCTGTAGCGATCACCTGCGTGTGTGTGTGTACGTGTGTGTGTGTGTGTAAGTGTGTGTGTGTAAGTGTGTGTGTTTGCAAGTACTTGCCTGACAGTAGAGGTCGCCCACATTTACATAAACATACACTTTGGTCCGTTTTACTAACCCTTGATCGAAAGTAGAAACATCATAGACACACAAACGGTCAGGAAATGTAGTGTGTGTGTGTGTGTGTGTGTGTGTGTGTGTGTGTGTGTGTGTGTGTGTGTGTGTGTGTGTGTGTGTGTGTCTGTGTGTGTCTGTGTGTGTCTGTGTGTGTGTGTGTGTGTGTGTGTGTGTGTGTGTGTGTGTGTGTGCGTGTGCGTGTCAGCCCCTCAGCAGTGACGCAGCTGATAATCCTTGCATAGCCGGAGTTTGCTCGATGCCTTGATGTTGGTGGAGGTAGCCGAGGTGCTGATAGTTTGGAAGCGAGGTCGCAGGATTTCTGTTTGCCCTTGGCCCGGGTGGGACAGCTATCATTACAGTCCCAGTGCCTCTCCAGATAAGAGCGCCCAGGACTTCACAGCACACAGGCTTGCCGCCGCAGCAACGTGCTGTGATAGCTGCTGCTTAAAGGATAATACTTTTTTTTTTTTTTTTTTTTTACATATTAATCAGATGGCTCTTTGACCGCAGAGGATTGCCCAGATGAAATTGAAATACATGGTTTGGTTCCCTGAGTATCTCCACACACACTTATGCGCATCGGTAAAATAGAGCCACTGGTCTTGCTGACATGAAGTCATGGGAGTGACTGTAAATTTGACGATTCATAGTCAAAATTTGTATAAATACTGAGATTCTCCACCATTTCTCTCTAGTCTCTTCTAGTCCTTCAGCCCATCTGGGTTGTTGGTTAATCTTGTGTTATGACAGATAAAGCAGAAAGCTGTTTCACTTTCTAATTCTGGAAGAACGCAATTAAGTTTGGCCGAAATGCCAACGGTACACATTCTTCAGGAAGCAGCCCTTAAATAAAGGATGAAAAAGCCAGACAAGGCATTCGATGGATGAGATTAGAAGGCTGTCCTGAATCTAACAATAGTGATTAACAACTCTTCACTGGCTAGTTGTTCACCTACAAAGCAAAGGACAAATGTGATCCGACATCCGTTACGTAACGTGGCGAACACTTCAAAACGACCCGTTCTTTGACCTCTAAATCTTCGATTCTGCCGCTTCCAATTAAACCGTCCGTAGTGAAGTTTATTTTGCATTTCTCTCTCCCTCGTTCTCCTTCCCTCATGAGCGAGAAATTGCCTTTTCGGGCTGTGAAAGCAGCCACTCATTCGTGTTAATTTCTGTGTTGCTTTCCATCAATCGTCCACCCCCTCTCTCTGGGTTTTTATGTTTATCCCCATCTGTAGGCCTGCCTCTATCCTCCTCCATTCTTCCTTTGTGTTTACGTCTATGACATTTTTGGGAGGAAAACATGCTGAGGAGCTCCCCTTGGTGATGGCAGCAATTTGGCTTTCATATATTCCTATCCTCCAGACACTGCTTAGTGCTGCTGTAGTGAGTTTATGTGTGTGTGTAATTGTTTGTGTGCATTTGTTTTACAGAATTCTAAAGAGTAATGAAACTTAGCTCTCTGTTAGCGTCGATTGTGGAGAGAGTTTGACAAAAAAATTCAGCTTTTGCATTCTCGTGAGTCAAAGCTTTCAGTTTATAGTAAATAAGGTGAGCAGTGGATGGGAGGGGGGGAGGGTCTAGGCATATTTCATACCTCTTAACTGACAGCTCGTCAAACACAGGGAAGTAATTGAAAAGCATGGGGGGAAAGTGGATAATGATCGTTTATTTGTGTGAAATTCAAACCAGGGGTTGAGGAAAGCCGGACTTGTCGGTTCAGTGGCTCGTCTAGTTTTGGTTGGCTGAGTAATTAAATCAGAGAAGCGAGTGAAGTTCTCCTCAGCTCAGTGCCTCGTCTTGTTTCCTCTCTAATCAGGTGGCTATTAAACCTCTGATTGCACTCCCCATCTTCTAACCTCAGCTCAGCTATTAAACACACACTGAAAGCATGTTTGGTGTGTGTGTGTGTCTGCATATATATATTGTCAGACATGAAAAAAGCATGATCTATTAGAAAGTGAAGGGAGAGGAAACACACACGTTGACATGGCCGTAGTGTTATTCCACCGCCGTGTTATTCCACTTCTTGTCGACTAGATGATGAATACTTCTCCCTGCATCCATAAATCAGTTTCACAGAGTACCACTGACCTGTGAGATATATCTGTGACCTCACATTTTAACTCAGAACACACGGCAATGCATTCAGCCGCACACATGCAAGCTTTTTTTTTTTTCATCAACCCACAAATCCTCTTAACACGAATCACTTCTATGGACATTTACAGCGATGGATTGTACGTCTTTGCTACCAAAAAAGAAAAAATCCCAAGTAGCTTCTGTCTCCACATGCTGCAAAGTGACGTATGATCTCCTCCAAGGTCATCTCCGATTCCTCCTCCTGCACTCCTCAGAGATCACCCAGATTAGACGGATGCCCGGCCACCGCCGGCTGAGCTGCCTGCATACATCCATTCTTATGTACTCGGCTTACTGCTGCTGGCACGGACAAGGTTGTTCAGCAGGGAGAGTTGACCTTTGGGTTACTCACTCACTATATTTAGGTCTCATTGTTTGAGTTTTCATTAAAAATCTGAATCTATCTGCGTTTATGTTGAGTACTGAAAACAGGTGCAGGGAAATCAATAAAACAAAAACTGGGTTTAAAGAGGATTATGAACATCTATTTTTAGAGCCTGTAGTTTCAGCATTTATTGCTTTTTTTGGGGGGACTTTCTTTGAGGGACTATGGCACATAATCAGCAACTCATTTACATTTTCTCTTTTTTAATTCTTCTATTACCAGAAGCATATTCTTGTGCTCATTGCATGTTTCGTTCTGAAAACGGAGGTTTAGTGTTTAACGGCAATCACAGAAGTGTTTGCCAGCATGGGGGTATTAAAATCGAGGTGAAAGTCTGTTGAAACGTTATCGTCTCCTTTGGAAAAACTGAGCATTTTTTCTGTGTAAACTGATCAACTGGTAAACAATGAGCTTCTATTTTAATTTACTGTCTTTGTGTTTGTGCTCCTACAGCTCCAGTCATCCTCAACGAGTTAAACTGGACCCAGGCCCTGGAGAGGGTCTTCATTGAAAACCGTAAGGACGACAGCTCTCTACGCTGGCAGGTGTTTGGCAGCGCCACCGGCGTGACTCGATACTACCCAGGTAGGCTCAAGGGTACTGAGTCAACAGTCTGCCTTATAACTCACGGCGAGATAAAGTCTAAATTGACCCTAGGGCTCTTCGGCTGAAGAACATTGGCAATCTCTTATCTGATGGCTATACTGGTAACTCGATAGACAGAATGAAATTATGATTACTTTGATCTAATCTGATATGAAATATCCTACAGTGCACCGTGCGGCTTATGACTTATTTTCTTGCTCTCTCCAGCCACTCCATGGAGGGCTCCCAACAAGATTGACCTATACGACGTCCGCAGAAGGCCTTGGTAAGTGCTGTCTTTATCCGGACCGGGATCAGTGGGATTTGATTTCTTCCACTATTAATGTCTATTAGACATTATTCGGAAGAATTTTCAGAGGTATTTATTTCCTATGTCACATGTGCTGTACTGTACATTCAAAAATACCGTGCTCGGGTCAGCTTTTAGTGCAACATAACAGTTTGCTCACAAATTGTGGGATTTGACTGTTGGAAGGTGTGAGTTTTGGACACCAGGTGAGTCCAGCTGAAGAAGAAAAGTGCAGAAACTTAACTTGTCACTGCGAGGACTGTTTGACATGCTGTGAACACGTTTGATGCATCTGTTATAACAGAGGTGTCCGTACACTTTCCACCACATGTGCTGTTTGATATCATATATAAGATAACTTGAGATGTTTTCACTTATAATAATCTTAATACTTTGCTGAGTGCTGGAGTGAAATGGAGTGACCTACTTACATACAACTATTTTTAATTATGGCATGTACTACTCTGCACTACACTGAAATACTCTCTACAACATAATGCAACTTTCAATACAGCAATTTTAAAAAAATGCTTGTGATTCCTTTATAGAAAGTGGCAGCATATCTGCACATTAGATGTCTTTCCAAACCTTGTGTACTAAAAGCTTAAACTCTTGAATGCAGCCTTACTTCAGGATTTCTGTGCAGTGCTTTGGCTCCTGTATCATCCTGTGCTGCTCTTCGCTGGGGCTTAATAACAGATATTGTTTAGTGGAATGACCCAAGTTTATCTCAGTAAGTGATAGTACAGGTGTATTGTCTTTTGCTGCAAGGACAAAGCAAGATAGAGGCTAATGTTTTTTTGTCTAAAGTGGCCACCTTTTTGCCTGTGGTTCTCTGCGCAACAGCCGATCCTGGCACAGAGAGCCGGGCCAGACGAGTGTGACGAGCTGCACAGAACTAAGCTGCATTTGGTCAGACGGTCCCTTCACCTCCCCACCCGAGCTTCCTGTCCGCTCGTCTATGTTCAATCTACCTGCCACTGTCACATTGGCTTCGTGGCAGCCCTTCCTGTTGCCTGGTTACAGGTTGGAGTGAACTGGACATAATCATGACAGCAATGTTGATTAGACCTGACCCCGTTTCTCCATCGCTGTTGCATCCAGCTCAACCTGAATGGCTGTTTGAGGTCAGCTCAGTCTGTCAGATGAAGTCAGCTCGCTGAGACCAAACGAGCGAAAGAAGCTCTTGCATTCCGATGAAGTTTGTACGAAACTGAAGATTCAAAATCCATAATCTCTACATCTCTAAATGTAGCCACATTTGGAAGAAAATACATCTTTAAACGTGGATTAAATGTGACTTCAGTCACTCATTCGATGTGGGGTTTACATTAACATTCAGGGTTTAGAGGCAAGGCTCAATTTATTCATCCTTAAAAACATGGAAATTACAGTACATCCTAATGAACCAGTGTTTCCTAATGAACCAACACTGGTTACCAAAACACAGGAAACAAATATCTCCAAAATAAAACCATTTTATTAGAGCCTATCTACCCCAAGGGGCTCTAAGGCATAATAAAACACAACTCATTCTAACTCAAACAAGCGACGATGTATGCAGGCAATCTGCTCCAAGTCGTCATGTAGCAGTGGGTGAGTGGCGGTGATATAATGGTACCCAGCAGGGTGTACTGGTAGTTGTGTTAGCTGTTAGATACTAGCCAAACAAACCATCCAACACAATAAAAGTGTGTAAACTGTTTCCCCCCACTGTGTGTCTGACTGTAGAGCAGCAACACAGAGGTACTCAGCACTCAACAGGTTTTTTTTCTCTCACTGGCTCTCAGGGAGCAGAGTATTAGTTGGGGTTTGGTGTGTTGTCAGTAGCGCCCCCTGCTGGCGCCAGTTAAAGGTAGTGAGTGAGGAGTAAGCAGGGAGTCAATGGCAGTATAAAACGGGCAATAAACGGTGTTTTGAGAATGTGTGAGTCACCGCAAACAGGTCCTTGAGCACGGCTGCTCCAAAATATTATGCATTTTGATGCAGCAGAATGCAAGATTAGCCATGGACAGACACAGACATGCACACACAAACACACACTACCCAAAACCACGATCCTCCTGGGGGAAATAAAAACCAACAAACCACCAATCAAGTAAATTCAAATCAAATCAGTTTGCAAATACCTTACTGTGCAAAGTTGTGGTTGTGTTGTACCCTCTGAATAAGTATCAGTCGAGTCTATGATATTTTAAGCCTGTACCGTAAACTGCAGATATATTAAGACAGAAGAATCCTTTTTGTAGCAACAGTTCTAATAAGGCTGATACTCTTTGTTTCTTGCCTTTTAACACAAAAATGTAAATTGATCTCCTATTAATTCAAAGAATCTGCAATCATTAGTCTAACAAGGTTTTCCCTCGCAATTTAATTAAGCTAACACTAGACGTCTTCCTAGTGCTCCACTGTCACAGTAGCCTTCGGTATGAACATGAAACATGCTGGAAAACACAAAGCCCTGTGTAGGCAGGATCAGTTATAACAAGGATCCTGTCTCTGGTCTGTCAGCGCAACAGCCGAAGTACAGCCGAGTTTAATTCTCTTACACGTGTTTTGACTGGGGGACTCCTCCCGGAGACAGGGAGGGACGAGGAGGGGGGGGGGGGGCTGCTGAGTGGCGGCAGCAAGACAGGCAGAGGAGGAGGTGTATGATCGCAGGAAACACCTTGTCTCTCCCCTGGCCCTTCCATGTTCGTCACTCCTGTTGAGCTTTTCCTCATGTCGGAGTCTCTGACATTGCCGTGGCTCGTTGCCCGGCAACTTGTGCCCAGCCGCGCTGAGTGGCAGGGCCTTGGCAGGGAGTGTCATGATATGTCAGGTCAGACTTGTGTTATTATAGTCTAACACGCCGTCTCCCCGACTGGCGTTCTGCAGAGAGCTCTCCGATCGCACACTTTGCTAACCACGGGGGTGAGGTAGGCCCGTCATGTGTGTGTTTGCGTGACGGATAAGAGAGATCGCCGCATCCGTGGTTGAGATGAACACAACTCACGCCTGACATTTGAATTCTCCTCATTGTGTTGCGTAAGAAAACATAAACTATAATTACACTCCAGCCATTGTGTGTATTCCTTTCTAGCAGTTTTTGGAAGTAGCATCTTAGCTTCAAGCGTCTGAAAGGGTGTTTCCAATGACAACAGTTGAGGGTAACTTGTTGGGTGTGTAACTGAAAGTCATATTGAATGGATAGACAGAAGAAACAAGGCGACGGCATAGTGTACCGGTAGTAAAGTAGTAATCAGTTACACAAGGAGTTTGCTAGCATTAGCAACCCTGAGCTAACACCAGAGAGGATGTTCAGTTGAACCAGGGTGAGTGTTTTTGCATTACTATATAACTATACTATTTATATAGGTCTGTATATTGTCTGTCCTTTTTCAAAATTCAACAAGTACAATCCATTGAGCTGTCAAGTTTGCGCTCCACTCATGAAGTGGAAGCTAGCGACCACGGCTAACTAGCCTGCTTGTTAAGTGGAGCCTAGCTTGCCAACATTAGCGCTGATTTCTGATGTTAATTTTCGTCTCGTGTCATTTCAACACCGAGTCATCAAGAGACACATGAAGTGTCCTATTTTTTGTGTGTTATTCCAAGAGTTAATGAATGAAATGATATCACAAACAAAAACATTTTAGTGTCTCTACCCTCCACACATATTGGACCAATTAATTGGAAAATACCGACATTGTCTGTGGTACCAAAAAACGTAATAATAATAATGTAAAAAATGCTACACATTCACTGCAGAAATATTAAATTAAATTAAATTTTGACCAAATAAGGACACAAATCAAAACAAACAGAAAGATTAATCATACAGCCAGACAAAGCACACACATACAGATACTGTAATTCACAAATGCCACGATGGCAACTGGAAAACACGGATGCAATCGCAAGAACATGCTCCAGTAACGTTTGCATCGACTCTCCGGGAAGAGCCCCCCAGTCAAAGGTGTGATTTACTGTGGCTCGTCAAAGGAGCGGCCAGAATTCACGGCCAGTTTGTAGCGTAATAGACCTGTAGCTTCCCTGGGAACGGGTGGATGGCGGCGCGGCCGACCTGGCCAAAGCTGTCCTGGTGCACCTCCGAGGGGAAAAAAAGGGCCACCTGCCTCCACAGATGGGCTCTCCCCCCGTCTGCTGCCCCACCAACAGCCTCAGGAAAATTAATGGTCCAGTCAACACACTTAATTGTCTCCAATTGCTCTGACATTAATTATTAACATTTGTCCATTATAATGTCTGTTCGTGTTATCAAGGGAAGTGAGGCGGAGGGTGAAGGGAGACGGAGGGAGAGGGAGAAAAAGCAAAAGGGTGCCGGGGAGAGAAATAACTAGAGACAGGCGTGGAGTCTGTTAGCCAAGCGTTGCAAAGATCCCATTACCTCCCAGCTTCACAACAGCATGTAGGCTATATCACATATTGATTTCTTCAAAAAGTCAATCTAACCTCTTTGTAAATATTATGACCGCTGTTCAAATGTGGAATCCTGAAAATACCATTCCCTGTATCTCCTTCTTTCAGTCTCCTCACCCTACTGAAGGGAGAAGTGGAGTCAAAAGAAAGATCAGCATGTTATTCAGTGGGACACGAGGCTTTAGCAGTCCCAATATAAAATATGTGACATTTCAGTCGGAGCCAAATATGTAAGAGACACAGCTGGGGACTTTCCATTTCATCTCAAAGAGCAGCAAAAAACAGACTGGTCCTCTTCTACGAATAATTGATGCTGATGTATTTCAATAAGCATGACTAATTTAATATTCTGTACTTTTTTTTTTTTTTTTCCTAAAGGGAAAGTGGTTGAAAAATTGAGCATAACATTTTGTGTATTCATGTTAGGCGTACCCGAAAATATGGAAATGTATTTCGGTCCCAACATTTCCAATAATCAACAGAAAGTGGAATAAATAAACGGCAGTCAACATCTTTTTCTCCTGCAGGCTCTCTGGGCGCTGTCCTCCTATATATATATATATATATATATATATAAAACATATATATATATATATATTTGTTTTTATCTTAATTCAATCTTTATTCGCCTGCCACATCCACAGGAGCACTAAGAGAGCAGCAGTCCATAAAATAATAAGCCCATCAGCACAAATCCCCACACACACACAGACACCTGCACACAAACACACCTGCACACAAACACACCTACACACACACACACACACACACACACTGGCTGTCTCCCTGCGTTTATATACAGTTCTCCCATAATGCCGTGTTTACTCTGCTTACTGTACATGGGAGGTTGCACTATAAAGACCACACACTGACTGTATGTACATCCCACCCATTACCACTAGGCTCTACAATACAAAAAAATAATAAAACATGCACACAAACGCACAACCCTAAACATACAATAAGATCGCCCCCCCACATAGAAACGAGTCTGAGACACGACACGCGTCATGCTACATGTATCTATTGCATGTTTCTGAAATGTATGTCGTAGATAATTCCTCCAATTTAAATGTAACGCACAACACTTTGTGGAACGGGTCAGAGTGCATAAACACAATCTCCGGCGAGAGTTAGCCCCCCCGGCACAGTTAATGTATTGATTTTACAGCACCGCGCCACGATAAAACTATTTCATGAATTCCAATGAGACTCCTTCACCAGACTGCTGCAAAAAAATACAATCACCACGACGCAGAATGTCATTGTGTTCATTGCTTGTATAATGCAGTTCTTTCAGATTGATGGCGGGCGTCGGCGGGCGGCGGCGTGGGGCGACTGCGGCGGGTTTAATCTCCTCTCATTTGGAGCGATACCTCATTCCACCTCAGTGCAAAGCGTCTGCTGCACACACGCGTTATCTTGATTGTACATATTGTGATGGCGTGAACACGACTGTATCATGATATAACATGATGCACGTTATGGCTTTCTGGTATTTTCTTTATGGGCCTACAAGTCACCGCTGCCACCGTGGTCACACCCGTTTTTTCAATTTATTGGCTTTATGATATGAAATCAAATGAAAAATACATTGTACACTTAACCTTAGACAATCGCATGTTATCTGCTATTAGCTAAAATGTTTCCTGTTACAGTGTGTGATGTATTTCACATCTCTATACTGTGTTCAGTGATTATTTCCTGTATCAATCTGTGAATTCTGTTTTTGATTAATTAGTTAGACTATAAGATATCAAAAATATTGTCTAGATATTGATTGATTTGTCTGACAAACAGTCGAAAACCCGAGAAGTTTCTGCACAAACTAAACAAAACAAAAATTATACCTGATCAGCTGTTCAGGTTAAAAGGTCATTCAAATGTAGATTTTACAACAAAACCCAAAACACAGTGTCAGTTGACATAATATAAATGTGTTATTCCCACATCGCAATATGTCACAATCTCTTTAAAATATACAATATTCAGAATCATGCCCCCTTGTTTGTGTTCTTTGAGGCTTTCAGGTTTTACTGTACTGTGTATATAATAGTTAATGTACTTATAGGGTCTAAATATACAATTTTGTTTTCGTGTGTTGTAGCTGGACCTGGTGAGTTAACCATTCACATGGCCAGCAGTAGCCACTGCTACTTGCATTTGAGATGGAAAGTTTCCCTGGAATACCTGTACATGATGGACGGGTGTAAAGGGGTGAAATTAAATGGCATCCCGTTGGACTCGGAAGCTTTCACATCAGTTAATCTCCTCTAACGAGCTGCCCACAGAGATAAAAACCAGACCTGACACGTTGGCATGCGTAATGTCTGAAATCCAGCGCTCTCACTAGTTCTGATCCAGCACCAGCGGTTAGATACCAATAACTTTGAGCGAACAGACAAGAGCGACCGCAGGCTGGTGTGCCGCGTCTGCCGGCTGATGGTGGTGGAACAGAACGGGCGACAGGGCGCAGTTCAACACCAGCCAGGCCCATCTGCTTGTCACCTGGCCTTGGCACGCAGGAGACTGGGTAATGACAGGGAAAGAATGGCATCAGTGGGCAGAAGCTGAGAGGTAATTACTGACTGGAATCCATGCAGAAACAACACATCTGGATCCATGAGTCAAAAAACGTGGATATTTTTACACCGATATCGGCCGCAATTAATGATTTTTTAATTCCGTAGGAAGCGTGGAACTTCATATCAACCTGGAGTCCGAAAAAATCCTTTTAGTCCATCCCACTCTCTCTGATCCTAATGTTCTCTGCTCAGAGGCACAGAGAAAATCCAATTGTGCTTTAGGCAATGGAGAGGGAGAGAAAGAGAGCGGTGCTGATACGCCAAGACAATCTGTGGGGAAAATCGTCCATGGCAGCACTATAGCTTCAGTGTTGAGTGACGCTATCCTGGCTCATGTGTTACTCCCGTCTACTCCATCACTGCTCGCACATTCCTCCTAAACCCCATTACTGCTGATCAATGCTGCCTCTTTCACACTTATAGAGAAATGATCTGCTTGAAAGTGATACTTTCTCTGCAGATTTCTGGGGGCCGAAGCTAGCACAGTTCTCCATTGTGAGATGTTTTTACATCGGGGGGGGGGGGCTGTGGAAGATGACCTGTAATTACTACTAGTAATAGAAGTCTGCGTTGCCTTATAATTAACATTTAGCCCCCTTCAAAATAACTTGGAAGTCCCACTAAAGGACTTTTCTCCTCTGTGCGAAATAGACTGACCAGAGAAGTTAATGAAAACCTGCAGTTGGTCTGCGAGCATCAGCCGTCACCAAATGACTCTCCAGAGGGGGGGGTGTGTCCTCCGTCCATGAGCCTCGGGGAGGGGAGGCGAGGGCCACATTCTGACCGAGTTTCCGTCCTGCATCGATGATCACTTTCACAAACCCCATCACTCCAAAGAAAGAAGCAGTGACTGTGTGGAGTCTCAGCTCCCCCCCCCCCCCCCCCCAACCCTCTCTCCCTCTCACTCCATCAAATTAAGATTTCAGTAATTAAATTGATAAAAGTCATGCATGCCAATATGCCTCATGGTTCCAGACCTGATTTCATACGCCACACAGTTGTGGAGGGCTGCGGAAGTTCTACCTTTGATGTGGCATTCTTTATTATTGAAAATAATTGGATTCACCCCCCCCCCTCCCCCCCTCCCTCGCTCTCACACATTTTGCCCGTGTTCACTCTGGGCATGCTCAGTTAATCGACCTCTTGCGAGGCAGTGCTGGTGCTCAGTCTGTTCCATCTGGGGGTTTTCAGGCAGCTTCTCAGCGAGCGTTGGGGGGGCCCGGGTTGCATCTGGAAAAGGACGGATTTGAGCGGGCCGAGGCAGCGTGCGCTGAGGGACGTCGCTTTTCAACGCGGGGGGTCAGGGGTCGTGCTGCAGGTTGGAGTGGCTGCTGCCAGTGAATGGGAGCGGCGAGACTTGCGGGAGCGGGCGACGGAGCCTACCGGGGCTCTGTTGCTCTACCTCCATATCAGCTTGGCCGAGCATAAGAAAAGAGGCTCTCTGGCCCACAGGCAGCTGGCTTCTCTCCACACTCAGCGGAACGGCTGATAATCAGCAGAAAGAGACCCCTGATGATTACTCTGCCTCTGCCTAAGACGGCTGCTAACTGCTCGCCTGCTCACTCCTCAGAATGTCAAACTAGTACTCGCATTTTAACCCCCCCCCCCCAAACCCGTCTCTCCAGTGTGCCGTAGAAACGACGCCTACAATATCCATCAATCGCGGGTCCCTTTGTATCAGGGGTAAATGTGAATTTAATTGCCGTTGGAACAGAACGAGGGGCTTTTTGAATTCCCTCCGTGTGTCATCCTCTATCAAGCGTGGACAGATGTTATGTGTGTGCCTCTTCCAGGGACACAAGTTGTCTGGCCGTGCTAGTTCGGTGCCGCATCACGATGACACACACCCAGAATAGCCCTATTTTAGGAGTTGCTTAGCAGCAGAAGCATAATGGTCACAGCATGCCCCCCCCCCAACAAAGGGACCGCCGGCGTAAATAATGTGTTTGACGCCCGACTGATGAGTCATCAAAGGAGCAGAACAGCTATCTTATTCTACTGACAGCACTTAGCTCAGCACACGCTCTCCACAGCACAGGTCAACACCACTCACGCTGCTCCTCGAAAAGTTTATATAAATTTCAAGTGACTAAATATACAGCGTGTTAGACTGTATGAGTCACCATAGCGTGAATGCATTTATTTATAAGCCATTTGTGCTCTGTTCAAGGGTGAAAATGTTTGGGTTTATTTGTCTTTAAATAATTACACACCCAAACGATCAAGGTATTTACTTCACTAGGACAAAGTCACATTAGATTTGGGAAGGCCTATCTTATCGTGTAGATTGGTATTGATTTAAAGGGTTTAAATGTCAACTGAAATGAAGAATTTCAGGTGTGCAGCTCACAGTGACCTCTACGTGATAAATAATGTTGTATTTGCTCAAAAGGAAGAAGAAACTAGCTAATTTAAGCAGGATCTAAGTTAATAGTAATATCTGAATTTCAAATAAATGTTTAAACACAAAAAATTTAAAGTAATTGGGTTATTGGTATTGATGAAATAAACAATTTGTGTGCTTAGCAGGTTTAACAGCTCCGTGCCGGCCACTTTTAGCCAATGTATTATTATACACTTACCATAAACTAGCAATTACTTTGGCTTACGGCGTAATGATTTAGAGTGGGCATTGTTATTGAGTAAAGAGGAATATCTCTGTTGAAGTCAGCCGACAGTAGCCGGAGCCAACACTGAAGTATATAACACAACTTATTAACTCTTCTAAGCACATAAGCCTTTTCAGTATTCTGTAGCTTAAGTGGGCTCAGCCATGGTCGCTCCATATTATCACGGCTCAGCTCATTGTGGCTTTGGCTCCTTGCTTTAGTGCAATTCTCAAAGATTACGGGAACAAATTAAAGTCCATTCTTTGTGTCTTTTTTTTATTTTTTTTTATATACAGGTATATCCAAGGTGCATCGTCTCCAAAGGACATGGTCATCATTGTGGATGTGTGAGTATCTTACTCCTCAGTCTCTCTCACTTCCTCCTCCTCCAACGGTTCGCCCCAGCAGGAGTGGCTGTCTCCTTCAAAGGGTGCTAGTGCCACCTGTTGGTCTGAGGAAAGCCTCAAGTTAGAGGGAGAGGGATGCTGCACATTTTCCACTGCACTTGTCGTTTATCCCCACCTGAAACATGCAGATGATTTTTGAACGTATGCTGAAACATGAAAGGTCTAGTTCTTCATGGACACGAGCCTAACCGATCTATACGTGCTTCATTGCGTCTCCTCTGCAGGAGTGGAAGTGTTAGCGGACTCACTCTGAAGCTGATGAAAACCTCCGTCGGGGAGATGTTGGACACTCTATCGGATGACGACTACGTGAATGTGGCCAGGGTAAGAAGAAGCTCGCATCGTGATTAATGACACAAATCCTTCCTGAAAGCACCAACAACACAAATATTTGTAAGCAGGGAGTCGACACAGTTGGCTGGTAGCAGTGGAAACACGGCCCTTTCCCTCATTATAGTCTATTTACGCTTCCTGTACCACCCTTGTCCGTGTGGGATCCATCGCTCTCTTTTCTTTCTGCTGATTACCAAGTTTTCTATTAGGACTAATGTTTACGGAAACATTAACGTTATCCTATTTTGCAGGACAGACAACACACACACACACACACACACACACACCCAGTGTGGTGGCTCTGTTTGGAGACTTCCTTCGGTAATCCTTCATAATCCATTGCTCTTAGCCACTGTATGCCTCTAAATCCCGGCTCTAAGAGCAAGAAATGAGCATGGTAATCTGGGTGGGAATGCATCTGATTTCACCCCATAGAAAGTGAGGGCTTACAAAAGCTTGCCGTGAATTATTTGCACACACAAAAAGGCATTAATAACCAAAATTAACTGAAAATACTAATCAAAAGCACATATCTACACTTTCTTCACGACAAACTGGAGTCTCACTTCTGTACTGGCGACATCATTAGTTATAATTATACAGACTTTATTACGATTTATTTTCTTCTAATTCATTATAGATAGTAACGCAGCTTGTTTTTTTTTTTCTTCTTAATCTTGTTTCACAGCTACTGCATTTCTTAACATTTCAAGACACGGGAAATGTGATATTAAGAGTCGACACAGTGACGAATATTGAATATGTCGCTCTGAATGCTTAAGCGTGTTTGATTTTGGTGTCAGACAATTTAAAAATGACACAACACCAACCCATGAGAAATGTCAGCTTTCTTCTCGCACGTAGTGTTTTACACCTCGGAAATGTCAGTAGATTTTTGATGTTGACCTTCAAGCAGAAACAGCATTTGAAACCTGCTATTACAGACATTGATGGTAATATTGTAATTGCACATAGACACACGAGCAGGACACACTAACGAACACACACACACACAGTTTTAGGCTAATTTGGTGGATGAGATGAGACAGATGATATTACCTTGGCTGGGTTTCTCTTCAGTGGTTTGCACTGGCATTTCCGTTGCACCTGTTCTTTGTGTGGAAAGTTGTAATTAGCGGTGTTTACTGCCAGCCAGAGAGTATGAGGGCAGCTTACATCTGCGTCATGAACTCACACACACAGATGCACAGTCTGAGAACAGTTCTTATTGTTCTTTTTGAGTGGATTTGATATGCTCATGTGTGTGTCTGGACTTCCTCCTCCAGTTCAACGAGAAGGCCGATGCTGTCGTCCCATGCTTCAGGACTTTAGTCCAAGCCAACGATCGGAACAAGAAGATCTTCAAGGAGGCCGTGATGAACATGCAGGCCAAAGGGACCACAGATTACAAGTCTGGCTTCACGTTTGCCTTTGAGCAGCTTCTCAATGTAAGAGCCGGCGAGTACGGGCAGTGTGCATGGGTGGACGTTTGCTCTGCGAGGGTGGGAGTGGAGCTGTGTACCAAAGCTCCAGCATGTTATTATACTTCCTGTCGACTCCGGTTAATAAAACCAAATTAACGGTGATAAAACGGTGCTGACAGTGCAGCGGTCCGGGTTTGCATAAGACATTTCCAGAGTTGTGTCTATGGGCGAAGGTAGGCGGGATCACAAGCGGTGTTCTGCGGTGGAGTGACGCTAACGTATGCAGCAGCCAGCGCCGGTGAGGTCTGTCAGCAGCAGGCGTCCACGTGCTCCACACAGGTGCTGCCTCAGCTCCGTATGCTGCTGTGTATTTTAAGAGGCTGCCACCCTAATGGGCTCTGATGGGATGATTGATGAGCGCAGCCCAGAGGAGATCAGCCACAGACACTTTATATTCCTCTGGTGGGCTTGGAGGCATAGAGCCAAGTGCCAGCTGCCCCCCACATCCCCCCCACCTCCATCCTATCTCTACCTTCCCTTTGCCAGGAGAATGAGAAATAAAAAGGCCCGTTTAATCGCTGTCTGTGGCAGACTCACTCCCATGATTGGTAGCAGAAGCACAATAAAAATATGTAATTGTAGCAATATTATTTATCTTTATTAGAATCTTGTCAGATTGACACGCCACTGGCCTGCATATCAATGGCAGCTGCTGTGCAGCCGGGCGGGGGGAGCTTGTATCAAAGCTGAATGCTAAAAAACCGGCGCCTGGCTATGAGCGTGGAGTGCTGGAATCAAATTTAACGCTGGAGTAATGTTGTATACTTCAAATGAAATCCTAAAATTATGATGATATGAGGAAGGAATCAATAAGGAAATGTGATGAAAAGCAAAGGATTAAAGTTTATTGCAATAAAATGCAGTATGTGAAACTTAGTTCAGTATGGAAGGACACATTTACAGGATAAATCCTTCTATCTGCTCATTATATGATGCATTAATAGACTACTACAGATATTAATTCATGATAAGAATGACAAATATTTCCAGTAAAGACATTAAATCAGTATGAAATGAAAAATGTAAAGCAGAACCATTTACGTACCTGCACACTTGTGTAAACATAAGGCTACAGTACATTTATTCTGGTATTTTAAGTATTTGATCATTCAAAAAAGGTTTTGTTGCAGCAACAAGTAAAGCTTTACATTATCAGGAGCAGACATTATTCAACAACACGGTATCAAAGAGAAAATAAGGAATGGAAAAGGACGTTTAGAAGGCAAAAGTAGAAGACTTAAAGAAATAAAAAGAACAATCTTGTACACAGGAGATGTGTTAGTGTGATCACCTTCCCCTTTCTTTCTTTATGGGGGGGCTGTGTCTCAGAGGTAGAGCGGGTCGTCTTCTCATCGGGAGATCGGCCCTTGAGCAAAATACTGAACCCCAAATTTCTCCTGCAGCCTGTGTGTGTGTGTGTTGGGTGAATGTTGACATGCGGCCGTAAGACTAGAAAGTCTCTGTATAAATCCATTTCCCCACATTCCCTCACCGTCTCCTCCCTCTCCTCTCCATGTGCCACAGGAGAGCAGCGCCCCGAGGGCCAACTGCAATAAGATGATAATGATGTTTACAGATGGCGGGGAGGATCGTGCACAGGACATCTTCGAGAAGTACAACTGGCCCAACAAAACGGTGAGTCTGTCCCCATAAGGCTGTTATCTATCCGTGATCGTCCAGAAACTGTCCGACCAGGCCCCCGTCGCCTCCCGTTGCCTCCCCATCTTCCAGCGTATTCTGCTGACGTCCTCATTATTGTGCAGGCAGCTTGTTTGTTGGGCTGCCGGTCGAGCCAAACCCTCCGATCTGTGCACACGTTCTCTCAAAGCGTTCTTCACGTCCCTCTTCGGCCGTTTCCATTCTGAATTTTTCCTCCTCTGGTGATTCTTCATTCATCTCTTTGGCCTTTCTCCATCTCTCTTCTTCTATCCCTCTCTGCCCGTTCCCTTCGCTCCTCTTCTGTCTCTTCTGTTGGTTTGCTGCTGGTGTTAACAACTATGACCTGCTGACTAATTAGCCACTTTATCATCAGAGCCTATACAATTACAGCCAAAAGATGCTAAGTTTGTGTCTTTTCTTCCAGCCTTGCTTCCACTCCCACCCTCCTTCCCCCGACTTCACAGCCCATATCCATCCCTAACCGCTCGCCTAATGAACGCTGCTGTCACACAGGAATAATCTGCAGTTTGACAACTTAGTCACTGCATTCTTCTGTTGGGGACACTTTTCTGAGTTGACTGGGATGCTAATATATTCATACTGGAGATTTGTGCATTGTTGCTGCCATATGACAGTGACCTTATTGCGATGCAGAAGAAGGTTGTGTGGAATTGTTTTGCTCTATTAGCTCAGCAGGAAGTTTGTTTTGTGGCTTTTATTCTGGCAATGATGTAATTTTGTTTTTGCTCCGTCCAGGTCCGTGTGTTCACCTTCTCTGTTGGCCAGCATAATTATGATGTCACCCCCTTGCAGTGGATCGCTTGTGCCAATAAAGGTATGTGGATGAGGTGCTTTTATCAAAACGTGTCTTTGTATGTTAATGTGAAAGAGAAATATGGGTCGGTTTGATTCCTCCCGATACCGCTTATAGGGATGGACAGATTTTTCTATTATACTCCCCATCTGTTGAGTTCCCCTGAGCAATACGTTGTTAAAGGGAACAAAATCAATAAAAGATTGTGTTTGTTCTTGAGAACAACCAAGCAGTACATCAAGAGTGTGGAGGCACCTCTACTAATATACTAATACTTTAATAATATACAATAAACTTTTACTTAACACCTCCCTCCCTAGAAATCTGTTTTCTGCTGATCTCAGATGTCTTACGGTCTCCTGCACCCAGTAACATCACTGTTAGATGTGGTTACCGGGGCAACCGATCACACATCTGACCCCACCTCTCATCCAGAAAAAGGCAAAGCAATGCTTTTAAGTCTGGTGTTAAAGTCATTCTGTAATTGTTTTTGGCTGAATAATAAGAGAGAAAAAGATCCATCAACGCTAATATTAATCTTCCTGCATGTGATATTCAGATCAATATTGCATTCATCTTAGGCAGCTCCTAAAATAACCCAGCAAACAGGCAGCTCTGCCTGACGATCTGACAGTCCCTGTGAATCAGCTGCTTTTCCTGTTATCTACTTTGTCTGCATGAATCTCATCTTGACTCACCACGTTTAATCCCAGCCTAATTCAGACCGCTGTTGCTGTGCTCAGTTTAGAACACTGTTATTTGTCTCTTTTCTCCGATCTATACCCACTTCTCTCCTCGCCTTGATTCAACATCGTTTCCCAGAGCTGCAGTTGATCTGAAGTTGCTCCTCTTTTTTTTTTTTACGAGGCCTTTCACTGCCCGTATGAAGCCTCGGCAAACCACCGCCAGTGATGAGCTTATTGCCAGCGGAGCCAAGTGCTTCAGAAGTATCTCCCCAGAAGTTGTTATTAATTAGCAGGAGGAGTCTGGTAGCAGGATGATTACCGTGCCATCTCCCTGTCAGGCTGGGGAAAGTCCAGGATTACGCCTCTGTGCCAACATGCTCTCTGCTGTTCACGACTGTAGTGATTACCATGGTACTCAAATCCATGCCAACATGAGACAATGTGTTGACACACCACCCTCAATGGAGCTGTCCTCTCATATCTTCACTACTTATTACTCTTTGGTATCTCACTCAAACAGAGCCCGCTCCCTGACACTTTCACAGGCCCTAACCCTTCACCCGTGACATACGCACATTTGACAAACACACACACACACACACACACACACACACACACACACACACACACACACACACACACACACACACACACACAACTAGGCAACTTGAGGTGCTAGCTGTTGTCTCACTTGAGCTTCAATCCCATTTTGAGAAGAAAGTAGCCTCTCTGATGACAATAAAAATATTTCTCCATAATCTCACAGTGCAACAAAATAAAGAGGAGAAAAGAAACTTGAGGATAAAAACTAAATATTATACAGTGCATTGATGATATTAATACTTTCATAAATGTGCTGTAATCCAAAATAAACATAATAGCCCATAAATTCAAGATGGCCATCCATAATAGAAGGACAGTATGAATTTTATTGGGTGAATTTACGCCAGATTATATTGTGACTCAACAAAAATATAATAAGAAAAATGTGTAGACAATATGTATATGAATAGACAGTATTCCATGCTCTTCTACATGAGAGGGATATGCATACTCAACGCAGCTTAGTTAACAGCAAAAAGTTTAAAAAAGCTACGTAGAATTTCACATAAAAGAGACGACAGACTTAAAACAAATCAGCAAATTGCATCAATCAAAGGATTTTATTCTATAAATACATTCAGTGTTCAAATGATCCTTAATCCCATCTTTAAAAAATCTTGTGTGCTCAGAAAATAATGTATTTTAAATTGTCTCTGTAGCTCACACCAAGATTGAACATGTCACCAGAATGAATTGCTGATAGAAATATCGCTTGACTTAATTTTTTTACTTCTTGTTTCTGTAGTAGAAACCTTATTTCACCCTGTTTTTTTACATGATGTTTAATGAACATATTGTCTTCTAGACTAGGAATAAACCCAGGTTTATCTTTACATTTATAAAGTGAGACTCTTCAATTACCTTATTATTTACAGTAGCAATCTTCTTATGTCAGCAAGTCTCATTTAACAACATTAAAGTTCCTCAATCACACTTGCTAAGTAATCTGTACACCAAATACATGATGGTGTCGTCTGCATAAAGTGACATTGTATTGAAAACATTACAACACAGATTAATGTAAATTGTAAATATAATAGGACCTAATATGGAACCACATTGTGTATATTTATAAAACACAAATTTTCAAACCACATTGACCATTAACCTACAACACAATAACTTAGTGTAGTAAAAAGAAGCCATTCAATCTAGTTCTAATATTACAGAGGCATTTTGTAATTAGTTTTCAGAAAGAAAATAGGTTATTGATTGTTATTCATAATTGCCCCTCACACAGCTGACATCTGTCACTCTCACAGCACAGCAGAGATCTACATCAAAGTCCTGCTTTTTAGTCGGCGCCTATATTTCCCCCCCTTCAACCCTCACGGTGGCTTTGTCCTACGCCCACACATGCCACCTCTCTGGCTCACCGCCACCACACTATCACAAATATCATTGCCCTCCGTGTTTGTGTGTGTTCGTGTGAACCATAGATTGTGTGTGCAGGGATGTGTACGTATGTACGTGCATAATATCAGCATAATCAAATGTGCAAATGAAGGCAAATCTCGACACACACACACACACCAGTGTGGCACAATGCATAATGTATCTAAATGATGAGAGTCATCTCAGCCTTTTAACATTCCGGGGACGCTGTCTCCATTTCACCGCTCTTTGTATAAACACTCATGGCTTTAATAACTTGGGAGCGGCCTGGTTATTGACCCAGTCGGTCACTCTTCTCCATTCCTAATCAGCGGCGGCGCCGCCTGGGGCTCAGCATTCCCAATGAGCCTCCGCATTTACATCCTACAGCTCAAACACGAGTGCCGAGGGGTCGACGGGCCACGCGCTCTCCCTGTCTACTTGGCCCAACATCATCAGCTGACGGCATTACGCGCACCTAATAACGCGGATGAGATCAGACTCGCGATCGGACACGCCGTTTAACTCTTGAAAGCGTGGACCGAATGTGACGACAGGCTGGATGCAAAGCTCTCTGCTTGGAATAGCGTATTGATCGTCTTCTCTTAATCCTTCAGGTTACTACTTTGAAATTCCATCCATTGGCGCCATCAGGATCAACACCCAGGTAAAGTAAACGGAGTGTGGACAAGCCCCCCGAATGCACCTTTAGCAATTCACAACAAGAGAAAATGGAATTTTATGTAACAAGCTAGACCATTTATGCTTCGTCGCTGCTTTTGAAGACAATTTAGCTGGATGATTACAGAAAAGAAGTGACTTAGTTGGAGATGTAGTGACAACAAATAGACTGTCACACACCCACATAGACTGTCTGTAAGACTGTCTCACACCCAGGGCCCTGCCACCCCCCTCTCCCTCAAGCATCTCGGCCCTTGGGAGAACCTCATTCCTGCTGTAGAAATCGACTCAGTCGCTGGGAGGTGGGCTCCTCCATCCCCACTTTTTTCTCCCTCCCTCCCCCCCTCGGTCCCGGTGGGCGATCAGGCCCCAGACTCTACTGTCAGCTGTTCCATTAACTCCAGCATATTTATATTCCGAGAACTGCCACTTACTCTAATAGGTTTTCTGAAGGTGGGTGACTACAGCTCTCTGTATAGACCCAGAAGACGCATTATTTAATCACACGCTGCCCTTCAACGTCATCACATAGCTTCGCTTGACCAAAATGGCAACAATTAAAATAACAGATGACCATAGACGGCAAAAACCTTATTCAAACCATGTGGTTATGTGGGAGGAGAGACTGAACGTTATAGTGACGTTCTTGCTTCTTTGAATAGGATCCCAGTGGAGAAACGATAAGGCTTTTTGTGAGGCTGTTTGTCTTTGGAGGGAAAGACTGGGAACCATGGTTGTCATGGTACCCAGGTAGTCCATAAACGCGTAGAGTTGCCTTATAGTCTATATGGCTCTGGTTCCTTTTGACCACATAACTCCAGATGCTGACTTTTGATGTTTCCTAGATTGTTCTAGCCAGGCGGAAAATTCCCCCTATATTCCGTGAAAAGGTCTGGCTGTCATTGTCCTGATGGAATATCTCCCTGTGGCGCGTTAAACCGGACTTTTATTGAGCTAATAATAGAATAGGTTACGCCTGTCAGCACCTCGCTGTTAGGCGATGGACGGGGGAAAAAAACGGTCAAAAGCATTAAACTGAAATAGCTGTGTGCTTATTCAGGGCACCCCTTTTGTGTACTGACACAGGGGTCAGAAATCTGTGATTTGCCTTTTTTTTTGGCGAATGATGTGGAAATTTGACCCTGCGAGAGCCATTCCACTGATTCTGTTTTCTACATTTGAATAAATTGTCTATATTAAGGTAGACATTTGGCTTCATAGCTCACCGACTCCTGAATACGACTTTTTTTTCTTCTGTTTTTGTGAATGTTGGCAGATTTATACACAGGCAGTTTAATTGCTGTCTCTAGTCTGTATGACAACAAGACACTAAAGCCTCACGATGCCATTCCAACTGTGCAGTAACTCCATATGTCATGAAGTCAATCACTCAGTGATTTTCACAATTACCCCACGACACCTCAAATGACAAGAATCAATAAGAACAAGAAAAACATCTCAGCTGTGTGAGATGTGTGAGGTGTCTCTTGGGAGCTGAAGAATGTAGTGAATATGATGTATTGCTAGTAGACTTAACCCCTCACCTCTATTCACAATAGCTGTGGGATATTCTTACAGCGCCAGCCATGACAGTACAGCCTCTGGGTGAATGGCCTGTTTGCACGTCGTGCCACTGACATCCTTAATGTGTTTTTAATAGCTCCTTCATAATGATGAGAAACGGCCTTGAGTGGCTCAGGACTGGAGGGTTTATGGCTCGGCAGGACCGCGACACTGCTGCTGGTGGCCCACTGCTTTATGTGACAGAGGAGGCCAGACAGGCTCTTATAGTTTTATGACGGATGAACGTTGGTTCTTCCTGCTCTTTGCTTTTAATGCCCCTACAAGCAGCGTAAAGGTTGTTTGGTTGCGTTGCGTTTGGTCTCACTAGCATGTTGTTGCAGGAGTACCTGGACGTCCTGGGGCGTCCCATGGTCCTGGCTGGGCCTCGAGCGAAGCAGGTGCAGTGGACGAACGTCTACCAGGATGCTCTGGTGAGAGAGAACATACATTATTTCACTACCCTGTAAAATATCCTTTATAGGAGTTTCCAAATAAATTTCTAATTCTTTGTTTAGCTATTGCATCCATTGATCCAAAGATATTTTTACATAAGGATATAATAACACACATGTATTATCCTTAAGGACAAAATCCTACAAGTAGTTCTGGTGTCACAACCTTTAATGTATTCATTTTCACTTTGTATCATTAAAATATTTTCCCAACCTATGGTGTAATATTTTAAAACAAAATGCAACCTATTATTTGGTCAAATGTAGGAAATTAACTTTGTAATATATCTTAATTGGTACATTAAAAATGCTTGATTTTCAGTATGTATGTAGTCAGAGATGTCCAGACCACAAATCTATCAAAACCTGTTTTTTCATCGGGTTTCTGATGTGTTTTGTCAGGGTTTGGGCCTCGTCATCACTGGAACGATGCCCGTCTTCAACCTCACTGATACTCTGAGCTCTCAGGTAAAAGCAACCCAGCAATACAAGACATCAGAGCTTAAAATAGCTGGACACAGATGACTCATACCCAGCTCATCCTTCATATTAATGAGCCTCTACCTTTTATCATTATGTAAGAGCAATGTGTTTTTTAATCTCCATTCATGTGATTAAGGCTGCACGGGTTTATTCAGACAGAAACAGGAGTCAGAGAGTAGCTCGGTGGGCTTCAGGTGACATTTTGCATCTCTTTGCCGTCGTCGGCCACCGTCAGTCATTTGTAATGCCGTCCGCCCCGGCGGCTGCTCTTCTAGGCAACACCTCCCCCCTCAGGTGACGGCGGACATCACAGTCTGTAGTATCTATTATGAGCCAGAGAGCCCAGATGCATCCAGTGTTCAATATCCATGACCAAAGTATTTACTCTGAGCTTATCACATGGGCTCGAAGCAGTGATGCAAACCGCCTCGGTTTAAGATAGACTGTAAAAAAACTATGGAATAATCCGATTGCACACAAAGCGATAACTCAGAGATGGCACGGAGATGTTCTCAGTATTCTCAGGGCACAGCTACCGGCTCTCTCGTGATTCTTTGACGCCAGCGCAGCTGTGGATGAAATGCTAACGATCACCTGGTACGTTCTTCCTCCAGAGCCAGCTCATCCTCGGAGTCATGGGAGTGGATATCGCAATCAACGAAATCAAGAGGAAGACACCTACGTATAGAGTATGTCGTGGCCTCGATATCACACTCGTATCACATTTCATATTAATAACTGAATCACATCTGGATCTCCTTGTGTGCAGCTCGGAGCCAACGGCTACACCTTTGCCATCGACCCCAACGGCTACGTGCTGCTGCATCCCAACCTGCGTCCCAAAGTAGGTCCGGCCATAAACGCCGCCCCCCCCCGTAACTAATGAGTTGACGTCCTTCGAAAAATGTGGCCCGTTTATTTCCCTGCTGAATTTATCCTCCCTCGTCCATCCTCCCCCTGCTTTCCTCCTCTCGTTCAGATCATTAACTTCAGGGAGCCCGTCACTCTGGACTTCCTGGATGCAGAGCTGGAGGACAGCAACAAGGAGGAGGTGAAAACCCAGCCTCTCTGAACCATCAGCGTTACTATCAGCTGCAAACATCTAGTTTTATCTTTTGGTTTGTCAGTTTCTTCTCCTGCGACGTACCTGTATGCCTTCCTGCAGCATCTCTCTCTCTCTCTCTCTCTCTCTCCCTCTCTCGCTCCAGATCCGTCGACAGATGATTGATGGCAAATCAGGGCAAAGGAAAATCAAGACGCTCATTAAGTCAGTTGATGAGGCAAGTCATCAATATATGAGACTCAATCATGATCCGGAGTCGCACCTTCCTGAGCGTTGTTGTAATGAACCCGAGCGGCTCAGTATGTTTGGGATCTGTTGTTTCCCTCCAATTACGGGGAGGATGTGACGCTGTCGCACGTTCGTCTGTTTGTCAACAGCGGTACATCGACGAGGCCATGCGGACGTACACATGGACGCCTGTGGACGGGACAGATTACAGGTAAATCCCCCAATTAAACACGCGTCCACTGGAAATACACTATATATCGCTGAATAAAGGCAACTTGCTCATTTGCCTTCTGTATTCACGTTCAATAATTCATCTGAATCACACAAATTAAAGAGCAGTTGTTCCTCTCCCATTAAAAAAACAAAATACAATTTCAATAAGCAGCAATTAATTGCATAGTTTATTCATCTAAAACTTGGTTGAACATGTGAGGTTGCGTCGTAATGACATTTCCTCCAGGCTACGCTTTGCAAATTACGGTTTATGATATTCAATAGTCCTACAAATGCCTGATGTGTGTGTTTTTTTTATTACGTCTGCTGGCAGCATGCCTGGTCCCGGCTCAATTCATGTGAGGCTTTCTCTGCACAATTCCATTTATTCCAACTCAAAGGGACATTCCATGGCGTTAACAGTCCTGGTGTGTTGCTGCGGTGGCAACAGTCATGTCTCTGCTCTGGGATTGTTCCGTGCTCGTTAAACTTGTGCCATTGGATGTTGCTTTGAATCTAAATTTACTTGATACTGTCACAGCCTGGTTTCCATCTGTTGAAATTAATCCTCTTAAATATCTATATTTGAGCTTTGTGTGGCACCACAGATTAAGAGATGGGACGGGTTTTTTTATTTCTGGTTTTGGGGGAAGAGTAAATATTTAGCAACATAAAGAAAATATGTGAATACGGTCAGCTGTGTGGCGAAAATATCAAAGAACAGTTGGCGAGCCAGAGGTAAATCTGGCTGTTTGATTTATGGGATCCCGGCTTAAAATCCTCTGAAATGGAGACTTGAACTTCCTGGGAAGCTGCATCTTCAGTAGTGGCTTCATGCTGAACGAGTGGGTTTAATTTCAATTCAATTCAACTTTATTTATAGTGTCATATCACAACAGAAGTCATCTCAGGACACATTGAGCAGGACTAGAATACGCTCATTACTAGGCTACGAGACTACGACTACGAGACGTTTAACTAAAGAGTACAACCTGTAAAGGCTTCACAGATCTTTAACAGTCACGCCTACATTTTGAAACCTGCATTGTTTTAATCGACTTGTTAATTTTCCTGCTAGCGTCTTCCTCTTCACAGCCTTCTGCTGGTACGTTGCTTCAAGAGTATCTAGCTTCCGCACCGTTAAGTGTTTCCAAGTGAAACAAGATCGGCAAACGGCACGTAAGGTTGAAGGAATTTGATCTGATCGTTCAAGGAAGAAAGAAATATTGGATTTTGATCTAGAAATACTATAATAATACGTTTTTTTGTCATTTATTGTGTGACCGGGGATGTGATCCTTTTTCATTTCAGCTCGACCTTTAAAGACCAGGTGGGTTCACGACGTGTTCATCCCTTCCTGATTCTGTCTGCCTTGTTCCCCCCAGTCTAGGGTTGGTACTGCCCACATATAGTGAGAACCACATCAAGGCCAACCTGAGTGACCAGATCCTTCAGGTGCAGTGTAAGTACCCGGGAATACCCAGCATCCTTCGCTCTCTCCTCTTTCTCTCTCTCTCTCCACTTTTATCTTCCTCCTTCTCTCCCAAATATGACCTTACTATTATTCAGTCCTTTGTCCTGGCTCTCCAACACCATCATAGGGAGTGTCCGAGCGGAGCCTCCCGCCCCCCCGACTCCCCCTCTCCCCCTCCGACTCCCCCCCTCTCCGCTCTCCGCTAGGCAGGCTCACACCTGAGTCCCCGACTCCTCTACTCCTCTGTTCCCTCCTGTCTTCATGCTGTGCTGTAAAATGGTGATGTTTTTTCTTCACACCGGCTGAAGAAAAAAATAACTGAACAGACAGAAAGGTGAAAGCTGTGGTTTTACTGTGTTACTCAGGTGAAAATAATGGTTACTTTTTGTGCTATTATTTTTTTTGCCAAATGCTCTCGCCTCTTCTCCAACAAGCAATGATTCTGAAGCATCTGTGTTCAAAGTATTTTGACGTTCTGAAAGACCGTGAAAACACGCATGCTTTTCACTCCTTCTGATGAGTTTTTATGATTTTGGGGGGTTTTTTCCTTCTGTTATGTGTGTGATTGATTGATTGATTTGTTTCTGTTGGATTGTGAGATGTTTCTCAGCTTTGGAATCATTCAGTATATAAACTCCCACACGGCCCGGGATAAGGGCTCGTCTACTGTGGGAGTTTGGGTTTTTGTGGGTCTGAATGGGGGACACATGTTGTCCCTCTCATTCTTTCTTTGTCCAGACCCTGTTATCCCCCTCTTTTATTTTCATTTCATTTGATTTCTTTCCTTTTTTTCGTTCGACCATGGTTATCTCTCACAACTACTGGTTTTGTCTTTACTGTTTTTCCTTTCCTGGATTTCCCTTTTATTTTTTTATCCTTTTCTTCCGTTGGTTTTTCCGTTTCCTCGTTTGCTCTTGCAAATAAGATGTTTGCTCTTCATTTCTTTTTCTTCTCTTGTCTTGTTTGACTTAAATTGGTTTCTTTCTTTCAAGAAAACAATATTTTTATTCAAGCAGTTATTGAATAAAATATTGTCTGTGATCCCCCCCCTCCCTTTCCCACCCGACCCCCTGTTTCTTTTTCTTGCTCCTTCTCTGATGGATCCACACAGTGCCATACACCAAGGGCAAGTATACTCCATATTGGTCCACGTTCCCTTCTTTTACTTCCTTCTCCCTACCGCTGCCTCCTTTCCACACCTCTCGTCCTTAACCCCCCCTCCTTCCCTCCCCCAAACCCCTCCTCCTACCCTCACCTGTCCCAGCCTGCTTGCCTCTGTTCCTGCCCGTCTTGCCTTCAGGACTTCCTCCCCCTTTTCCTCTTTTTTCCTCCTCCTCTTCCTCCTTTTATCCCTCCTTCCTTCTCCTCTTCACCCTCTTGCTGCGGCTCAGATCCCACATCTCTCTCACGATGGCTCCTCCGGGCCCCAGTCTCACCCTCCTCCTCACGTACCTGCAGCTCCAGAAGCAAAAAACAAACAAACAAAAAAAAACACCCAAGGAAGACAGATATTCATGTTCTCTGTTGAAGAAATGTCTTTGTCTCCACCTCCTAATCCTTTTCCTTCTGTGGATAGCTCCAACTGGGTTGTGTCTGCCTCTCTTCTCTACTCTCTTCCATTCATTTTCTTTGACCATATTTCTCTCTTTTCTCGTCATCCTTCTCCGTTTCTCCTTCACCTTCCTCTCTCTCTCTCTTTCTACCTTTTTTCTTACAGTGTCATTAGTTAATAAATGCCTCCACGTATTCTCATATTAGGACTCAGATGTTGACAGCTCTTTAATTAGATTTTTTAGTGCAGCAGCTCCATCAGTTCAGCGATTATTGGGCTCTACGCTCAGTAAAATATTTCTAATTGCTGTTACGTTTTCATAACGTAGGAAGGTAAACACACATAATACATATAATGTAGGCACCGCTATAGTGGTTATTGTTATTTGAATAGCTTCCATATGAAACCCCTCTTATTGAATGACTGTTAGCTGCCGTAGTGTCCTGTGTATACTGTAGCTGGAGACGTTACGGCCTGCAGTCTGACCCTCCAGGGCTGAGCCCACCCAGGTCCTTCCATGTTGTCAGGTGTCAGGGTGCCGCCCGGCGCAGCGCCTGGCTCCTGTGTCGTCCCTCTGTACTCCCTGTCTCCATCGGCTTGTCTCCCTCCCAGCTCACCCCTCAGACCGCCAGGGACACGGCCCGCCACTTCCTCAGTGAACCCGACCCCGGATATGCACGGCATTGTGGGCGGAGAACTACCGGGGCACTCTATTTTAGCTTCTAAAATTTCCCCGTGCTCAGTTTAGCGCTCTGGATGAGAAAATACCACGTTGTTTCTGCTTAATGATGGTTGATTTTCTTTCGCTCCGCTTTGTCTGTGATGGATGAAATGAAGTTGCCCTTCGACATGCCCTTCACAATGCAATGCATCTCCTCTGATTATGTGTCCGTCGGAGCCGTCTCCCCTGCCAGTCTGAGGGGTGACCACTTCCATCAGGACCTTCACCCACCCCCCCGCCCCCCCCCCCCCCACCACCACCACCACCCCGCAACAGTTGGCCATGTTGATGCCTGCCTGATCTAAAGAGCACTCACTGTGAATAATCTGTCTGAGAACTCGCTTCCCGACTCATCGCGTCTCGCAAGTCAGTTCTCAGACATCCCAAATCCCTTCGATTGAAACCAGATGAATCCGAACGATGTTTGCTGACGAACAACAAAAATAAAAGAAGAAAAGGAAAAAAAAGGCGTGAGTGCTTGTGAAGCTAAAGAAGTCGTCCATTGAAAGTCAGGTTTCTATTTTTGGCACCATATTGGCTAACGCTAGTGTTCCCATGATACCTCAGTGTTGCTATGGTAAACTCCCTTCTGCGTCCCTGCACCTCTGAAGAACAGCTGCTGTTTACCCACAACTCTCCACCGCCCTGCCCACTGCTCTTCCCGGATAATCTTCCCCTTTCTGTTGCAGATTTTGAATCACTGCTGCCAAACAGTTTTGAGTCTGAAGGACATGTATTCATTGCTCCCAGGTAGCCCTGTGTGCGAATGCTTGGTGTCGTTGATGGTCATCAGTGTTTGGTCTTGTCTTTCCATGCACTGTGTTCCTTTATTTTGTGTGTGTGTGTGTGTGTCTCCACCTTCAGCATTTTTAATGTATTATCTGCTTTTCTGAGTTGTCTTTTTGTGCGTTGCACTCTGTGGAAGTGGTTGTGTTTCATCCATCCGTCGTTCATTATGAGTGGTGTGTTATCTTACAGTAACAAATCTGAGGAAATCTAAAAATCATCATTTTTCATTCTCTTAAAGTTAACCTCATTACAGTAAACTATTGAAGCCACGTGAAGTCTTATTTGCATGCTGCTGCTGTGGTGCTGTATGTTCATATTACATAAAAACATTTAGGGGTTATTGTTTGGTCATACAGCGTAATGTGGAGTAAAATGGATAGTGAACAACTAAAGCTACAGTTTGTATGAAAAGATGATCCTCTTTGCATGTGCTGTCTCGTTGTCAAACCCTCATGGCCTCCAGCTGATTCCAACTGATATAAATCACTCCTTCACCGCGATGCCTGCGCTCTGCTCCGTAGGCCTTTTCACGTTTTTCTTTTGAGCGACAACAGCTTATTGGAATTCAAGCTTTGAGACATGCATGCGGCACACGATAGCATCGAGTGACTTGCAGCTGGCTTCTTGCATCCCCGCTCTGTGTTGTGTGTCGTCCCTCTATAAAGGAGGAATCAGGCTAAACGTGTAAATACTGCATATACGCACGTTTGTTTTGAGTTAAAACGCCCTCGTCTGCCACTCAGGGAGTACTGCAATGATCTGGAACTGTCCAACAACAACACCGAGTTCCTGCTCAACTTCATCGCGCTCATGGAGAAGGTGACGCCGGACTCCAAACAATGTGAGTTTCCCGTCACGCACACCGATCCTTAATTGGTTAATTAAAGGTCGACACTAATGGTTACGCCGGGTGATGTTGTTTATTCTTCTTTTCTGACAAACAAATCACACGAAAAAACATCCATTTGAAAGCTTGTTTTTTTGTAGATTTAGTTGGTCAGAAGAGGACATAATGATCACATTTGAGGAAACAAATCGAATGTGTTCATATTTACTGCAATCAAGTGTTTGGTTGGGTTTTGACAAAAAGTGGACGGAGCAAGTTTTACATCGTGTTCAGAGGGAAACTCTACATCCCATGTCATATAACTGATATGGTCATCTTCACCTAGGTGACAATTTGCTCCTTCACAACCTGATCCTGGACACTGGCATCATCAGGCAGCTTGTGGACAAAGTGTGGAAGAATAAAGACTTGAATACGTGAGTACCGTCCGGGGACTGCATGTTTAGATTGGACTCTAAATCTCATTTAGATCTGATTCATCTCTTTTCTCCGTCCTGACTTTCAGATATGGCTTCCTGGCCGTGTTTGCTGCCTCAGACGGAGGCGTAACAAGAGTGTTTCCCAACAAGTGAGTGCACTCCTCATCGAGGCGCTATATATATATATATGTGTATCTGTAGGTCTGTGATGTTTATGTTGCTCTTTTAAAGTAGTAAGTTGTGAAGTCTTAAAATGTTTCAGTGCAGCTTGAGGCTTGTTACCAGAGATTTACAGCTCTGTGTCTGTCCTCTTAAATCTCAGGGCTGCAGAAACCTGGGAGGAAGACCCCGAGCCGTTTAATGCCAGCTATTACCGCCGTAGTCTTGACAACAAGGGCTACATCTTCCGAGCACCTTATCGAACAGGTGAATGATGCTCTCTTGGTCTCGGCTCGTACGTCTAACACAGTGCGTTGTGGTTCTTTCTCTCTAACTCCCGTCCTCTACTCTGTTCCCCCTTTTGAAGCCCGGGACGAGCTGCTGAACCCGGAGAACGACACCATAGGGATCCTGGTCAGCACGGCCGTGGAGATCACAGTGGGAGGGAAGACCATCAAACCTGCAGGTGGGTTCAGCTCTGCAGGCAAATCCTTCATGATAGATGAACGTCGTAGAGCAAGGAACACCTGGAGGGAATTAATGGGGCTTAATCGGAAGAACTGATTAGATGTTGGTGGTCCGAGGTCACTGTGACCTCATGTCTGCCCCCATTTGACATTTTCACACAAATATCCAAAGGAATAGGAAGTGATGAAGTGTTTTTTTGTCTCAGTGGTCGGAGTGAAACTAGACCTTGAAGCCTGGACGGATAAGTTTAAGATTCTTGCCAGCAACCACACAGACAATCATCAGGGCTCCAATACGGTAACCGTGTGTCATATTTACAACATTAAGTCTCTGTGATGTCCAGCTGTTAACTGTGTCTTTTCTCTGTGACAGTGTGGACCAAACAGGGGCTGTGAGATGGACTGTGAAGCCAACAGTGAGGTTAGTATTTCTGCTCGTTTTCTAATGAGCTTCCTCCATTCAGCTCCATTAATCCCAGCTCCATACGTGTTGGGCTTCCATTAACCAGCCTATATCTGCCTCTCTGTGCAGGATCTCCTGTGTTATCTAATAGACGACGGTGCATTCCTGATCATGTCGAATCAAAAGGACGACTGGAACAAGGTGGAGACGATGCATTTATTCTCACACTTGCCACGTTTTTTTATCTTTTCCGTCTCTGAGCTTAACCCGGTGTTCGGTGTTCCCGGCAGGTCGGCATGTTCTTCAGCGACGTTGACCCCACCTTGATGCACGCGCTCTACAACAATTCCTTCTACAACCGCAAGCAGTCCTTTGACTACCAGTCTGTGTGTGAACGGATACCCAACAGTGAAAATGGAGCTGCGCCCAGGGGAGTGTTTGTGGTAAGGACGAGATGCAAGTCATTAAGATAACAGATCAAGAGTGTGTACGCGTGTAATCCAGTGATATGACGCACGTTTTTTGTCTTTCCCTCTGTATCTGCAGCCCACCATTGCAGATTTTGTAAATGTGGCGTGGTGGACGTCGGCAGCTGCGTGGTGAGTGTCCTCGAGCTTGACTTGAAAACATACAGGAGACACATTCTGTACCCGAAGAAAGAAATACTGCTGCAAGTTATCACAAAGCCCCATCTGCTGTCTCCACAGGTCCTTGTTCCAGCAGTTCATATATGGACTGGCTTATCGCAGCTGGTTCGTCACAGGTGGGAGCAGGTTTGACATGTCTGCATGTAACATGGAAGTGAGAAATGTCTGTTGCTTAAATGCATAAGCTTTAAATCCAAACTATGTGACGAAATCAGGTCGTACAGCTTTGTTTCCCCCCAGCCCACGTGGTGACGCTCATCTTTGCGGTCCCCGTGTTGAGAATCCCATCTTATAAATCAGCCGAAGTGACAAGTGTAACTCTCATGTGGTTGTGCTCCGGTGACGCTGCAGATGAGGTGGAGGCCGACGGAATCGACTCCAAGGAGCGCAGTTGTGTAATGATCCAGACCCAGTACTTCTTAAGCAATCTCAGCAGCTCCTACAACATACTGCAAGACTGTGGCAACTGCTCTAGGTCTGCACACACACACACACACACACACATAAACACACATGCACTGTGACAGAGGCAGAGTTAGCAAGACGGATTCATCTTTCTGTCGGAGCTAATAAACTCTGCTGATGATTAAACCGCATCAGCTTTAATGAAACGGTCACATCATTGGCTAAATGAGCCTTACAAGACTGTCTCATGAATCTCACTGATCCATTAGTAAATGAGGCTTCAGTGTAAGTGAGCAGAGGGGGATTGTTGACAGGGTTCTCTCTCTCTCTCTCTCCGTCTCTGTCTCTCTGTCTCTGCAGGCTGATTCACGCCAAGAAGATAAACAACACCAACTTGCTGTTTGTGGTGGCGGAGAAGATTCCATGCAACACCTGTGAGATAGAGAAGCTGTCCCAGGAGGAGGAGGAGTGTATCCTTTTATTCACACGCTGCACGCCAGCTGGCAGAGATTGTATCTGCTTATTACCATACGGCAGGGAAACAAAGATGTGTCACATTCATTTCAAGGTTATTTCTCTCTCTTTTTTATTTATAAATCACGATGGTGTGAATTATGACATTTAACATCTGCAGGACTTTGTGAGGAATTAGCGTGTTGGCGGATGATGAAACGCTGCAGAAAAGCCAACATTTTATTTTTCTTTAATTGAGTCTATTTTCAGTCAAGGAGGAGAATCCGTGTGAAGACGTGACTGTGGCGCGCTATCGGAAAGGACCGGCCACCTGCTTTGACAACAACATCTCTGTAAGATTCTCAGACACGATATCAATAAGCACATTAATTCAAATGGTATTATCCGTGTTCAGCAGAATCACATTGCAATGATTTTATCTTATAATGTTATCGTTTGATTTCTCCAAGTGAATTATTCTGAGCAAGCCGTAATTAAAAGCTGAAAGTGACGTTAGTGAAGGTTTTTATGAAGCATACAAGGAACGTAAACCATAAAAAACACAGTTTGTTTCTTTGAAAATCAGGCCGACTGTTTCATATGTGAACATACGTTCTTACATGCTGTGTATTAAAATGTTTTAGTTTTTAGTTTACGTTCATGACAACACATTTTTTTCGTTTTTAAGGCAGTAGTTTGACATTTTGCAACACTCTGGAGTTGTCCTCCAAGTGAGGTTGCCAGGCAACCAGCAGAGACTCCAGGAAGTCACTGGTCCCCGCCAAGAAATAGCCTATATCCGAAATCAATCCCTAACTGTCACAAATGTTCAATATAATCGTGAGGAAGTGCTTCTGGCTCAAATATGTTGATGTAGTTGAAAGGTTTCCCATCAGTACTAAAACCTAGTAGTACTCGATGTGTACTTACAGCTCCGTTTTCCCTCCGCAGGAGAACACCTCAGACTGTGGACGAGGCCACGCCTTCCGTCCATCCCTCTACACCTTACTGCTGATTCAGCTGCTTCTGCTTTATCCAGCCGTCAGCCCCCACTTTCACTCTCTACTACGTTAATTCTCCTCTTTCCTCCACCTCTCCTCCTATTAGCCCTCCCGACCTAACCCCCCCTCCGCCTCCATGCCCCTACGCCCTCATGATATAGTCATAGGTAATAACGGGACTTCCCTTCACGGCCAGCTGGAAGCCCTGAGCGCCGCGCCTACCCAGCTCGCTTCAGTTTGTGTCGCTTCGCGGCGACTGCCGGACGTTTCGCGTCCCCAGCCGGTTGACCTACATCTGCAGGAGGAGTGGTTGGTGCTGGACCACCTGGATCATCAGAGCCCCCCCCCCCCAACAACACCTCCACCATCAACAGCAGGGAGGGGAAAGAGGACAGGCCGATGTCCTCGCCACAGACCTCCCGCCTCGTACGGACTGGAGAGTCGAGGTTGAGACGGCGGGACTTTTTCCGTCTTCTTCTCTCCTCCATCTCGAGAGTCTCGCCGCTCCATCGTCTGCCTCTCGTTGGAGGCTGCGAACCGTTCAGCCAGTTATAGCCACCATAAAAGAAACTTCACTGTCAAGTATAAACTGCTGAAGTGATGAGTATTCCAGACAAACAGTATATTACGATTCTAATTTGAAAAGGAAGTCGTTAGGTGTTTATTTAAAAAGAAAAAAAAGACAGGAATTCATTTCTGCACTATATCTTCTTGCCAAAATGAGATAGACTTTTATGTGGTCTTATTTTTTTATAGCCAAAAAGACGAGGTGGAAGTGGCTTCTGATTTAGATTTAGGATCAACCATGAGACGACGAGGAGGACGCTCACAAACCGAATGCTGATTCATTTTGTGCGGCGCCTAATTACAGATTAATGCTTTTTAAAAAGACGTCCGCTGAGGATTATTGCAGCGACGTGAAGTGTTTTCCCTCCTATTTACCATTCAAGGCTATAGTGCCATCTGGCTTACACACCGGTGACTGTAAAAAAAATATGAATTGGTGTTCAGTGGCGGCAGATTCAGATCATTGCTGATGTCGTGTATTATTCTCCACCATTCTTACCTCTGGATTTGGACTGATGTTTAAAAAAAACCTCTCTGATGCGATAGCTCACCTCTGCCAATCCTCACGAGTCCTGATCATGATTTGTGCTTTACTTTACCAAGATCTCTGCCGCATAACCCTCTCATAGTAGTACTGGGTGGGTGGGTGGGGGGGGGCTTTTATTACCTTTGACTGATGCTGTTCAAACCATGCGCTGCTGGGGGATAGGGGCTTATCAGTATTTCTAACAAAAATTGCAGAAGAGGCAACTAAATATGGTGATGGCGTAAAGTAGTAGTCTGGTTGTAATCCGTCACAGTTCATCATTTGATCATCCCGATGTTTAGGAGCCGCTCTGTTGTCATAGTGCCTTGATGCACTTTGTTTTGGACCATGTTGGCTGTATAAGAGTAGAGCTACTGTATAGTACCTTTATAAAGCAGCCAGCTTTCGAGGCTTCGGATGAATCTGTCCACTATAGAAGCAGCTTCACACAGAGACCATCGCACCGGCCAGGCTCCAGCTTCATGTATTTGCTCGGCTGCGGTCGCTCCAGAGCCGCCATATGGAGTTACTATACCGTTCCTTTACCAAGCCATGTATAGAGCTATGATACACTCTGTATACAGCGACTTAGCTGGCCGTAGAGCGTTCGTAGGGCCACCTGACTGCTGTCGTTCTGCCTGAATTGTACGTCTCTGTGTGGATGTGTGTGTGTGTGTGTGTTTGCGTTAAAGACCCTCAAAGGGAATGTCTTTTAAAATGAGTTGTGGAGTGTATGAGGGGGTGACAGTTGTGGGAGCATAGCTGTTTTTCCCCCATTCTTATGTTGCAACGGACAAAACCCAGTGTTGTTTTGGAGAAAGGAAGAAGAAAAACAAAGGGAGGGGTGGATTTTTCTGAAACAAAAAGGAGAAAATTGCATCTTTAATCATCTGCTTCAGCGTTGACCTAAAGGGAGCAGAGGTGTCCGAACGAATGTGTAGCTCATCAGTGTTTTTTCTGCTTCAAATGCAAACCTAGTTGACAAAGCCTCTCTAAATGCCTTAGTGTTCCACAGTCCGGAGCTCTGATTCGTCCCCTCCCTCGTGTTCACTCACGCACACAAATAGATCCTCCAAAACAGTCACTCCCGGGGTTTTCTTGGTGTTCTGCAGTACAAGTACAGTGAGCTCTAATTTTGTACTTTTTTTTTTTTTTCTTTCTTTTTTGCGTCTTGAAATGGTTCGTTATTGATTGATGCCTGTTTTTTGTTTAAATGCTTGAAAAGCCAAGTGGGAGTTTTTGAATAAAAAAGAAAAAAAGCCTCCGACCTTCGATGTTCCCCTCGCCGCTAACGCTCCGGTGGGACGATTTGAACCTTAGCTACACTCTGTACAGTTGTTGGTACTATTTGATGTGACAAACATGCCGGCACAGTAACTGCAGTGCGGCTCCGAAAACCAATCCGACTCGGAACAAAACAAAACAAAAGAATGTTAGACATTTTAAACTGAACACTCGTTGATTTCTAATGTGGCTCCTCTCAGCGTTGAGTATCTGATGCCGGATGCAGTTCTACTTTTCTGGCATTTGTTTGTCTCTGTCCTGTGCCATTTGATTCTGTCTGTAATTTCCACCGTCTGTAAAGGAGCGCTACACGTGCCTGTGGAAATGTACCCCCTGCAACTTCCTCTCCTTTCCCTGGCTCTGTACGCCCTCACGCGCAAACTCAATATGTAGGCTTCTTTTGCACCTGCACCGAGACAGTATGCACACCTATGAGAGAACATGCGCTGACTTATTCACGCCCAGCTGGGAGATGTCCATCACCAGGCAGAAGTTAGCCACGGACGTCACCTCCCAGGTTATTTATTTATTCCTGTGTTTTTGTTTGTGAGCGGGTGGAATGTCAGAGGCAAGCTCAGGGAGTGGGTCTCCACAGAGCAGCGCGGGCCTGTCGAACAGGAGGTCACGGAGGACTCATGTAGTGACGTCCGTGTGCGTCCCGACAGAAGGAGAGGCTTCTGAAGGGACCACACGTCTGATTTCTGTGGTTTGACAAATTTACTTTTGCCAAAAAGACAAAACAAAACAAAAAAAACTGACAAAAAAAAATAGAAAATTGGGCCAGCTTGGGGTTGAAGAGAGGGAGGGGTCAGCTTTTAGGACAGGACCCTAAACATTAGGGGCTGGTTTTGCCCCCTCCCGACCCTCGCTGCATCTGTGTTGGTGCGTCTCTTTGGGGAAGACACGTGTGTATGTGATTCTGTAGTCTGTAGTCTGGTGCTATGTGACCATGTTTGACAAGTGTGTTAAAAAAAAATAACAATAATAATAATAATGGCAACATTTAGAGAAAAAAAAAAGTAAAATCAGTCGAATTTTAAGTGAAGTTATAAAAATATATAAATGCAGCACTGTTGATAAGTTTGAAATCTGAAGTAAAAAATGTTTAGGATTATTTTTTGGTTTCTCGTGCGTGTGTGAGTGTGAATGTTAGTGTGCTTGGAAGATTTCGCTCCTTCTTTTCTGGGCACCGGTCCATGTCGCTCCATTCTTTTGTACAGATGAAGCTTAAAAAAACAAAAAAAGATGAAGAAGAAGAAGAAGAAGAAGAGGGCAAAATTTGTAAAATATTGTGTCTGTGACTCCTTGTAAAATATTTTCAAATTGTTTATTACAGAGAATCAGTTATTAAATAATGTTCATATTTTTCACTTCATTTCAGCGTGTGGCGTTTTGTCTTTTTAGCCTCGGGGAGATTAATTTATGTTTAAAAATGTATGAAGAATTACAAACACAGTCATACCTGTTCATTATAATGTTCCGTATTCATTTTCATGGTGTTAAAGGAAAAGCATCACACCATAGAAACACAAACAGCTTTTTTTCCTGAGACAGCTAACTTAGCTTAGCACAAACACATGTTGTGTTTGTGCTAAGCTACGTTAGCACAAACACAACATGTGAGATAAAGCATGTTAATTAGTGGGTTTTAGCTTCATATTTACCATAAAGTTTTATCAACCTCATCTTAACTCTTAGAAGCAAAGCAAATTATAATTAAAAAAGAAATGTCTGACAAAAATGTTGAGCCTCTCCTCTTATAGCATGACAGAAGTCTTGATTTCCAGTTCAAATACTGCTATAAAAAGTAAAAAATCAGGTTGGAATGTTTGTGGCCTAAATTTTGAATATGAAATATAGGAATATTGCAGTCGAGTGGCTCTTCTGAGTCACTTCATGCGTGTTGTTGAAAATCCCTCCACTGATCTTCACAGCGTCTTGAGGAAATCAGTGAGAGCTTTGTGCCAGGTGTTGGGGTCGTCTAGGTAACAAGCGTGACCCGCGCCCGTCATCACCACCACGCTGTGATTGGCCAGATTGCTCAGGTTGTTCAGCGATCGTTCCCCCAGCTGAGTGTCCTGGTCACCGTAAACGATCAGCGACGGGACCTGGACCCAAACACACACACGATGGGAAGACGTCTTTCTGATGAATCATTTCCAAAAATCCTCTCTCTCCCTTATTTAAAAAAAAATGTGGTTTATTTTTAAATTCAAATCCATAACTAAAGGGATTTCCTACATGTCCTCTATTTTACCTCAAGTTAAAAACATTCAAATGGGTCTCAACAAATGATAAGATAAGCTTTCATTTTCCATTAGGTGTGACTAATAAATAAGAAGAACAGACTTCCTGATGTTTTTTTGCATAAAAACTCGAGCGCATCACCTTGAACGTCTTCCAGGAGAAACTGTCTGGAAATGTGTTGGTCAATGATTATGTTCTCTATTGAAACCTGCTTCTCACCGGCTGATTGGACAAAGCATTCATGGGGTCGAACCATGACGACCCTGATCTCCATCATCAGAGCGCTTTACATTAACTTTACATTACGACTGCCTATGTAAAACTAATTTAAAGTTGTAGAATGTCAAGATGGAATCATTTGAACAACTTTAGTTTTTTACCAGCGTATATGTTGTGTGTAAAATCTCAATCTAAAGGTAATCACTGAACTTTTCAGTAACTTTGTTGACCATCTGATGAACGTGGTTTTAAATTGGAGGTTGTTCTTGATCAAGTTATCCTTTTAAAAGAGGAAATGAAGAGTGTAAGAAGAGTTTTGAGGGAAAGGAAACAAAGGATTATTAAGTATAACCACACACACACCTTTACACTCTGGTACTGCTCTGCTGAGAAACTCTCGGTGCAGATGGGGGCCACGGGGATGTAGGCTCGCACCAGATCCTGGTGCTGGACCAGGAACGGGAGGGAGTACATCCCGCTGAGCGACGGGCTGATCACCACCACCGGGCCCAGGCCGAGCCGCTCACACACCTCTTTCAGGAAACCTGCGGGGGCCAGCTGTCCGACCGCCGCCGGGGCCTCGGCTGCCTTAGACCGGCCCAGTCCTGAGGGAAAAGGGGGGGCAGCAGGACCGTGAAGGAGTCGGTTAAGGAACCCACAGTTTATACCAAAGGCTCTAACCCGGGTCCCGGGTGACGTCAGACTCACCTGGCAGGTCGATGGCGACCGCACGGCATCCTGCTTCGGCCAGAGTCTGCAGAGTGCCGATGCTGAGCCAGTTCTCCGAGGAGAAGCGGATGCCGTGAAGGAGTAGAACCGACAACCTCGCTTCCCCCGCGGCAGGAACGCTCTGCCTGTAGAAGAGCGGCGCGGTGCAGCCCCCCACCTGCACGCTCCCCTCCGTCACCTGCGTCATCACCTGCGTCATCACCTGCGTCATCATCCTGAAAAGTCCTCACACGCATGCGTATCATATCATTGGATTGTACCAGAATATTATACTACATAACAATTTATCTGTTGATTATATTGTGACACTTATTAAATCAAGTAATTGTATAAAGCATCAACAAGTACATCAACATTTTAACCAGTGGTTGAAATGAAATGTCTTCATAGGAGAATTATACAGTACATTAATACACACTGCATACATAAATTATGCATAAGTGTTACAACATGTCAAATGAAAGATTTAAAAGTAAAGTGAATCAGTTGAATATGTGGAATTAAGTTAACTCCTCTGACATGTGGTGTAGTAGAGGGTAGTACAAGTACCTCAAGTACAAACTACAACGCAGTACCAGCAGTAACAACAAGTGACAACTTTGTGCCTGTTATTTTGTCCACACACCTTTTAAATGCTGTGATCTCGAGGTCCACTGTCTGATCCGGATTCTGCAGACCCGATCAAAGTCCGGATTAGATCACGTGCGCTTCACGTCCCCAGACCCGATGAGATCATAATCCGGTGAAGAACCGACGAGCAAACTGTAGTTTACTTCTGATCAGGTGACGTTTCACTTTATTTCCTGGAAAACAGGAAGAAAAATCCTCTCTAGGAAATTATTCTACTGCCGCCTAGTGTTGGAAAAGAGAAGTGCTTTTGTTCTGATCTGAAACAAACAATTCAGTTTGTTTTTGTGTGCAAAATATTCTGTTTAAATCTTCAGTTCCATCGTTGTCCGAGTTGTATTTATGAGTGTCGTGGAGGAGACAATATAGTGCGCTCATGTGCCGCTTGATCAATGATTAATGCGCCTTATTGATCGGCCGTTTGGGGGTTTCTGGCCTCTGTTTGAGTAAGGGCTCAGTGTGTGGGTGGTCGCGTTCAGGCCACGATTTTATAGTTTCCTGCGTGGATTTCTAACATCCTGCTGGACTTTGGGGAGTTTTTTGTTGTTGTTTTCTCATTGCCGGGTCGAACCCCCACCACCACCACCACCAGTTTGATCCCCATTAAAGGAGCGTCTCGATCCGCCACAGACCAGAAACCATGAGAGCGTCGCTGCCCTTCATTCTGCTGACTGTCGGACTGGCCGCTGGTGAGAGGGTTTATTATCCTGAGCGTCCTCTTTTATGAATCACTAACTAGTTCATTGTCTGTTGTTATGAAGTCTACATGTTTGATGTGATTATTGTTTCCTAACTGTTTGTTTTGCGTTCATAAAGAAGTGTGTTTACGAGAAAAATGAAGAAAAATTCAAATTATTTTTAGCTGAATATTTTTCATCAGGTGAGAGGACGAGATTATTCTGTAATAAAGTTAAATGGATGTCAGAGATAGAAGAATTCTATATTTGCCTCCACTATTAAAAGGCCTGCATTGTTTATTATTGGAAGTGTTATCAGCAGAATTTATGTAAAGTATTGAAAGTAAAAGTCCTTATTCTGCAGTAATCAGATGTGTTTGGATTAATATCACTGCTGCAGATGTTTTAACTCATAGACAGTAATGCATCAGTGTCGTTGCAGTTTGCTGTTGTTCCTACAGGGATTTAAAACCGTTACTTTTAATACTTTTTTAATCATTGTTTAACTGAATAGGAAGAGTTTAAAAAAAAAACTGTAATAAAGCTGTCAGACAAATGTAGTGGAGCAGAAATTAAAGTAAAGTATTTGGCGCAGGTGAAGTGGAGTAGAAGTATAACATAAAATGGAAATACTCCATTAAAGTACCTTGTATTCAGTATTTTAGTAGTAGTTCATTGCCTGGGGAGTCAAACGTTGTGAATACGAGTGGTAACGTCTGTCTGTGGATTTATTAAGACATGTGTTACAAGAAGTTTTGAAAGTCCCGTTATTTTCAAAACTCTAGGATACTAGGATTAATATGTTAAATATGTTTCTTTTTACCAGTTGTTGTTGTAATAGCAGTAGTGGTTGTTTATACTGTGTTGCTGTTTAAAGTGTTCTCTGGTCTCACAGCCCAGCAGCGTCTTGGTCCAAAGGTCATATGTGTGCAGGCTCGTGCCCAAATGTTGAAGTTGGTACCAGCGAGCACTAAACAGACAGTGGGTCACTAACTCCTGCGCCAACAGGCTACCGCAGTCCGCTGAATGACTTCCAGCGCTCGGAGGGCCGAGAGCTGGTCCCCCACCCCCGGAACTCCGCTCGGATGTTGCTGCTGCCGGGCCTGAGCCTGGAGGACTGCTCCACGCGCTGCTCGCAGTCTCTGGACTGCAGGTATCCGGCCTCTGCTTTCACACCGAGCCGCCTGCGTCATAACTAGAAAAAGAGTTTTTTAATTTCAGAACAGACTTTATTCAATAGCATACATTTAAAAAAAAAAAAAGCCTGTGAGTCCATATTCAAGGCAATGGTTGTATGTTAGTCACCCGAATTCATGTGAATTACGTCGAGTTGAGTTCCATTAAAAAAAGACCCAAAACAAAAGTTAGTACATCCAAAGTCTGATATAATGTATTCATCTGTGCTGTTTAAAACACATTAACTTACTGCACGGGTGCACTAGATGTTAGTTTCTTTATTGAACATGAACACACACACACTATGATTTATTCAGGGTTAATACACTGTCGTCCTGCTGTAAATATGCACTAAAACACCAAATGTTAATAATAACAAATTAACTGTTATTAATGTTTGATGACTTCTTAAGCCTCCATGAGTAAACCTCGCTGCGTCCTCTCCCTCAGAGCGTTCAACTACGAGACGCGTCCCACCGTCACCTGTAAACATCTGCCCTGGGTCCGCGACAGCAGCACCGTGGAGGTGAAGAGGAACGTGAACTGTGACCTTTACGAGAAGAAGGGTAAGACTCACCGTGTCACGGGGATCCATGTGACGGGTCGGTGCTGGAGTTGTTTGCGTGACTGTTTGTTTTTCATGATGAAGTCTATGTCAGGAAGTGCATCGTGGGTAAAGGAGAAGACTACCGAGGGAAGGTCTTCACCACAAGTAGCGGGCTCACCTGCCAACAGTGGTGGTCCAAGTTCCCCCACGATCACAGGTGAGACTCCTCCGATGGACTGTGAGGCTAAACAGCTGATATTTAGGGAGTTTGAAGGCGTCCTCTTAGGTATTTGTGTGAAATTGTCATAATTAGCATATTCATTAAATTTTCAATATTCAAGAAATCGGTTCATCCTTAAATCCAAGTGGACGTTTCTACCAAATTTGAAGAAATTCTCTCCCGAGATATCTCAAGAATGGGACGGACGTGAGTTCACGGAGACGTCTGACAGTCCTCCACTCTCTTGTTCATCTCAGGTGGACTCCCACAGCCACCAACGGTCTGGAGTTGAACTACTGCAGGAACCCGGACGGGGACCGCATCGGTCCGTGGTGCTACACCACCGACCCTGAGCGGCGTTATGAAAGCTGCAACATCCCCCAGTGCAAAGATGGTACGTCCCAAACACCTCATGATGATCGATCTATCTATCTATCTATCTATCTATCTATCTATCTATCTATCTATCTATCTATCTATCTGTCTATCTGTCTATCTGTCTGTCTGTCTGTCTGTCTGTCTGAATGTCCTTGAAAGAACTCCTCAAGTCTTAATAATAGGAAAATCCACACAAATACCCACGGAAATACTCATTTATGTTGTTGGAAAAATCCCTACCCTTGCTGATGTGTATAGACTGTACACTCATACACTCATTTACACGGACTACAAAGATGGATACTTTGGTAAAAGAAGGTTGTACTGATTAAACACAATTCCACCTTTAATCACCATCAAATTACATCATCTTCTACAATTATATCGGCTCCTTTTTCAAGGGAATTACTTGGATATGCTTAGAGCCGTTTTCTGAACGTTTGTTTTCTGACTTTGAAGCTGTTTGTGGTTTTGTTTTGCAGAGGTTTGCATCACCTGTAATGGAGAGGACTACCGCGGGCAAGTCGACCACACGGAGAGTGGCAGAGAGTGTCAAAGATGGGACCAGCAGTACCCGCATCAACACATCTACCAGCCTGAGAAGTACTCAAGCATCAGCACACCAGCTGTCACGCTCCAAATCAGCAACGTATGAGCGTTTGAGCCCCTCGTTTTGTCTTCCAGGTATCCTGATAAAAGTTTAGATGACAACTACTGCCGGAACCCCGACGCCTCGCCGGTGCCGTGGTGTTACACCACGGACACCGAGGTGGAGAGGGAGAACTGTGAGATCAGCAAGTGCAGTAAGACGGTGCTTTTTTTAAGTAACACTATTAGAAATACTCACGAGAGGCCAAACGACTAACTGATTACTCGATAGAAGTTAGCTGATAGTTTCCTAAATTGAGTTGATTCCTGTGGCGTCAGGAGAACCCGTGGAATGAGAGTCATTAAGTCGCTGTAATTAAACTTTCTTGTGTTTGCTTAAATGATTTCCTAATGATTCTTCATTTCAATGATTCTGTTTGATTGGAGAGAATGTGGCTAAATTTTAATGTTTGTTAGTGATTCAAGGCCAATGTTATGTGTCTTTATATAGCTTGTTTTAATTTAGTTTCTATCAGTGGTAGTGATTATTTTACTAATACTACATAAAAAAGGTATGATAGTATTTTGTACTTTTGCGATGTGTTTTGTTTAATATGGATTCATGTATTCAAAATGAATACATTTAGGTGTATTTTCCCCTCTGATTATATATTTTATTTTCTATATACTGGGTGACACAGATGCTGAACTTTTGACTCCAGAAGACGATTAGACAAATAAACAAACCTAAACAAGGCATCAATGTTCTGCCCAGAATTTCGACACCAGTTGTGCAAGATGTCACTGGCAATGCTGGCATTTCCACTGAGGACTGAGCTCAAGACAGCGCCATCTTGTGGTGCAGGCAGCGTCATGTCAAAAAAATAAAGCAGACAAGAAAGCAAAATTCACATCCTGTTTTTAAAAATGAATCTAAGCAAAAAAATACAAAATATCCACCTCAATCCCTTCAATATCACAAAAAAATAAGAGATCAATTGTATCTTGACTTCAGATGTAACCATGGTAGCGAGTACCATTCTTACAAGAGCATTGCTGTTTAAAACGATTATTGTTTGATCAGATAAAAAAAATCCTGACTTTATGAATATGCAAATATTGTTTTCCTGCTGGACGTCAATTCTCAGTCTGTGTGTGCTGATGGCTTCAAGTTCCCACAGCACACTTGTGTAAGTTACATAGTGAACCATGACATCAGCACATTCACAGGGACCACGTTAACTCACCTCGCCTCTGTGCAAGCCCACATGTGACCTGCGACACTGAACCCTGTCCTCTTCTGCCCCTCCAGCCGAGGTGCGGGTGGAGAAACACCAGCGCTCCAGCTTCACCACCAACTGTTTCCGCGGCCGCGGGGAGGACTACCGCGGGAAGGTCAACGAGACCACGTCAGGTATCCCCTGTCAGCGGTGGGACGCTCAACAACCCCACGAGCATCCCTTCTATCCAAACACATACGAATGCAAGTAAGGAGGAGGGGAGTGTTGGAGCATCCAAGAACTTTTGGGGTTGTTTTCTGCACTTGTTTGATTTGAAAATGTTTTGCTTCAAGCATGAATATTAATGCCGAGATCTAATTGCAGTGAAAATTCCCGCGGCCTTATTTCTCTGCTGGCAGTTGACAGTAGATGATGAATGGTCAGCAACTCCAGATTAAGAAGCCTGTCACACTCACACACTATATGGATGTGAAATGAATATTAAGCTTATGTGTAATGTGGTAATCATTCATCGTGACAAAATCAATTACCAGCGTTTCAATCATCATTTCTAGTACAAGTTGCATGAAATGTTGGCTTTTATTAGCATGTTATTTCGGTATAATCTTACATCTCTAATACAGAATATTTCAAAGTCAAAGTCTCCCATCAAAACTAATATTAATGTAGCATTAAACATAAAAAAGTGGGTGTTTTTCTAACTATTCACTGAGCCTCACCTGGAACTGTTCAGAGCCTCCCACTTTTAACACGGCTGCTCTAAATTAAACATTTCTCAGGCTAAACGGGCATCATTATTATTATTATTATTATTATTATAATGCCTGTACAAACTAACTTAATATTAGCTGCAAGACATGATGTTTGGCCTTCAATCAAGAATAAACTATGCATTTAACAACACTGCTTACAGATCGTACAAAATGTCTTTGATTTAAAAAGTTTCAGTTCAAGACATTTGAAATCACTACAACTGTTAAACATTGGAAACAGCGTTGAGTATCTGGCAACAAGGCACGTTTCTAAATGCCTAAATGGCCGAGGACCAGACTGTTTACGGGTACCAGAGACCAGCATGGACCTGGACCTGGATCATCTAGGATCACCATGGGAAGGAGTCATTTGAACTTCTGGTGTTTTTATCTTGTTGTTTCTGCATTTGTCCATTTGATTGTCTGCGTCATGTGTAAGTGATTACCGAGTGTGTCGGTTGTTTTATGAGGCTAATAAAAACCCAACCAGTTGACTGTGTGCGACATCTCGTTCAGGGGTTTGGAGGAGAACTACTGCCGTAACCCAGACGGCTCGGAGGCTCCCTGGTGCTTCACGTCTGTCCCGGAGATGAGGACCGCTCTCTGCTTACAGATCAAACGCTGTGCAGACGACATCGAGGCTGAAGGTAGGACTCTGTTCAGATTTGAGTAAAAAGATGAGCTCACTGTCATCTGTGCTGGATAAAGATCTCTCAATCAACCCCAACAATACTTGGACCAGGCGTCTTTTTTTTTAGAGTCTTCATTTCTCTGGCTTGATCTGCAGCTCTGGATGGTTAATGTTGGCTAAGTTTACCTCATTTATTCTCGTGTAACCTCTGATCTGCATTCATCATGTTATTGTTACTTGTGGCTGCTGTTCAGCAAAAGTTACACCAGCTTACTTTGAGGTCGAAATGCAGACAGAATGCTTTCTTTCTTTCTTTCTTTCTTTCTTTCTTTCTTTCTTTCTTTCTTTCTTTCTTTCTTTCTTTCTTTCTTGCTTTCTTTCCTTCCTTCTTTTGTACATGATCAGTGTAAATAATGAATATATTATAAAGTCTTACTAAAAAGTGTTACTAAAATCCCCAAATAACAGCTGGGCCCTTCATGAGAACAGGGCGTTTCACTCTTAAATCTTTCACTGTGTGCCATCGTTCATCAAGGCCGTAATGGTAATTCCCTTGTTTCGTCAGATTGCTACCACGATAATGGAAAGAACTACAGAGGCATGGTCCGCAAAACTCGTAAGGGGATCACCTGCCAGAAGTGGAACGTCAACACGCCTCACCTGACCAAGTACGACGATCACTAAAGTGCTACGAAGACGGATGACTTTTTCTTTCCTTATCCAAAGAGGAAACATCTGTGACCCAGGCAAACAAAGAACAGGCCCGGCTTGTTGCCTTTATGATAAAGCCGAGTCCAACATCCAGAATGCATTATAAGTCCAAATTCAGACCAATTCCAGGTGTTGAGTATGTTGTGGATTCATCCAAGAAAAATGACTAAATCAAGTCCTCTAAAAACAGTCAGTATTCTTTTTTTATGTGCTTTTGAAGGACACTTTTCCCCCACAATGCAATGCACAGACATGGGGAAGCTTCTCACAGCCTGTATGTTAACACGATGTCAGCAGCGGCATTTTGTTTTCACAGTCTTGCATCCGTTGAAAAGTTGAATAATATCTATAAAAGTAGTTCTATCAAGATTCATAGTACATAATGTAAACAGTTAGCATAAAATAAAATCAGTATGATTTTCCAGGATAAACCCAAGGACCCATCCTGAGGCCAACCTGACCGAGAACTACTGTCACAACCCAGACGGGGACCAGCACGGACCCTGGTGCTACACCACCGACCCCAAAACCGAGTTTGATTACTGTGCCATCAAGCAGTGTGGTACATGCCTCTGCTGTCTTTGTCTAGTTTAACGTCTCGCACAGAGTTTCTCTCTTCTGATTCATCTGTTTCTGGTTCTTCTCAAACAGCTGGAGAGAAAGTGACCATTACTGAACCAGTAGGTCAGTCTCTGAATGAACGTGAAGCAACGTTTTCATGCCAACAACGAGCCGCCCTGTGTGTTTACGAGTGTGGGTTTTTTGCAGAGAAAGTGGAGTTCAGTCAGTGCGGGAAGAGAGAGGACCGCCCCCAGAGGTCGTTTTTGCGTATCGTGAATGGGATTCCTGGGAACTCGCCATGGACAGTGAGCCTCAGAGACAGGTGAGTCTGTGGGCGGACGCCGTTTGAGTCGTCCACGGACAGGTCAAATACACTCGGTGTGACCTTTGACCTCTTGTGTGGCAGGAAAGGAAACCATTTCTGCGGAGGATCCTTGGTTAACGCCAGATGGGTGATCAGCACCAAGCAGTGTTTCTCCTCCTGGTGAGCCTTATTTATTTAAAGCTTTTTGGAGAGCAGAGTTCCCCTTAAACTCGTACGGATATTTCAAGAACACGAAGTAAAATGAAGCGTTGTATTTTGCGTGTGTGCACAGCTACGTGGACCTGCCGGGGTACTCGGCCATGATGGGAACGCTGTATCGCGATCCACAAGAAGGAGAGCCGGGCGTGCAGACCATCCCTCTCACCAAGATCGTCTGCGGACCCTCAGAGTCTCAGTTGGTCATGCTACAACTGGAACAGTGTGTACTGTCAACCCCCCCTCCCACACACACACACACACAGTCATTGACATAACACATTCCCTAGCCACTTACCCTAACCTTCGCCTGACCTAATCATGAAACCTAACTTACCCTCATTAATGCCTAAACCGAAGGCTTTCTAGAGAAACCTCACGATCCCATCCATTATCTGTAACTTCTTATCCTGTTCAGGGTCACATATAAGAATTCTGAGTCCTAAATCAACCCGTCCTGCATGTCTTCGGACTGTGGGAGGAAGCAGGACGACCCAGAGACAAGACACGCTAACACGGGCAGAACAGGCAAACTCCACACGGAAGGCTGACCCGAACCCAGATATGAAAACCCAGGCCCCTCTTGTTGCCAGGCAACGGTGCTCACCAATCTCCAAAATCGGCCTCCGACCTCCATATCAGCAAAATAGTCATACAACTCACGACATGTTTACATAAATGATATTTACGAGTGTCATTGGCCCCTAACCTTACCCACCTGAACCTTTACACAAAGACAGAGGTACACACACACACACACACACACACTAATTCCTCCCTGCCTCTCTCTTCTCTTTGTAGACCGGCCCAGTTTAATGAGCGTGTCTCTCAGATCTGCCTCCCTCCTGAGCGCTACATTGTCGCTGAGGGGACGCCCTGTGAGATCGCGGGATGGGGTGAGACGAGAGGCAAGTATAATCCTTTAGAAACGACGACTTGACACAGAATGGACTACATGCTCGGCTTCGCGCGGCTACAATATGCTTCAATTGCAGTAATTGATAATAGATAACTTCCTCCGAACAGGCATCTTGTTCCAGCCCTTCAAGTCAAGTTGCATCTAAATGAGAGAGCTGTTCAGACCATTGGGCAACAGATGGCTTTGCTATTTCCAGACTCAACATCTGTCCACCTCCTTTTTTTTCTTTCCCCTATCTCTCTAAACACGTTTGCCGCTAACTCGTCTCTCCTTCCTCACTGTGTTCTTCTTCAAGGGACCGGAGATGAGACCGTCCTCAACGTGGCCCACATCCCGGTCCTCAGTAACAAGGACTGCAACAAATACTTCAGGGGTCGTGTTCGGGAGAACGAGATGTGCACAAACTCCTTCCAGGCCGGGGTGGGCGTCTGTGAGGTAGGTGCATGAAGGCTTTATGGTGCATTTTGAGTAGAAATATTTTCTCATGGTGCCTTAATTCCACAGGTTAGCATAGAGATGCCCTGTGGTTAGTGTGTATACATGAAAACACGCCAAAACTGACCATTTTCTTTGATATTTAGTCAATCTGACATTCTGAAAAATACACACATTCACTTTCTTGTGGAGAGTTGAGAGAACACCAATACCACTCTTGTGCATGTTTGCTAAATATGAAGCCAGAGCCAGTAGTCAGTTAGCTTAGCTTAGCACAGCTAGCCTGGTCCTGCCTGAAGCTGAAGAAATCAACCTGCTAGCACCTGTAAAGCTCACTAATTTACACATTGTTTTCGTTTGTTTCATTTGTACAAAAACCGAAGTGTAAAAACAACAATTTGTGGTTGTATGGGGGGGCTGTGTACCTCTGAGCTTTGGAGACTTAGGTGGGTTAGAGCCATGCTAGCTGCTTCTTCCACTTCCCAGTTATTATGCTAAGCTAACTGGCTGCTGGATTTCACTTTCATGGTTTCAATTTCTCATCTAACTCTCAGCAAGAGAGCAAATATTCCCCCAAAATGTCAAGCTATTCCCTTTTAAAAGCAATACTTCAAATCCTGACACAGACTGTTCCCACAAATCAAACACATCCACCATTTGGATAACGAAGGTGGACTGGGACGAGACGCGACTGCAAGATGTTTCCGCCCTCAGCAGTGACAGTCAGCCATAACAGAGACAAATAATGAGTGTTGTTGCCGTCTGCAGAGAGACTACGGGGGCCCTCTGGCGTGTCAGAACAGCGACTGCTGGGTACTCGAGGGCGTCATCATCCCCATGAGGCGCTGTGGACGCCCGGGACAGCCCAACATCTTCATCCGGGTCTCCGTCTACGTGGACTGGATCAAGAAGGTCATGGAGATGGCTTAGGGACAGAGACTGCCATCAAATCTGCTCAGCACTCAAGACCAGTTATTCACGTTATCGTATACATGTTTAATTCTCAGATGTCTCTTTTACATTAAAAAAATATAAGTAATACATTAAGTGCATTCATCGTTAATTCATGGAGAAAATACAAAGACAACACACGTTTATTACAGTGTAGCATCTGCAAATGTCTACGTGTATTATACTTAAAGAGTCTTTTCAGCCACAGTAACTGATTTTAAGAATTTAAGAAAACAGTTATATTCCTAAAACATAATCGAGATGCAAAACAATGCAGATGAGATTGATCATAACGTAGTAAAGTGAAATTCCCCTTGTATTTACAACAACTACAACAACTTCTCCTATATATAATATTATAACTGTAAGCTCCACTTACAGGAAGAGTTATACTTATTGACAAACACATGAATAAACACTGCTGACAACTACTTTATAACTCATATGTTAAATGTTTATATTATGCTTATAAATATGGGTTTTTTGTTATTTACTCACTAAAAAAAGGGATAAAAAAAATGATTTGTAGCCCCTCAGGTTCAGAGAAGAATAACTGAGGATCAGTAACTCCCAATAACAGGGGCGGGTGTGTGTGTGTGTGTGTGTGTGTGTGTGTGTTAACACACATTTTAAGTTCCTAACATCCCCTGGAAAATGCACCCTTTACCCCTAAACTGTACGCCTTCCCCTCCTCTCCCTGGAACTGTATTGAGCTCCAAAATACCTTCTTTGCCCCCAGCCTCTAAAGAAAGCCCTCCTCTGCCTGTCTTTTGATGCCTGCCCCTCTAAAGACATGCCTTTGTGCCTTATGCAGAACTGTATGCGCTGCACATTCTTTCTACTTCTATAGGAGGATTTTTGTAACCCGGTCCTGATGAGCCCACGGAATTCAGCTTAAATAAACCTCAAGATCAGAGTCCGACCGAATCTCAGACACACACCCGCCTGCAGAGGGTCACACACACACACACACACACACACACACACACACACACACACACACACACACACACACACAATCCCCCCATCTTATTCTCAGAATCTGCCTGTTTTCTGTCATTCTGAGATTTTTAATTCAACGTATTCTGAGTGTAGAAGATGTTCTCTTTAACTATATGGACAATTATCCTCCTGCTGCACACAGCGATCTGGAAATAGCAGGTAGACAGTTATGATTTCAGTGTCATTCACTTCACTTTTATTTAGTTATATTTGTGGAAACCTGAATACTTTTTTTTTTTAAGTACCACAGAAAATTGAAAATCCTTTTTTTTTTGTTACTTTTGTTTTATGCACCCAATATGTAGACTGAGAATAACATGTATCTTTTAAATCAACATGTATTTTTTTTTTATAATTATAATATGCATATATCATCTGTACATTTGGGAATTGCATCAAGCAACCGACGCCATAAATCAGTGAAATGGAGCCGTGTGCTTCATCGTTGTAACTTAAAGCTTTTATGTTGGTCCCAGGCCAGCGGGCTCACCTGACATGACTCCATGCAGCCGCCCCTGGAATGTGTATTCACTGCCGTTCAAACATTTCTGTCCGCGTTTATCAGTTTGTTCAAATGTACAAAGTTACGCTCTTGAAAATCACAACAACAAAAAAAAGAAAATATTTTAAACCTACACAAAAATATACAATGGGAGAAAACACTTCCATCCATCGAGGCTGTGTGTTTCTATTTTCATGTCATTCAAACGTGAAAATAAAGAATAACGGAATCAAAAATTAGAAGAAAATGAAAGACTTGAGATGGCGTCCAACAAAAACTTTTTTTAACATGTTTACGTTAAAAAAAATGAAATGGGGAAACTTGTCCTTTTGCTCAAATAGGGGTTATTTTATTGTCCTTCTGCTTCTCACTGCTAATGTATATTCGAGAGAGAGAGAGAGAGAGAGAGAGAGAGAGAGAGAGAGAGAGAGAGAGAGAGAGAGAGAGAGAGAGAGAGAGAGAGAGACCTCTGCTCAAACAGTCTAGACAGTCTGATCTCAACAGAATTTCTACTGAACCTTTTCCTCCGGTCTGTGGGGAACTTCCCAGCCCCCGGACCCCACTCCGGTAACCCCGGAACCAGACTCTACCCTCCTGTCTGATGCCCGTCTCCCCCCCACCCCCCCTCTCTCTCTCTTTCCTTCTCAAGTGGGTGGTCCGGTGAGCGTTTTCGGGGCGGGGTCCCGTGTTTCAACCCTCCTACCCTCATTCCCTCTCGAAACATGCTTTAATAGAGAAAGTATGCAATGCATACTGCTCTGCTACAACCCCCAATTATACTGCAACTGGGGTATTCGTGACTGGACGTCTGGGGGGGATCACACACATTTCCGATTAGAGGAGAGAGAGGGGGAGGGAGGGCGAGAGAGAGAGAGAGAGAGAGAGAGAGTTTACCCTTTCGATCCAGCCAATGAGACGCTCGATCCGTTCAGATTTTCATCGTTGTACGGGAGCACAAAGTGAGCTGACTCGCGTGAACTTCCAGGTGGAACTACAAACCGTCTCGAGGTGAGTTCGCGTCGCTCCGCTGTCATTGTTGCGTTTCGGCGCCGCGTGCACGAGCACAGCCCCTCAGCCTGGACACGGAGCCCATACAGCCCAAAAGTATGCATGTGTGTGTGTGTGCGCGCGCGTGTGTGTATGTTCATGGCTGCTTGGAAAGGAGAGCTTTTGCACCTGTGTTCCTCGCCTTTGTCCTTTCTGGTAAAGTTTTCTGTTTGTTTTTGTTTTTTTCCTCCTCGCCTCTTGGCTTCATCCTCCTCCAGCGGACCTGTTATCACCGCAACGACAAAAAAGGTCGCACGTTTAAGATCGATTGCGCAAGTGATGGGAGCAGAAAAGACGGGGGGATGTTGTGTAGCAGAGCGGCTTCTCTTAACTAACGCACCGATGGCCTCGGACTTTTTTGTTTTTGTTTTGGCGTTTTAAACATGTGCCAGTTGCTCAACTCAAACGTCAACGAAGGTTTCGAACTACTCGCTGCAGGACTGCTTCACGCACCTTCTTTAAAAGACCGTTCAAATAATGTTTTTTTTTTATGGTTGCAATTGCCGCCCATATGCAAAAAAAAAAAAAAAAAAAAAAAGTACATTCAGTCCCAGCACTTGACTGCCGAACACCGTAGTTTAAGCGGACGGTCCGCCGCTGCTGGAAGAGGCGAGGACGCTCGTTGTGTTGCTCCGAGATGACTTTTGTACGCGACGGGACGACGTCGTGCGTCTCCTTCGTGCTTTAAAACGTGGACTTCCTCTCTTCGTGCAGACGTTTTGATAGGTCGTGTTGCCAATTAGCGTCTGGCATTCCCGACAGAGCTCGAGGTGAACGACCACCTTGGGACGTTTCCCAACAGCCAGCTTTAAAAGTTGACATTCACGGTTAACTCGCTTAATAAAAGGTGAACAGGCTGTTACTTTTGTGTGTAGAAGTAACCATGAAGACAATAGGCCTGTTACAAAAGCATACATTGTTTACTGATATTAATCAGACTACTACTAATTTTTTCAAGTCTCAGATATGGCCAACATCTTCTATACTAGTTTCATATTGTCACATAGTAGCATGGTTTCTGGTAATTCAACAGATAAAATAATCTATATGAAAAAGTTAATTGTTTTATCCCTCTGTGTGAGTGTTTTCTCATTTAAACTCCATTGCAAAATGAAGATTTTCATGTAAATTCATAGAAAAAAAATGAATAAATATGTCCAGCTATACACTGAGTTTGTTTACATGCATGCACACAAGTAGAGACAATAGATTTAACAACACTGGGTTATTCCCAGAAGCAGATTTCAGAGAAATGTGAGAAAGTAGGTTTAATGTAGATCAATTATGATTAATTAAGACGATGCAGTTTTGTGTCATGAAATCTCAGTATATAATTGAATCCTGGTAAGATTCCGTCAAAAGGCGATAAGTTGTATAGAATTAGCTCAGCTCATGTGATAGTAAACTGGAGACTTTTGTGGTTTCGGGCTGTTGGTCGAACGAAACAGGCAGTTTGAAGACGTCACCCTGGGCTCTGGGACCGTGTGTCGGGCATTTTTATTGAACTATTTTCTGACATTCTATGGTCTGTAAAATTGTTGAAAGTTACATTATTTAATGCCCAAGAGGATGTGTTCAGATGTTGAGTTTTACTGTGAGCTACAGCTAAAACTTCAATATATTCTACTATCAGATGAGACAAATGTCCTCAAAATGGAGAATCAGAGAAAGTTTGTAAATGATTAATCATCTAAATAATTGCAAATTAATTTTCTGACAATTCACTCTCAAGACTCAAACTCAAGATTTGTCAATAATTGATCTTGTTGCAGTGATTTTTTTCCCATTAAGATTTTGCATGTGGTAGATTTTTTTGTGCGTGTCTCAGTTGCACAAGTTTTCGAGTGGAAGTGACCGCAGCATCAGCGCACCTACAACATGCACACTCTCATTGAGAAATACCTCACAGAGGGCAGATGGAAAGGCAGCGTACAGTAGAGCAGATGCAGATTCTGGACGGTGGATTGAGTTGTGAATATTTGTGCTACTTTTAGTCGCTGGACACCACTCTCATGTTTCCCTGCGTCTGCCAGACCCGTCTGTGTTCCGATGAACCTGCTGCCAAGGCTTATGCATAAGCAGTTCCCACGCTCGCTCTTGGAAAAAGTATCCTTGGCAATTCTGAATGATCCTTTCAGCGATATTAAGCACTGATTGAAACTCAGTGTGGCAAATGTGCAAACAGAAAAACAAACTAAGTGGTTTAATAAAGCTGGTGATCTTATTTTATTTTTTTTAATTATGAATTCTGCATTCAACAGTAGCATTTCTTCCCTCCACTTTTCTTCCCTCACACCTCCAGCTCCTGATACTCAGGTCTTCTCCTCTCTAAGCCCTCGAGGCCGCTCCTCCAGGCTTTGATGCCCACATTGTTTGAAGCAGGTGGACAGACGCAGGCATGAGTGACAGTGGGACCAAAGAGCCATCTCCCCAGCCGAGCACTGCCCAGTCACCTCCCGAGCCTCAGCGCAGGGGCAGGGGTCGGCCACGGAAACAGCAGCAGGTACTTATCTAAATCCATTTGGTCAGCTCTGTCTGACTTTAAATCATTAAATTGAAACATTAAAAGAAGTAATTCTAGTTGTGTATTTGTCTTTGTCTCCTGGCTGTAGAAAACAGCTCATGCAAATGAGATTTTGATTTGGTCTCTCTCTCTTTAACAGGAGCCTGTTGGACCACCGACTCCAAAGCGGCCGAGAGGACGACCGAAAGGCAGCAAGAACAAAGGCCCAAAAACTGCACTAAAGGTTCAAACTACAATTATCTAACATTTTAATAAATACACAAATAGATCTATATTTGAATCAGTTGTCATTGCCAGTAAGAACTCTTTTATCCGTATATTTATGAATGTTGAATCACAGTAAACGTCATACATTCAGTGCATATTATGAAAAGAAATACTCATTTGGGAATTTGAATGTATCTGTGACTTCTTACTTCAGTGGAAGCAACTTTGATCTCTGTATCTCCAGAAAAAGAAACCAGAAACAGACATTGATGGTCGTGTCTGTTTATGACTGCATATGTGATCTTAAGGGCTTTAATCTACCCAGTGCATCAGCATTAGATGTGCCAGTGCATCTGAGAGTTTTCCATGTGGTTCCTCTCGAGTTCATGTGTTTGTAGGATATTATGAGGGCAAATGTCAGCTGAAAAACAGACAAACTGTTTATTAAATCAATGCAGGATTCATGTCAAGTTGCAGCCTGTTGGCCAGTGCTCAAAGATGGCCTGGTCTGTGCAGAGATAGCGCTTATTATTATTATTATTATGAGGATTGAAAGTTTGCCACTATAGCATTATTCAATTCAATTCAATTCAATTGTATTTCTTACCACAACAAAAGTTACCTCAGGAAACTTTCAACATGGAGCAGGACTAGAACACGCTCATGATGTTCAGAGTCAATGAATTTTCAAGGTCCCAACATCACCAACAAGAGTTATGGAGGCGAGAAAAAGCTGCCTTAACAGACTTTAATGCATTCTCAACTTAAATACATCTTGTACTTTACATGAAGGGACATTTTGTACTCTCTACTACAATTATTTGACAGATACTCACCAGTTACTTTGCAGTTTAAAATTAACTCACAAATGTTCTCATCTGTTTCAATGATATAAATGATCATTTCCTATATCCGCACTTTATTCTTTCTGAACATCTTAACCAGCTACTATGTTAAAATTCTTCTTGCATCATAAATGCATCTCCAAATGCAATTTCCAATCAGTTGAAAAACTGGTTTTCCGAATTCACTTTCACCTCTAGGAACGATATGCGACATTCAGAGCATCGACAGATGAGCAAACAAACTATGAGCTTTGTATCTGAGCAGAGAATGAAGTCACTCCCCTCCTATATGGGTTCTTATCAGAGCTTCTTCTTGCTTCATTGACATATGCGGGCTGGCCGAGCGTGCTTTACGTGCACGTTCCCACCCTCCGGGCCCCCTCAGGTAAACACTGTTAGCTCTGTCAGCACTTTAGATGCAGTTTGTACTGTTAGCTTAGCACCGCCAGCTCAGGCATCGCCACGCTGAGAGCCAATCAAAACGCTCCCAATTTCATCACTTGCACCTTTAAAAACTAAAAGCTTACTGTATTTTACATTTTTGTGTATTTTTTTGTAAAAACATTTTAAATTGTTAAATTGTTGCCATTGTTAATGACGACTGTATGCTACAGGCGCTCAGATATATAATTATCGGAAACATACAGCTTTTATTTTTATTTGGGAGTTTTGTTATTATACAACAAATATAATGATAATCATTGTCATTCTTAAAGTTACAGTTTTAAGGATTTTCATGGGCAGTTTGTAAAATGTTACGCTGTCCCCCGCTGGCAGGTTTTGAGTTGCGTGTTTTTAACGTGGTAGATGTGTAACACTGCGAAACAACAAGTCTTTTTACACAAAAGTGGGGAAATAACGTATTCTGTTCATTTGCTTTTGTTGGGAGAGACACCGATTTTCAGATCCATCACTATTTCTGGTGAAGCAGCGACTGAACTTGTTACATCCAAGTAGACACACATGTGGGCCTTTAATGAGAAGTGCATGTCTCAGAACAGTCGGCTATAAAAGCAAAATATGCCATAAAAATGTTTACTTATACATGTTGATATTTTACAGTTTGATTGTTTCAAATCTTTTCCCCCCTCATGTATATTCTGATAGACAACACTCATGTATGTGCAGGATTGTATTGAACGTACAGCTCTGGAGGGATTTAACATCCTGACATTTCAAGGGATGATTTGACTAAGAGAAAAATATGTTTATGACTAAAGAGTGAAGTATTGTTGCAGTTCTGTTTATTCTCTCGCCAAAGTCGAAATCTACAAATGAGAACGTATAGGCCCCCAATCTTAGTTAGAGATCAGTGCGGCAGGACTGTTGAAATCTGAAACCACCTTTTAACCATTCATCCGTTCTTTCTCAGAAAGTAGAGCCAGTTGGGGAGAGACGACCACGTGGGCGACCAAGGAAATGGGTATGGAGCAATCGCTGACAGTTAGAGGCATCATGGGGTCCAAAGCCTCTGAGGTGTCTCCTGCCGCTGTACACTCCTGTCCCTTCACCTTTAATCATTCCCGTTTCCTCTCCTTCCACAGCCCCAGAAAGTAGTTAAAGTAGCTGAAGAGCAGCAGGTGAGGAAAACGAAATCTTTAAAAGGTTTATGTTTGCACACAGCACTTTAAACCACAGGTTCCCTCGACTGTATTGTGATTGAGTTGGTTAATCTGACAGAAACAAGGTTATAACAAGGTTTGTTGCAGAATCTTTAAATCATTACAAACTTTGGATTCTCTAAGCCTCTATAAGCATGTGCACTCTTCAATTAAATATGTTTCTGCTGCAAATTTACCAAATAATTTACATCTTTTTTATTTATTTTTTAATTCAAATTTTTTGAATAAGTCACGTATTACATCGAACAGAAGCTGAAGTCACTTTGAGAGTTTGTGAGTGTGGAAAAAATGCAGACTCTTCTTCAGTTGAACAGAAATCTCAGTTTGCGTCACACGCCTTACCTATTTGACTAAGATCAGTCACATTTATGATGAAAGGACTTGAAAAGGGGGGAGCTGAAACGGTTCATGAACATCTTGTTCAGCATCGAACCTAAACCACTTTCAAAACCCTTAACTTATTATAATTTTTATTATTATAGTGGTGCTCCAGCTAACAAACCCTGCGTCTCCTTCTGTCCACTCCATACTTTAAACCCTCATATTACACATCCAACACTGATGCACTGCATTTTGAGTTTTTTTCTAACAAGACAAGGAACACGACTCCCACAACATCATACAATGTAAAGTAACAATTGCAGGTAACGTGCTCTCACACCTCCATAACCAAATCCAACCATGTGATACGACTATTCTACCTCTGAGCTCCGGCTTGTGCAGCACATCGTCTCCAGTGAATCCTCTGCATCCTTTGTGCCCAGCACATTGCAAGTTCTAATGTCACAAATCCACATTTCACTTTTTTGCATGTATTTCTATTTATTTTTTAGATTTTTGTTCAAATCCTTATAATATAATAATTCCTTATTCTACATATTTAAATAGACCTATTTATTATCAGACAAACGTAAAGCTGCTGACATTGCTGTTGCTTTGGCACATTAGACGTATAAAAAACAACCAATGTACATATTCCTTGTGGTCTACGTGAATTGACTTTGCGAGGATGTGACGAGCTCGGTAATGCACAGACGGCGGTGCTGAATTCCCCGGATACACCTCCAAACATCCTTCCGAGACATCCAGCCTTGGTGAACGTTAAACCCAGTTTTTCTAAGAAACTGTTTCTTTTTTAGCCACCTTGTTCATTTCTTTCAAACAAAAAGCGTTGCACAACAGTTGTGACAAAGGCAGGCAGTTCTCTTCATCCCCCCCCACCCACCGTCTGCCTTATCGCATCCTCTCCTTTAGCAGTTTGTCAAAGATGCTTCAAGAACTGAAACCGTTGAGACAGACTCCCTTTCTCAGACGCATGCACGCGAAGGGGAAGAATGAGTCAACGTAGCGAGGGGAAACCTGATCTAACTGTTCTCTTCCTCTGTCTTCTTGGTTTCCTGACATAACCGTCGTCTTCCTCACATTTCTAGGTCTGACAGCTGGACCTACTTCCCTGAACACAATCGCTCAGTGCATTTTTTAACACTCATTCTCGTATTATCACTCTGGTATTGATTCATTGCCGTTGCACACAATGAATCACTCGATTGTGACAATAACCTACAAAGTGACAAAGTGTGTTTTTATTGTTCTGTGTCTCATGTTGGTCTCCTGCCGTTCCAGAGCTCTTCAGACGAGGCTGAGGAGGGTCCCTCGCAGCTCGAGCCCTCCACATCTCAAGTTCCAGCGCAGGAGGAAGGGGAGTAGATAGAATGCCTCTCTACCTACCTCGAGGTTTGGCCTCAAACAAACAGGGGTACTGTCTGACTCCTATACCTGTGATGGGGATTCAGGAACACACACACACACACACACACACAAATCATTGCAGACAGTGGTTTCTTCTCTCAATCTGATACTCTACTCTGGTTCTATTGTATCACGTTAAGAGTTCGGTGAACAGAATGTTTTAAATATTGAAGAATTTGATCTTTGGACACGGCTCTTTTTAAGGGATTAGTTGGACATTTTGGGAAATACACGAGAAGTTCAATGGGAACACAGGAAGTGTTAAGCTTGTCAGCAGCTCGTTAGCTTAGCGTATTTACTGGAAGCAGCAAACCTGGCTTTATCCGAAGGCAGCAAATACGACTAGCAGCACCTCTACGCTCATATCTGTTGTTTGAGCCGTACACCAACCAAAAGTGTAAAAACGTTGGTTCGGATGTCGTACCTTCTGAGTATCGGAGTTTTTCCAGTCCGAGTGCTAAGCTAAGCTAAGTTGAGTTAAAGGCTGAGTAGGTCGTTGGGAAAAACCACAGAGACTTTGACCTTGAACGCATCGCCGAACCGCTTTGTCCAGACCTCTGTTCAAAGCCGCTCCCTCAACGCCAAACGAGTGCTCGAGATCGCCAGAGTGCGATCAGGAAGTTAGCATTGACAGACAGGCAGGCCGTCCAATTATTTTCTCCAGCTCGACTTTTTTGATTGGACGGGGTTTTTACAGTCCTGCCACGGCCACAGATGACATTTTAATATTCTTTTCACGTCATAGCGTTTAATGTATTAACGACTATCGGTATGTTAGAAGGATTTCAAGTAATATAACAAAAAGTTTTTTTCTGAATAGAATGACCTACTCTGCCTTTAAGCATTCGTCGTATCAATCTTCTCGTCTAACTCGAGGCAAGAATGCGCCATAAAGTGTATTTCCCAAATGTTCACCTGCTGCTTTGAGGACGCTGCTTTCCTGAACCTCTCAGTGTGTCTGTGAATGTCTGTGTGTGAGCGTCTGTTTTGTGGTCGTGTGGAGAGGGGAGGGCAGGCGGGTTAAAATGAGATGGGGGGGTTAAAGGAAAAAAAGGAACCAACCTGAACCGCGTTATTGAAACATATTTCTAAATTAAGTGTCATGAATCCTCATATGAAATGGGAGCAAGGCGGTGATATTTTTTAGCAATGTTACAATAAAAACATGGTGCGCTAAGTCATTATTGTGAAAGGAGACGTGAAAGGTTTATTCCAAAATGAAATATCCAATTTGGGAAGGGAGAAATGTCTTAAATAAAATTTAAAAAATGACAGAATTACATTAGCTTAAATGTCAATGTAAGTAAAAGTTCAGTTCAGATTCATAACCTCAATAAGGTTGTTTGCTTCCACTCAGCAGCAAGAGAAAAAAAAGCATCCAAAGGTTGACATGGATATCTCATTTTCGGAAAGAAAACCCCTCATATATACTTTAGTCAACAACAGTGTTGACATGTCATTTTACCACACTCAGGATTTTGCTATTACAATGCTTTTACACCATCTTGAAACCTCAGGTACAAAACTATTCAGGAACATGTTGTCAGTCTACTCAGTAAGAATTATTGTGCTGTGTTTGTTGTGCATTTCTGATCTGTATTTGACATTACCAGTATGCCTTGACACAAAGACCTCAGTTAAACCTCTTCTTAATCTCTCATACTACCTCACTAACACAAAAGATCTCTGACAAAGTAACGCTCAATTAGTAGCAACGACACACACACACACACAGACGGGTTCATGTGCAGAAATGCAACACAGTTTTCAGGCTTACATACCAACACACAAACACACAGAAGCAGACGTCACACTCCAGCAGAGGATTTTACTATTTTTTACGGTGGACAACTAAAAGCATCAGTATAATTTCTTTCTTTTTGTTACTGTATTTGTTAAAAGCTGAAGTGAGACTCAGTTTCCTGGGAAATAAAATGCAGCCAATAGTTTACAACAACTAAAATACTTGCTTTTTAGGGTGTAGTTCCTTATGAAATACTTTGTGTGTTTTTTGGGGGTCAGTTACTCCTTTTTTTAATTTTTACTACATCATGTGTTTTCTCATTCTTACACTGTAAACTGTACGCGTGACACTCTTAATACATGTGAAGGGCAGTAAAATAACTGCACACTGCTAAAACACATGACGGATGTGGGGAAACGACAACAAGACAACAGCGCCACACTTACCACGTATGGAAATTACGAAACAAATTGTGGTAAACAGGTCTTGGTAAATACGGAAATAGTGTAATAGAAGCATTTAGAAATAAGTTATGACGTGATTAAACTGGCTCATTAGTAACATCTACCATGTGACCAAATGCGGCTGGTGCAGGAAAAACTCATGTTGAATTGTTGAAGCGTTTTTATTGCTCATTACTTCATTTCATCTATGATTATAGTCGGGCTTTAAAGGGTCACTTCACCCAAATTACCAAAAAAAAAAAAAAAAAAGGAGAGCCATATTTTCCTCACTTACCTCTTCTGGTATCCAGCCATGCAGATAGTTTTGGGTTTTATTTGGCCATTTTTTTTCAGACTTTTTCAGAGATTTTTCTTCTCGTGGTGTTGAGAAGAGATCTGCATAATTAGATACCAATAGAAGTTATCTCGTTAAACACAACTTGTACGTTTTATCTGTAAGAAATCAGTAATAACTATAAGAAATCTGTCCTCGTATGCCTGTAGAATAACACTGGTATTTTGGAGGGGTTATTAAAAACAGAGGTTTCCAACCTCCAGTTTGTTTAAAAAAAAACTTCCACTTCCTCCGATTCAGTCCCCGTGTCGCCACGCGTGGTAGAGGTTTATCCAACATGTACTGCATATTACTTACTAATTGTTTATCACATGACTTGAATATCACCCGTCATTTACTGTATATACCAAGTGTTTCTTCCACCTTAAAATGTGTTTTTTTTATTTTATCACTGATCATTTTTTTTTTATCCCAGTACTTTAATGTATTTCAGTATTGTTGACTAAATTACTGCCAGAGGAGCTTAATTCTTTTACAGACGGATGTGTTTCCTCGTTCAACTGCGTTGACTCTACTTTTTTTTTGTTGCCCTCTGGACTACCTCTGAAAACTAACAAGCCTGGGACGTCTCTGAGGAAATGTTTTGGTTATATCTGACCTTCCGTCAGACCCGCAGGCGATGTAGATCATAAAATCTTGAAATAACTGTCAAACTATTACTGTTGCAGTCCGCTCATCTCACTACATTCATGTCACCATGATGAATGGAAGTCAGCCTGAAGGGTGCCTCTTAATTTAACTACAGCTGGGTCAATGTTTGTTATTTTACATGAGTGTGTCCAGATTTTTTACTCTCTATACTGGGACAAAGATGTTCTGTGATCTTACTGATAGTGATATAGAAACATACAGTACTTGATCTGTTTTCAACTATTGAAAAGTTGACGTGTAACTTGAGAAATCATCTTTTATGCCTTATGTTTAACACCGTTTTGTAGTAATGTTATCGATGTGTCCTCATCCACTTCATTAATACAACTCACAAACCTGTGATTTATATTTTGATATGATTCTTTACCATGTGATTTGTGTTATTCTGCTTCATCGCTTATCAATAAAATATCACACCTATCAATCGACTGCATTTTGTTAGAGATTTCCAAAAAAAAAAATCCTTTTTCTGTCAAATTGGTTTAAATAGTTTTAATGTATACCGACCGAAACAATAATCCATCGCTCAATAAAGAAGAAACAAAATGGAGAGGGACGGTTGATTTAAGGATGGCAACACACCCAGAGTTCAAGCTTGTCAGAGACAAAAGACCCCCCAAAAAACAGACAGTTCTCTCTTATCAAACATGGAAGTAGATATTGAAGCTTGGAAGAACTTCACTGACGAGCTACCAAACATTTTAACACGAATGACACAACATGACTCAAGAAAAGTGCTCCACACTGCTTTTGTGCGCCAAATGATAACAGTGCAAGATCATATGCTGTCTTATACATGCACCCTACGTTTCTCTTCTTTTTCTCAGAACCACGGCCACTACAGGTGCTGTGCCGTAATGATGAAAACGTTCGGCAAAGCTCCAGTTGTTCCCAAAACCAGTCCACTTTTCCCTTTTGTTTTCCTGGGAGACCGTATGTGTCTCCACTCATTGATTTAGGGAAGAGAGCTGTTAGGCGTTGAGAGCTTTGGCTACATCTGTGAAGACCAGACGGCTCGGCCTCTGCGTGGTCCCCTGGGAGGTCGTGAGAGTCTGCAGAGGAGATGAGCAGCAGGACAGATGGGAGATAAAACTGTTAGTGACATCACGATCAAATTGGGACTCCAGCCTTGGATTCATTTTAGGAGCATCAAAACAGCTAAATCGACTTCATGTTGGAGGATTTAGAGTGTGAACGATGAGTGAAACCAGAGAAGTTAGGACCAGGGGCCACATGTACAACCATACACACTGTTTAGGGTGTGTAATAAACTCACTAGTATATTAAAATGCCAAACTGCATTCTAAAAAGTGTAAATTATATTGCTATATTATGTTGCTTCAACAGAAACAAGGGTTTGACTAAATAATCTTAACTAAGGTCCAGATTCTAGCTGTTTTTGTGGGCTTTAAACTGCATTTGATGTCTTTCAACGAATGACACTCAGTTTGGTTCAGTTGCCACGTGTGATATTCAGTTGAAAGCAATAGAAAATGCTAATAACTGGACCTTGAGCTTCAGATCATAAACTTGGTACAAAACTCAAAATTAAATAACTAATAAATAAAACAAATAAAAATGCACTTTAAAAAATAATTTAGTACGATCATGTCACTCTGTACCCACGGACGTCTGAATGTGATGGTGTATTAAACACATGAATGGATGGATTTGAGTAGAACATAGCAAACAGTGGTGTTTTCCATACTTTGTATTGACATGTGGCCCCTGGAATATATGATGAAGTATTACGTTGAGGGAGCGCAAAGGAAAGGATAAAAGATCATATGGATGTATGTTCAAAGGTAAAGACTGTTCGCATGTGTTTTCTAAATAAATTACAAAAATTAAACATTACACAACATCTAACCTACTGATTGTTTGAGATATGAATTAATGAAAGAATGAGGATTGTGATGGGAAAAAAAGGTTTAGAGAGATGGTTCAAAAGTCACACAGGTGATACTTTACCATGTTTGCCTTTTACCATTATGCCATTGTCAAAACTTAAAAGAAATCACAGAAAATAAAGATAAATTATGACAAAAAACAATTGATAGTTACAGATTCACAGCTATAAATGGAACGAAAAGAATCTGATGATCAATAACCTCAACGAAGTACTGTAATGTGACAAAAAATATAGAAGTTACCGATGAAATAACACGTAAAATATAGAGATAGACATAATTAAAGTTACAGACGAATCTCTTCAATACACCACACTGGGGCATATTGTAAAAAGTCAGTACAGTCTATGGTTATCTTGGCTTTTCTGATCATCAATCCGTTCAGCACTTGTGGTCTGAAAGGGAGCAACAAGACAGGAAGGGATACAGCGGTTCCACTGAGAACCTTACCTTGGCATTGGGACCTGTGAGGCTGCCGTCCCGGCCGTGGTCCAGTAGTTCCTGTTCCAGCAGGTCGTCCTGTTCTTCAGCTGGGTCAAAGTTGTACATGGGCATGAGCTGGTGTCTCAGCTTCTCCAGCCTGTATGACAAGAGGTGAATCACCAGTCAGCATTCAAGTGGGGAAAAAGTATGCCCCATTGTTTGCCCCAAAATGTGTTCACCTATACTGTTGTCTCCGAGTTCCCACTAGTGCAACCAGCACTCCCACGATGAAACAATATGTTTGTTTGTGTAGTAATATAGCTTTTTAAACCCCTCAACAAGACACAGACTAACATCATTTGACAGTTAGTTAATATTATGTTGTAGTGGTGCAAATTTAGCAAATATTCAAATGACTGAAACCTCTGTAAACGTACCGTTTCCGTTTCCGGATATACAGCATCTAGGATGGAGAAAGACAAGATATAATGACAAACAGTGTTTGTTATCATGTAAACTAAACATGTGTCAAGAAGAATGTACACATATTCAAACATGATGTGAGGAATGTCTTGACATGATAGGTCAAGACATTCCGGTTCATTATGAGAAGGTTAATTTCTACTGAATCCAATGCTATTTTAGAGACAATATTGAAATGATTCTTTACAATTGCCACTGCCAAGCCAATGACGGTGATGATGCCGAAGGGTACGAGCACCATTCCCATTCCCGAGCCCTCGATCACTGCCTCCGGGAACGCGGTGGCGTTGAAGCTGGTCTCATTTGTCGTTATAGTAACCGTCATTAATGTCGTTCTGGAGGTGATATTCTCTCTGGCACCCTTGCCCGTGGAGAGGAAGGGGATTGCGGTGGTTGTGGCAGTTGTGGAGAGAAAACTTGTAGATGTCTCTGCTGCAGTTACAGCCATGGTCAGGAGTGTGACAGCCTCAACTGAAGGATGTATTTTTGATCTCCCCGTGCGTGGATACTGTCGGCGGGTCGCTCAGCCTCTAGTGCATCTCATGGTCGACGCAGGTGTCTTCCCTCTGGTTTGAGGCCCGCTGTGGCATTGGTGATGCTTTGGCCATACGATTTGGGGAATAAAACCTAAAACTGAAAGCAAAGTATGTGATTAATAAGGGGTCATCGTGGGGATACATGTGAAGTGATCCTTAAAGTGCAGCCGAAAAAAACGCGAAAATAACTTCCAATTTGCTTCTAGCGCAGTGATTGTTCAGTTAAATCTTCTTAAGTTAAAAAAAAATCGAATGTTTTAGTTTTGGCACACACCACCCTCGATTTCAGTCAAACCGCGGGGCTGATTGTGCCAGGAGGGGTGTGGTGGGTGTTTTTTGGGCAGGATGTGGCGAGCGAAGGCACAGGAGGGAAAAGGCATAACACACTTGATAAAATACAGAGGAATACAAACCACTCAAACTGTACCATGCACTGTGAGGAAGTGTGTCGGTAGCTCGGTTCAAAAACGTCAAAATCAAACTTGCACCCACGCGTGCACACACGTTACCACACACACACACACACACACACACGCACACACACACACACACACACACACACACACACACACACACACACACACACACACACACACACACACACGCACACATCCCATGTAACAGAAGAGCAATGTGCTCTGAAGGTTTGCATGTTTCAGGAGATTTCAAACACTTCCCTTTAAAGCAGAGAATAAGACTCATGATCCGTTTCTACTTCGTGCATCCTGTCTGTTGTGCCCTTAATGAGGAACATGTGCAGCTGAAGCAGGCAGCCAATGACATCCAAAGGCTGGATTAAGTCATTACGGTTGTCTAGTTAACGACCAATGCACTGCAACAAGACAGACATCTTCATCATCTCTTATTACTGTGTGTTACTGAGAGATAACATGTCATACATTTGGTGGAGATGCACTGTGACCTCGTCTCAGCTGTCCTGTCCGAACAGCTGAGCTGCTAATCCTGCCAACGTGACCCGGTCCTACTCCGTGTGTCCTCTCAGATTAGAGACGCATACGTACCTTAACACACAACAAGCATGACTTCAGAGGTGGTCTGCGGCAGGCTGGGGTTAGCTCGAGAGGGGAAAATTTCATTGGAAGAGGCAACATTTCCTCCAGTGGCTGCCCCTCCTCCTCCTCCTCCTCCTCCTCCTCTGCTTCCCCCTTTAGCAATGCAGGTACTGCACAGGCTGTTTACATTGACAAAACAGCCATTTTTTGGTGGAGATGGACTCCATGCAGCGGAGTAACCCTATCCCGGCAGCCTCCGAGAGATCACCTTCCCGTTCTCCGGTTCCCTCCTCGGTTCCACTCCCCCCGTCTTGCCCTTTCTTGTATTTCACACAACAGAGGCTGCTCCAAGGATGCTGCAAAAGGAGATCAGTGCTGCGAGCTCCCTCCCCCGCCACCCTGCAATTGGTCTAATGGCTTCAAGATGACAGATGCGGTTGGCTCCCTAAGCTGTCTATTTGGCTTTGCAGGGATGAGAATGGGATTTAGTGGCTCTGCACACCAGATGCTGTCGGACTCATGTGAATGACTGCATCCGGGTGGCAGCTCTGAGGGAATTAACCCTATGATGTATTTTCTTGAACTGTCAATGATCTGGATTTACTCTATTAACTAAAGAGACAAAGTAAAAGAAAAAGTCATTGACAAATCACTCTCATATATTTCTTTTATTTGGATTTGAATTATTTGTACACAGATATGTGTTTAAACACTTTTCCATTTGAACAACTAGAACATTTTTAAAGGATAGATTTGTCTCATAATTGTAATAGAATATCCAGTCTTCAGCTCATTTTGAACGAGTCCCCAGTCATCATTGACACAAATTCTGAAAAGGTTAGAATCAGAAAATGTATTATATTTCTTTTTCATTATATATATATATATATATATATATATATATATATATATATATATATATATATATATATATATATATATATATATATTACCTTGTCACCGCATTCCTTTTAAAGATTATCTCTGAATTAACAAGTGTATTTGGACGTTTTTAATATAAAAAACAAACGTAAATAACTACAATCCTTGTCACAGAAAACTATAATATTGTAAACTAAGGATTGAGTGTTTTCGTTATTCAATTTCTTAATACACATTCGTTCCAAGGTCAATCTGAAACACTGAAATATTAACAAACTTTTAACACAAATTTACAAAGTAATGGAATGTTAATATATACATACTTACATACGTAGGTACAGACAGACAGACAGACAGACAGACAGACAGACAGACAGACATTTCTAAAAACATAATGGATTTAACTTTTTTATTTTCAACAAAATACATGTTTTAAAGTGGTTCTGGCCAGTGAAATAAACATTCAAACCTTCATAATTAATGGTTCCATCTCCATCTTTATCTGCCTCCTTCATCATCTGCTCTGCCTCAATCGCATTAAGTGGTTCCCCTGCATTCATCAGGACATATCTGGAAATGAATGTTAAACATGAAAGAAACACTGAAAGAGCATGATGACACAATAATGTTATGACTGAGTAAAAACAAACTGTTGGGCATCATTTCTTTTAAATGTAATTTGTTTTTATTCATCATATGGTTGACAGTTCACTATAATCCAGTGAAAATAAGAGTTGATAAAGAATGCGTCCTCGTTTAGGGAAGGGGAAATGTTTATTCTTACTTGAGCGTGTTCCAGTCGATATACCCTTTGGCCTCTTTGTCAAATACTTTAAAAGCAGCTCTGAGTTCAGCATCCTGGTTCTTGGTTCTCTCGTTGTACAGTGCCATCAGACCCAGGAAGCTGTCACAGTTAAATATCCCTTTACCTGAAGTGTCACAAAAATAATCAGTTTAAACAACATTGGTTTGAGAGTTTGGTGGAAAGACATGTTGATGTAAACATGAATGCATACTACAAATAGAAGAGAAAAACATTGGAGATCATGGGATTTTATGTGCAGCGAAATAAAAAAGAATCAAGTGCAATGTAGCTGTTGCAATTATCGAACCACAATCATCCCACCAAACTGAATGTATACCCAAAATAGAATAAATATAAATGCATTATATCTTTTCTTTCTCCCTTTTAGTTCAGAAAGAGAAGGGAAAATAAGAAACAGGAAAGTTAAGTATTCATACACATGGTTCAGGGAACTTAATTTGACATAAAAGTTAGACCAAAAAAAGTCAACTAAAAAGATTTCCTCCTTGAATTAGCAAGGTGCAATATTTCATAAAGCTGATGTTCAAGTCACGTGATAGTGACTAGAGATTGAGGTGATTGCTGGTGTGTGTGTGTGTGTGTGTGTGTGTGTGTGTGTGTGTGTGTGTGTGTGTGTGTGTGTGTGTGTGTGTGTGTGTGTGTGTGTGTGTGTGAGTGTGTGTGTGTGTGTGTGTGGCGCAACTATGGGATGCACCCACTGTCAAACAAAACCCTAATCACACAGTGAAACACCGACACCTAGTGCTCATTGTGATAACCTGCAGGAAAAATGGAATACTGCGGTATTAGATCATGTTTTTTTATAATGCACTTTGGAAGATGTTACGTTCTTAAAAAGTTTAGTTAAAAAAGTCCTAATTGTAGATTTAAATATGAGTAAAATTCTGATTTGATCGGCTGCAAAGAGTAATTCCAAATAAGTCTTATCAGAACAAGTGGCAAATATCCATTTAATCTTAAACTAATGTTAATGGCCAGGCTATCATTACAGAATCCAATCAAGCATTTTCATGACTTACTTGGTCAGGGTTTAACTTAAGATATGCAAGGCATTTCAAGGTGTTGGTTCGGAAATTGAACCATCTTATAATAAAACACAGTGAAATACACCACCCAATGGTGTCAAAAATAAAGTTGAATCAGCTGCTTTCTGACAAAGTCTAAACAAAATAAATATATGCTTTAAAATATATGGCAGGGCTGTTATACTACATGTTGTCACAGAAGCCGAGTTAAGTCTATAGATATTAGATATTCACCATTTTTGTCCACATCTTTGGCCATCTGACCGAGCTCTTTCTTTGTAGGATTGATCCCCATTAAACTCATCAGCCGCTCCAGCTCCTGTGTCTTCACATCTCCGTTTCCCTCTTCATCAAACATCTCGAAAACCCCTTTGTACTCTGTGATCTGCTCATGTGTTAACTTGCTGGCCTGGAAGGAAAAATAAAGGGAGATGTTTAGGGAGGTCAAGTACTTGATGTTAACAAGATGTGCAGCAGATCTTCTGGAATTAACATTATTAAATAGAACAAACCATTTTTTTTTTGTAGTTAGTTTCTGTGTTATAAGGTTCTTACCATTTTTTCTGGCGGTCCGAAACAAGCTGAGGACAAGCTCTGTGGCAACTATTACTGTAGAATGAAAGGAGGTCCTGGCCTCGTCGTTATGACACTTCTTATGCTCTTTCCCCAGAGTTTTACAGAAGCATGCTTTGTGGCCTTTTATGGATGGACTTGCTAATCACCCATGAGGAATATTTGGTAACTGATCTCAACTAACAAATGGTAAACATCATAGTTATTCTGGAATATAACATTGGAAGATAACTGGTTTGGCGTACTTATAATAAGTTGAAATATGGTGTTTTATTTCAACTCTCAAATTACTTGAGACAAGACTGGAGACAGATCAACGAAGAAAGGAAAAATTTGAAAATGATCAGATACATTCTCTGACCTCAACATCACATGGTCCACTTATGGGAATTGCAATTAGCCCGCTGTTAGCCATTAGCAGGTGTTTTTCGTGCAGCCCCCAGTTACTCTCGTGTAAGCAGACGACCAAATAAGGAGGCATTCAACGACAAGGAGTTATTTCCAAACATTGCAATGGGAACATTAAGAATTTCACATTTGTTAGTCGAGAGGAAGGGCAATGAATCCGGCACATGCAATAAAGTAAGACACATTAAACCTAAATGAAAGCTTGTAACAGACTTTATCAAGGTTGGGATTTACTATTTACATTATTTGAAAGTTAGAAAGTTGATCAATGAAAAAATACAACTGTAAATTTGCCATAGTTTGAGCCACAAAGGAAGTCATGTAAGACAATTACAGAAGCTTTTTATGTGAGTTCCATAGACTGTATAGCCTGTATAAAGTATATGTATGGTTCCAACCCTCATATATGGATGCTTTATACAAAGTGTATGGTCCACTTACACTTATTTTCAATTAGAGTTCTACTTCTTTTCCTCTCACATAGAAAGATAAGTTGAGAGACTTCATGCATAACCTACTATTTGTGTGAGGTAACAGCAGTGCATAGATCATGTATGAACATTTGATATTCCAGACAAAAGAGGGGAGATTTAACTGTGAAAACTTCCTTTAAATAAGCTACACCAGAAAAACTAGTATCAGCAGTTCGTTGGCTTTAGCGTCTATTATGTGTGGCCTATTCTTAATGCACGTACCTGAGAAACACAGTAAACCACACAGGCTACACATTAACACGAGAACACACTATTTCCCAATTAACTATGGCCAGATTATGTTGTTGACCGTGCTATTATTAGCCGGAGCACTGCTGAAATCATTAACGTTACTACCACTTCCTACTTTAAGAGCCAAGTTGGGGCCCGACTAACTGACCCAGCCTTTTTCACTCGTAGTAAAAAAAAACAAAAACAAACGGACACCGTGTCCACTTGGCTTTTATTCCACTCCAATAAACACACACTAGCACATTTGAAGCGCTAAAACATAATTCGAAGTGATTAATAATATCCAACTGTAGGTTTTTTTTTAAAAAAACAATCGAAGGTTCTCTGGCCATCGCTGCTGCAGCGTGGGGTTTCCCAGCGCTGACTGCAGGGTTACCGCGCCCATCTCTCCCCATCTCGTCGTTCGATGGCCGGACGAGAGTGTTACTACGGAAAGGGCAGATGTTAAGCTTGGCAAAAGGGAGACTGTAGGCTGTCTTGTTGAATGAGGTATAGTGACTTTAAAGATTAGCGTTTTTCGTCTGCATGGACTGGGTCTTCGGTACAAGGCTAGTGGGTGTGATTTCTCCCCCCTCCCCTCCCCTCTCCGGTTGGTTGACTGAGGTTGTCAAGCTCCCTAGCCATAGCCTGCGTTCGGGAAGGGCTGCTCCTCGGAAAAACTAACGCTAGCTGGCTAGCTAGTTAGTAAGCTAGCGCTTTGGTGTTCGTCGATGCGTGGAGGTATACGCCGTCTCGCTTTCCAGTCAATGCCAAAACGCAAAATCAAACGCAAATTGAATCAGGTAAGGTGAAATAAATCAACGGACAACGCGTCTTCCGCACCTTCCACAGTAAAATGTTAATACCATAAGCTAATGAATTGTGGAGGAATTGGAACTGTCCGGGGGTGGGGTAGCGTTAGCGATAGCTCGCTTTCCTAGCCATTTGGTTAGCAACGGTTAGCTAACGTTAAGTTGGCGATTTTATCGTGAGCAAAGTGGGTAAGGTACACGAGTGTCTGTAACGGTGTATTCTGGTGCTAAGTATTTGCGGTGGACGGCGGGTTGTCACAAAAATGGAATTTCACACAACTGCCTTATCCATCCAGTCAAATTGAGTTAGGTTAACTACTGTTAATGTTAGCGAAAGCTGCTGGCTGGCATTGAAGTAACGTTAACGTTGACCAGTGAGGCTTGATGTCGGCGATGGCCCTGCGGAGGTGCTCGTGGCCTAAAATACAGCAATTAAAAGTACTGGGTAGTTAATAGCCGAAAGGAATCGTGGACAACTGTAAGTGATCAGGCTTCGTAGTTGGCAGCGGGTTGCTTTGTAACGTTTCTCGAAATGTTACATTTGAAGATGTTGCTGTCAGTTGATGACACACTGGGTTGGGCTGGAACAATAAACGTCCCGTAAACAAATTAACAACAAATATTGCTTATTGGCAATAGACGAGCAGCCGGCATCGCCGATTAACGGGGAAATTGCACTGTTTATATACACATCAGCTACTTGTTATTACCGTGCGTTGTATTGTAGCCGCGTTAACACCCTATTTTTTTAAACCCGAAGTAATAAGTTAGCATATTGCTGCCTTCCTGCAACGGAACGGCCGCGCCGGCGCCTTTGACTCTGGTTAGAATTGTTGGTTATTTATGACGAGTTAGCTAATTAGTAGTTATGCAGCTATGGACGATAGATGGTCATCTAACTTCTTTATGATAAATCGCCGGCATCTGTCGTTGCATTTGTTGCTTACTGATGTCAAACAGGCCATCGCCGTCCGACCTTGCAGTTTTTACAGGCTCAGGTCCACTTAAGGTTGGAGAATCAAATAAATATACTGATGCGTCGTAATCAAATTAACTGCGCTGTCGGGTTTAACGAGATTATTAGTATGTAAGTAAGTGGATTTCTGGAGGACACGTAACCACCGTTTGTCGCTTTACCCGCTATGTTGGCTCAGTAGCTAACTACATAGCACTCCGTGTAATTGCGGAAGAGCAGCTGAGTCTACCTTTAAGTGGCTGTGGGTACGGTTTTTTTGCATTAGATGCTACGAGCTTTAATTTGTAATACAATTCAGGAAACTTTATGTCGATTTCGCTCGTCTTCAAGACATTGTTAAATCACAAGCGATATTGTTGCTAATATAAAGAGACAGTGCATCGCTTTCTTCGGTACTAGCTCTGCCCTGCCTGCAGGCCTACACTGCCAAGCCTGCCTGCTAGCAAGCTAACTAGCGGACAGCAGTCTGCAAGATGGCGTTTAGCTGCATCTTCTCAGATTTCCATCAGTGCAAGTCATATTATCATTACACTGTGGATCGTTCGGTGATTGTATATGTCTGATTAGTCGTAGTCAGATACTAATAGTCTAATACTCATTATATTGTCACATTATAGTGTTGAATTGCAACTTATTTTCCCCTGAAATATGTGTAGAGCCTCTGTAGCCCAGCCCTCTATATGAGAGTAACAAACGGACTGAGACAGCTATCCAGCAGCTATTCAAATACAATGCAAACTAGTCGACTGTTGTAGGCAAATCACAGTACTGCACACAGTGACTAAGTCAACTATCAGTATAGCACATTAAACCGGTGCACAGACTTGCACAGACATTTAGAAAATATACTCGTTAGGTATGTTGATTGCTTTGTGTTTTTATATTATATTATATCTACAGCACCCTAACATGTTCTCTTTACATTACTTTTAAGTGTGCCACTGGCAATTGTATTTGCAATTTGCAAATTAATTTTATATATATATATACACACACACACATATACACACACACACAGCCCGCCTACTTGAAAAAGCAATGTTGTGTTAGTTTATTAAAGCAAGAGTGGTACTTATTGTAGAGTAGCTGGTCACACTGGACAGCTGAAAGAGAGGGACTGAACGTGGTTTGTGATTTCACTGGTAGTGTGAAAATCCAGGCACTTGCTTTAAGCATGTTGTGTGTAAAAGAATTAAGATTAAACTCATCCTTTTATGATTGGGAAAGCATATTTCTCATGCCTGGGCTGGCTTTGCCAGCTGTTTATGTTAGTGGACATGGATAGGATTATAGACTCATTGACGGAGGATTTTAGCTTTTCGGATTATGTTGTTGCTCAGTGATATTGCTGGTTATAGCTTTTTCTATGATCCAGCTTTAGACCAGCGAAACATTGCATTATCGTCGTATAACAGTACAGATAAGTGGACTTGTCCTTTGAGAACAGATATAAACTACTGTAGAGAAATACATAAAATAAAAAATTTAGACTGGAAATGTAAGAGACACCTTTTGAAAGTAGCAGGCACAGACTGCCCTTAAAGGGGAAATTCGGTGTAAAATGGATTTTGGATTTGCTTAGCATGATAACGAGTTTGAACGTCCATTGGGGAGCAAAAAAAAACCACTAATCCGATGCATTCTAAACTAGCCTGTTTTAGCCAATCCTTGTGACCAACACAAATCTTGCGTGTTGTTGACGGAAGTAGGACCCATTCAAATGGCATCTCGACTTAGAATTCTTCGTCATATTCAGTATCTGTTTACTCTGCCATCTCTATAAACTCCAGCTTGCATCAGCTTTCGTCTTCTTTCCCTCTGTGTTCACGTGTACACTCCTACTTCTGTCAACAACATGCGTTCGTCAATCGACTTGTAGGGACTTAATTTAAACAACTCAAGGTATTGTCTGTATAAACAGTCCTTTTTAAACTCTCTGCACATTTACAAAGTTGTCAATGCCTCGATTTATATGTTAGGACCCTCATTATACTACCAAAGAAGTGTCGAGCTACTTTGAGCCTCGTAAATGGTTTAAAATGAGCGATTTCTTATTACCATGAGAGATGCCCCTATTGCTACCACTGTTGGCATTTCGGAAGGATCGGCTAAAACAGGCTAGTTTAGAATGCATCCGATTAGTGGGTTTTTTTCCCCTGCCCAATGAACGTTCAAACTCTATATCATGCTAAGCATTATCCAAAATCCATTTAAAACCGGATTTCCCCTTTAAGGGACCTGAGAACAGAGAGTGAGCTGCAACTCCAAGCTGTTTGCCACTGCTCATTGTTTATCATGCAGTCAGCTGACCCTGATCAGGCGCTTGGAAAGGAGAAGTGATGAGGGAGAGGAACTCCTTAACTGTAAGCATCCACTGAGGTCAATGGGAAATAATATTTCTGAATGTGGAATATTTAGAACTTGGGCCTATAAAATCCCTCAAGTCTATGACACTTTTGTATTGGCCATAGCAGTTTAATATACAGTCAAATGAATGGCATCGTATTTGATCAAACAAAGTGTGAGTTTAATAGTTTCCTAAATCTAAATTAAATTAATAACGCTCAAGGATTTCACAAATTACTAGTGAGAGATTTACCTTAAAAGCCTTTAATTTGATTATTAGAAATGCATTTGAAAGCTAAATTTAGAGTTGAATAAAAAATGTCATCGTCTGTTGTTGGGTAATTACATGTTCATACATTCATTATACTGTAGGGACAGAAAAATACAAATCTGCATCACTGATTCAACTCTAATTTTCTCATCAAAATGTTTATTAATTGTAGAGAAGTTGAAAATATTGTTTTCAAATATCAGTTATATTTTCAGGTTCTCTCTGTAAGGAGAGATTGGCATTCTGCTGTCACTTGATAATACTGCACAATGACATTCCATGACAGGTTTAATTGTAGATTAATGAGTGTAAGAGGATAACCTGTGTTAAAAAGGTCAACCAATCAGGGAACCTAAAGGATAACGGTCAGGTAGAGAAGATTTTCACTCTTGTCTTGGAACCTCCAGTGACATAGACCTCCTGACTGAAATATACCAGGTAAGGTAACTGGGAAGACAAATTAGGTCCAACTGGACAATTTGGTGCATTGGTATTTGCAATCTGTGATAAATCTGAATTAGATAATAGGCTTCTTTTATCAAAGTTTATTAGGTATATTAATTATACTTTTTCAACATAATAATATAGCAATATTGCAAAGCTGCTTCACTTATGCAAACATCTGTTATATTGTTTTTGTTAAGATATAAGGGGTCTTGTACAGACTAGTTTTTATAAGTGATGAGTCAGCGTGTATTTACAGAATAGTAAATGTGGATTCAGGGTTGTTATATTCCAATGTCATGCAAATTATCTCCAGAAAGGTCATTTTTAAAATTAACTGAACTGTGTTCTTACTTAATCTGTACAAAATCCCAATTGATATTACAAAAAGTGTGTACTCTATTTTTGTGTATGCCATTATCTGGGTGTAGACATAATCAATGCATCTGATTAAGTTCTACAAACAAACAAAAAAATAAAATTTTAAACACACAAATTCGCACATTAACATTTTTTGTTGTTGTTTAATAGATAATATATTCATTAAGCCGTTCCCAACTGTTTGTGGTCACGTTTTTGCATTGTGCGTCATTTGCAAAACTAAATACGGTTTCCGTGTTTCATAAATATATAATATCGCAATCCATGTAAAATGAGTCGGTGTTCAGACAGGTCAAAATATTTCTGGAGAATTTGCGGTCCTTGTTTTGGCTTCCCTATAAATGAGTGTAATTGCAATAATGTATTACTTTGCTTTGATAATGGATCCTTGATGTAGCACAAGATATTATGATGTTTGGAAAATGCCTTTTATTCTTTAAAATGTATTCTATTAGATGGACATTGAGACAGCCTTGAGGCTCTGTCTGTATTAATGTAAGTGGCTTATTGATCACTTGGTTAAAATTATATCACAGGGATTGAGGTCAACAGGATAATGAATGCTTTTTGGATCATTGGAAAGTCATGACTTGACAGGATTTGTCTGCCAACCTAAATTATGTGTCTGGATTATGTTGGCGACATTGAGGTATGAAAGTAAGGTTGAACAGTAACCTGGGTGTTAAAAATATTAGGTACTAGTAGGCTAACCATTTGATTGCTTTAAATTTAATTCAAGTGACCATGCACTGACTGAAGCTCTCCTGAATCGTTACAATTACCATCTGCTGTTAAGAGATTAAGTTTTGTCCGACACACTTTGCTCATGGTTGAAAATATCACCTGAATTTAAAATGCTGAAAATTTGGACGCTACGTTTGCTCACTTGGTAGAGTGAGCGCTCTGTGTCCTGAGCCTGCGTCCGAATCATGACCCTTTACTGCATGACGTCTCCTTTATCTCCCCCTTTCCTGTCCATCTTCGATTGTTCTATATAATAAAGGCAATAACGCCCCAAAGAATACAATTTGTATGTCTGACAATTTATGCAAATTAACAAAGTGCTTCCCTCTCTTCTTTTTCTAGATCAACAAGTGCCCCGGTAGCTGGAGTAAGGTAATTGAAAAAGCAGAATAAAATGAGTGAACTGGACCAGTTACGCCAAGAGGCAGAGCAGCTCAAAAATCAGATCAGAGTAAGTGGCAGTTTTTTTTTTTTAACACCTTTTTATATGCCATACCATCAATTATCGGTAAAATATCATTAACAAGTTGAGTAAACATGTATAACAGATGTATGTGAGAAATCTTGCCCTAAGGATTTGTGTTTTTCTTCTATTCAGGATGCCAGGAAAGCATGCGCAGATGCCACACTATCACAGGTAACATTTAACATTATGGACTTTGTCTCAGCTAAAAAGCATCTGGTCTTAAATTAACTATGAGTATGTCATGTTTTGCAGATCACAGCCAACATTGACCCCGTTGGCCGTATCCAGATGCGTACAAGACGAACGCTGCGGGGTCATTTGGCTAAAATCTATGCCATGCATTGGGGAACAGATTCCAGGTAAAGGGAGACTTTGTTTACATATTTGTGTTCTGTTTTGGCTGCTCAAATGTTGAACAAAGTTCAAAAGAGTATGTCTAAATGTATGAGTTGTACCACTGACTTGAATAATTACGTTGCAGTCCTTTTTTCCTTTGCGTTTGGCTTATAATTCTAGATAAAATAAGACTGGTAAGAGTGTTATGGTGTTAATATCACTGTTGTCATTTTTAGGCTCTTGGTCAGTGCCTCTCAAGATGGCAAACTCATTATTTGGGACAGCTATACCACAAATAAGGTATGTCACACTTTTTGACTGGGATTAATAAAGTAATTGTTCAATATGACAATGTATTTATAGTAATTTAAATGCAAAGTAATATCTGCAGCAGTTTAGACCTGCAAATGAAGGCATGTTAGAGTAATAACTGCTGCATTTTAAAAACTTGAGCTGAAAAAGCAGATGCAGATGAATGATATTGGACTCATTTCTGGTACTTCACATAAATGACTATATATCTTTGTTAAGCCTTTTCATATAGTTTCCCTCCACACTATTTTTGCAACATGAACCTTTTATTATAGGGTGTCAAAAGTCACCTTATGAGAACTTTTTTCAAAAAAGGTTGCTCTCCAAAATGAAAACGTATTTTTAAGTTACCAGCTACTGTAAAAATACTGTAAAATTGACTTGTGAATTAAAGTGTGTATGTCTGTGTGTCACATTTGTTGTAGGTTCATGCCATCCCACTCCGATCTTCCTGGGTCATGACTTGCGCATATGCACCTTCAGGAAATTACGTGGCCTGTGGTGGCTTAGACAACATCTGCTCCATTTACAACCTAAAAACACGCGAGGGAAATGTACGTGTGAGCCGTGAGCTCGCTGGACATACAGGTACATGATCTACTTTTCTCGTTATTTTTTCACTGCTCCTGCAATATCTGACATGAAATTCCACAATAACAACTCCTCTGTTGGTTCTTTGAATATCAGGATACCTGTCCTGTTGTCGCTTCCTTGATGACAACCAGATTGTTACAAGCTCTGGAGATACCACTTGGTAAGTAAAAGGATTGCCTATATCGAGTTGTTATATGTTGTTGCTATGAAGTCAAAAGTTTTGTACAAAAGCTGTTGAAACAGAGTATCATAAAGGCATAACATGCAAGGATTTCCTTGAAAAGAAAAAATCTCTCTCTAAATCATTACTTATGACCCACTTTGACTGTGTGGCGGTGTCTGTATCTACAGAGACCCTGTCTTCTGCCTCTATTCTCTCTGGTGGTGTAACCTCCAGCCAATAACGGCCCACAGTGTGCAGCCCGTTCAGGTTGTCAAACGTTACCACATTGTCAAACCCTTCTGTGTCAAATACCAGGGCACAAGCCCCCCTTTTTACCTCTATCTGATACAAAGCGGACATATTTGATGGATGAGAACGGGTTGTTACATTGCACATAGCTCCTATCTCCTATGTGGTGTGCAGAGTAGCTGTGTGTCTGTTTACCGAGGTACACAAACCAGCAGAGGGCAGGGTGTAGCGTGTACTTTGACTGTTTTCGTTAAAAATCTGGCAACACGGCACCTTCCTGCAGAGTTGTATGGAGATGTACGTTTATTTGTGCTTTGAAATGCAACCGCAGTTACATTTTTTTTTTACTGTTCTTATTAAGGCAGCTCTACACTGTATAACTCACTTGGCCATCATTACTCACTCTCTTGGTCTCTCTCCCTCCCTCCCTCTCTCATTGAGCAGAGGAAGTGGCCAGATTTTAAAGCCATATTTAGAAACACCAACTGACATATATATATCTTTTTTTTAACAGTGCACTTTGGGACATTGAGACTGGCCAGCAGACAACCACTTTTGCTGGACACACAGGTGATGTCATGAGCCTGTCATTGGCCCCTGACTCACGATTATTCGTCTCTGGTGCTTGTGATGCCTCTGCTAAACTTTGGGATGTTCGAGAGGGCATGTGCAGACAGACATTCACTGGCCATGAGTCTGACATCAATGCCATCTGTGTAAGTAATTTAAAAAAAAAAATCTGTACTGCATAGGATGTGTTCATTTTTGTGCTGGTTCTTCTTTTGTCTATTCCTGTATTTTGCATTAATGATTAATGAATCTCTTTTGTTGTTTTTAGTTTTTCCCTAATGGCAATGCTTTTGCCACGGGCTCTGATGATGCCACCTGCAGGCTGTTTGATCTGCGTGCTGATCAGGAATTAATGATCTACTCTCATGACAATATCATATGTGGCATCACCTCCGTTGCATTCTCAAAGAGTGGCCGTCTTCTTCTGGCGGGATATGATGACTTCAACTGTAACGTGTGGGACACACTAAAAGCTGACCGTGCTGGTAACTAATAAAAGCATGATCTCAAGGAATATTTTTGCAAAAATGCTATTTTATAAAATAATAATTACCAAAACAAAGTGATAAAAAAACTAAATAACAATTGTTGTACTTGTCTAGGTGTGTTGGCAGGACATGACAACCGCGTTAGCTGCCTGGGAGTTACCGATGATGGCATGGCAGTTGCAACGGGATCCTGGGACAGTTTTCTGAAGATCTGGAATTGAAGCCTGAAGGTTCTTTTTTTTTTTATTATTATTATTATTTTTACTATTATTGTTTCAGATTTTCTTACATTTGTACCTAAGGTTATTCTATTCCTAGTAAAGTACAAGTCCTAAACCTGTAATTGCACATTTGTTGAAGCCTCATCTTTTGCTTGGCTGGAGTGGAAGCTCATGTGCTCTTGTGCTACTTTTGTCCCCTTTGAGGTTTAAGAGCTTTGTTGGCTCAATGAAATGTCTTTCTTTTTCTTAGTCTTTTGCTGGGCTGCCTAGTTCAGACACCTGTTGGCTTTAATGCATCTTGGCATTCTCTTCTGACATGACTGCATCTATTACAGTACTCAATTAGTGTGCCTCAAAAAGGCTCGCAGTAATATCAAACACAATCTTGCAACTCATCCATTGGTCTATCATAAACAATTGGTCTGACAATGATTTAGCCTCTGAGGTTAAGGGTCAATATTTTGGGGGTCCAGCGTAGCAAGCAGATATCCGGAAAACTGATATCCGGGCCAAGACTTCCTCTTCCGTGCACCGGTCATTGTTTACAGTAGGATTTGCAATTTGAAACGCGAGAATGGAGTTAAGAGATGACATCTACAACCAGATTGTTTCACAAATAGGCAGTTTACACCCAGTTAATAGTTTTAACTAATAAAAATCTAAATTAAATTGCATTTTTCCCTTGCATCGCATAGGAATGGGTAGTAACAAGTTACTTTTAGGCTAGTCCCTTACATGACTGCAGTATCTTTGTTTTGTTTGAGTAAATTGTCAGTAGTTTAAGGAGTCGACACTGTAACACATTAACATTCTTTATAATTACTTTTTGACATGGTCAATTAGGCACATTATTTGCTGATGTATTTGCAAAATAATAATATAAAAGACAACAAGCAAAAATAGTTTTTTAAGAGTCTTGCAAAAGATTGCAATAGTAATGTAATATTTTGTACTCAGACATGAGATAAAAACTGGGAATGTTTCTGTCCTGTAAAAATATCTACACAATTAAGAGATGCCGACTTATCGTTCCATCACAAATAAATACAGGTTACTCAACCCCAAGCAGAATGGCTCGGCTCAAATTAAGCGACAATGATTTATGTGCGTGTTGTCACAAAGAAGTTGGGGCAAAGAAGCTGTGCGACAGTGACATGATTAAGCATCTATGGGGGAAAAACAATCTTATCTTTTATAAATCAACTGTTCCCTGACTAAAACCCAATCCTATGCTTGTTGGCTATTATCTCCAAAAAACTGCAGACACATAATTTCAGTAAGCTGTCCCACTAGGTTTACATGTTGACGAGTTATCGTGAGACAAATAGTGGACCATAGCATGATTGTGCAGTACAGACTTTTTAAAGTTTTTTTTATATCACAACTCAAGTATTTTTTTCACTAAATACTTTTGTTTTCTTACTCAAGTAGTTATTTTGATTACTACTTTTACTAAGGTGCTTTTTTTTTTGCAAAGTAACAGTACTTTAACTTGAGTGGAGTTTTTAACTACTCAACCCACCTCTTGCTCTCCACTCGGACTGTTTACCTTGAACCAAAGGCCCCGACGTCCAAAAGAAAACCAGAACGCTTCCAATACAAGCACCTTTCCCATTACCTACAGATTCTACATTCACATGCAGATATTTGTTTAAATAGCTCATATCCAACATAACACAGATAAGTGAAGAATTGTTGCTGTTGAGGCGTTTCTGCCAAAAGAACTGTAGAAAGGAATATTTCACTGTAAAATACACCACCGTGAAATTTTAACAATGAAATCAGATTAAAATTACATTTTCATATATCTACAAAAAACATTTAAGATCTTTGCTAATTAGTTCATAAAATTGTAGGTTAAATTGGCTAAATTGTAAATCTAATTGGAAAGGTTAAATTCACAATTTTTAATTTTTCTTTTGTTTCCCAGATGTTCTTTTAACTCCAAAGTTGACTGGAAGACCATTACAACTTCAGAATGTTCACAGCATCTTCTTCAACACTGTTTAAACTGACTTGGACACCACAAAAACGAAGGGAAACCAATGCCTTTCCTACACAAAGAAGAGCACAATTGTTTATCACCTAGTTAAGAAAGGATCTCCTGTGGTATCAAATCAGAAACTTGTGCATTCCTTCTTGGACCATTTTATGTTACCTTGAAAGAGAAAACAACACTATCATCCCATGCAAATGTGTGCGTCTTGAAAGCAAATGTTGGAGTGTAATTGTACAAATTATTTAACTTTTTTTTTTCTTTTTTTTCCCTTTTTTAAGAATTCTATTCTGATGGTTTGTTATTCTTGATGGCTTTCTTTTTGTCATATTTCTTTAGTGGTTTTAGATATGTTTGAATTACAGCTTGTCTTTCTAATCCAGTTAAATCATTTAAGACAGATGAGAGAAAACATGCAAGTAAAAGCTTGGATCATATTACACGAGCAGCTTTCAAAATGTCCATGATGTATTTATATACTAGCTGTTTTTTCTTTTCATCACAGCCTTTTGCACATGAAGAAGCTTTGCCTCTCAACTAATACTATGTTAACTAACCAAGCACATGCTATAAGTTATGAATGCTCATTCCAGTACAAAAGGAGTTATTACGAGTAACTTATCCAGTTAACCCCCTTAATTCTTGTACATGCCTTTTGACTTTGGGTGGGAAGGGGTTGGGTTGCGAGGTAGGTGCTGAGATAATTGGGGCATGGCTGGATTTTATTATATTGATGGGGGGGAGGGGGGGATTGTGTTTAGTATCCACTTTGAGTGAAACACCTCACCTGACTAAATAGACACTTCCTTTGCTTGGGACTGCAGTTGCAACTCTGTGAATGAAATGTACAAATCAATGTCTGAAAATAATGGTCTGATGTTTTAAGTTAAGACATTTAATTTTGTCTGCCATGAGTTAATTTAGATGTGCATGCTGTAGACTTGCTTTCAATGGTGCAAAATCTTTTTTTTTTTTTTTTTTTCCTGAAAGGAGAGTAACCTATTGATCGAACTAAATAGAAGCCAATTTCTTTTCGGCTCAAATTCTACATACAACATGTACTAAAACTGGTAACGCTATGCACGTGATGTGAGCAAGAATGGATAATGCATACTTAGTGTAAATTATGCTTACCAGTTCTATTGATGCCAATTTTTATAATTATAACAATCATTGTAAGAATTCTATCTTTAACAAGTCTTTTTTTCTCTCCAAATCTTCACACTCAGTGGAACAAAAACGTCCTCATATACTGTCCATACTAAAACTTTTGTAAAAAAAATTTTTTCTTGGTCTTAAATTGAAAATCAGAGCATCTGAATGACAACATTTCACTGAATACAGAAGCACTTTTGTTAAAGTTGTGACATATTTTCACTTTTCTTTTTTTTCTGCAATGATGTACAATAAATGTGATGTATTCGTGTGTGGCCACAAGTGAAAATGCAATTCAACTGAGATGGATTCCCTTTTCTCGTTTCATTAATATTATAGAGCTCTGCACCCTTATGTACCTTTTCACTTTTTGTATTTCATTTCAGTCTGTTGGTGTTACACGGTGAGCTGGATGCAAGATAGATACTGTACTAAATTGTACTGTTATTGATTGAAAAATGTAATAAAAAGCTGTTTGAGATCTCTTTTTGTTGAGTTGAATCTAAAAGCTGCACTGGATGTTTCATGTGTACATATTTCATGAATATTAATGTCATTTATTTAGATTTTAATTTTCTCTGCTTTCTGACCAGAAACGGAATCAATTATATAAAAATATGAATTTGAATTTGCCATAATCAGGACTCAAATATCCAGCGTCTGAGGTCAACATACAGTTGAATTTATACTTTATTGTGGGAGGGATTTACTTAAATGTAGGGTTTATTTCAGGTATGTTAAACTACATGTATCTAGTAAATTATAAGTCCTAACAACTGCACAAAACTGCATAATCAATGCAAAATTCATAAAAACATGATAGAATAGTATGCCATAAAAATGTCATGGCAATTATTAATAGTAAAGTATGGAGAAATAATGTCATAGAAATATTGCAGGTATATTTTGTCATAGAAATGTGATAAAACTATTGTTGTATGCCAGAAAAGTGAGAAGACAAGATAAACTCAATCGATCCCACTGTGGAAATTTACCAAAAGAAAAAAAAATCATATAAGAGGTATTAAAATATAGTATGTTACCAAATGGCAATACCATTAAAATATAATGTAATAAAGTAATAGTATAGCATGTCAAAAAGTGTATAGTACGTCGAAAAATTAATAACTCATAGTATAGCATGTTGAAAAAAAAGAATATTATGGCATGTCGAAAAGATACAAAAGTTATAATACAGTAGGTCGGGAAAAATCTGTGTAAGTACATAATAGTTGTCAAAAAAAGTAATAAATAGGCCATATATGTCAAAAAGTTATAAAAATGCATAGTATCTGCCGAAAAAAAGTTATAGTATGTCAAAAAAGTAATAGCATGTCGAAAAAACTCATACTAAAGTATGTTGAAAAGGTCATAGTATAGCATTTTGAGAAAAAAGAAGAAGTTTATAACAAGTTATAGTGCAGCATATCAAAAAGGTCATAGTATAGTATGTCGAAAAAGTTATAAAAATGCATAATATACTGTCGGAAAAAAAAGTTATAAAAAGTAATAGTATAGCATGTCAAAAAGAGTCGTAGTATAGCATAGTACTTCGAAAAATTAATAAATAACTCATAGTATAGCATGTTGAAAAAATGAATATTATGGCATGTTGAAAAGATACAAAAGTTATAATACAGTAGGTCACATTTGGTCTGGAGAAAGGAAGGAAGCTGCTTTGTCTCTTGTTGGTAAGTCAGAAACTAATTGTAGATTTGGGTTTAGGCATTGTGTGTGTAAAGCTAGTGGTAACATTTAGTCTAGTATTGATAGCTTGTTGTTGAACTTCTTGTGAAGCTGTCTATGGTAAGTGAGCAATCAGCTTGTTTGAGCCAGCTCACCTGTAGTGAATAGACTTGATTAGAGGGAAGGAGGAGCCACAGTCAGAACTTAAAGGACAGCAGTAGTTCTCTTCAAACCACATTTGGTCTGGAGAAAGGAAGGAAGCTGCTTTGTCTCTTGTTGGTAAGTCAGAAACTAATTGTAGATTTGGGTTTAGGCATTGTGTGTGTAAAGCTAGTGGTAACATTTAGTCTAGTATTGATAGCTTGTTGTTGAACTTCTTGTGAAGCTGTCTATGGTAAGTGAGCAATCAGCTTGTTTGAGCCAGCTCACCTGTAGTGAATAGACTTGATTAGAGGGAAGGAGGAGCCACAGTCAGTACTTGCGGTAAATTGAGCACTTAAAAGGCTGTCACTACAGCGTCAGCTGCAGCGTCGGGCCATCAGAACGAAGACAGCTGAACAAAGACACAGGGAGTCTATCTGTGGGAGTCAAGACAGCTGAACAAAGACACAGGGAGTCTATCTGTGGGAGTCAAGACAGCTGAACAAAGACACAGGGAGTCTATCTGTGGGAGTCCATCGAGGAAGCCCATTGAGGTAGGTATAACATCTCAACCCCCCCCCCCCCCCCCCCTCGCAGCCATGTGTCTTATCCCAGTCAGGACATCGCACTGGAGAAGATTTTACCGAAGTCCCTTCATTCGAGGCTGTAACCCATCCAATCTCTGCTACCCACCAATCTCCACCGGTAAGGAACTTGAAGTACTAGGGGGGCTGTGGAACTGCCAGTCTGCAGTCAAGAAGGCGGACACCATCTCAGCCTATGCCTCCCTGCAGTCTCTCCACTTCCTGGCCCTCACAGAGACCTGGATCACCCCAGAAAACACTGCCACTCCAGCTGCCCTTTCAACTGCCTACTCGTTTTCACACTCCCCAAGACGAACAGGGCGAGGAGGAGGAACTGGGCTCCTCATCTCACCCACATGGTCCTACCAGGTCCTTCCTCTCGACCACCTACCCCAATCCACGCTTGAATTTCACGCCGTCGCTGTCACCATTCCTTTCAAACTCAACATCATAGTGATCTATCGCCCACCCGGTCCTCTTGGTGACTTTTTGGATGAGATGGATGCCCTCCTGAGCTGCTCCCCTGATGATGGCACACCGCTCGTCGTCCTCGGTGACTTCAACATCCACTCGGGAAAGCTACACTCATCTGAATTCATCGACTTCTTTTCCGCATTTGACCTTACGCTCTCCCCCTCTCCACCAACTCACCGGGCCGGGAACCAACTTGACCTTGTCTTCACAAGATCCTGTGGCATCTCGGCAATCTCTGTTACCCCGCTCACCGTGTCCGACCACCACTTTGTGACTTTCTCCCTCCCCATGAAGCCCACCACATCCCTCCCCTCTACGCCTCGAATGGTCACCAGCCGCCGCAACCTGAAATCCCTCACTCCCTCCGCTCTCTCCTCAACTGTTATCTCCTCGCTCCCATCCTCGGAACAGTTCTCCTTAATGCCTACTGAGGAAGCCTCCTCTATCCTGATGTCCTCACTCGCCTCTTCTTTGGACACTCTCTGTCCCCCAATCGCACGACCGGCGCGATCATCTCCCCCCCCTCCCTGGCTGTCTGAACCTCTGCGAACCAACAGATCATTGTTGCGAGCGTCAGAGAGAAAATGGAAGAAATCGGGACAGCACGAGGACCTTGCTCACTACCACCTCCTCCTCTCTGACTTCACCTCAACTGTTTCGGCAGCTAAATCTGCCTTCTACCTGGCAAAGATCAACTCTTCTGCCTCCAACCCCAGGAAACTCTTCTCCATGTTCTCTTCCCTCCTCACCCCTCCTACCCCTCCGCCCCCTTCCTTCCTTACTGCCGATGACTTTGCAACTTACTTTACCAAGAAAGTAAATGACATCAGCTCATCATTCACGCCTATTCCCTCCCAGAAGACATCTCCCCCAACTCTCAACTCGGATGGTCTTACCAGCTTTAGCCCCCTCACCTCTGAAGACGTTCACGCACTTGTTACATCTAACCGTGCCACCACCTGCTCCCTTGACCCGATTCCCTCCTCTCTTCTCCAGGACATCTCACACGACATCTTGCCATTCCTCACCACCCTGATCAACTCCTCCCTCACCTCAGGTGTCATTCCAGCGGATTTTAAGACCGCTATCGTGAAGCCTCTCCTGAAAAAACCCACCCTTGACGCTACTGACATCCAAAGCTACAGACCTGTATCTCTTCTTTCATTCCTCTCTAAAACCTTGGAACGTGCTGCCTACAACCAACTGTCATCCTATCTCTTGCGGAAGAACCTCCTAGACCCTAACCAATCAGGATTCAGGACTGCCCACTCCACTGAGACGGCCCTCCTCACTGTGACCGAGTCCCTGCGAGACGCCAAAACATCATCCAACTCCTCCGTTCTCATTCTCCTTGACCTATCTGCTGCATTCGACACAGTCAACCACCAAATTCTCCTCTCCACTCTGGCTGAACTTGGCATAACCGACTCTGCTCTCACCTGGTTTACATCATACCTGACAAACCGCACCTTTCAGGTCACATGGAATGGCTCTATGTCCAAACCCTGCTCTCTGGACACGGGTGTCCCTCAAGGCTCAGTATTAGGACCGCTTCTGTTCTCACTATACACCAGATCACTAGGTTCTGTTATCACATCGCATGGATTCTCCTACCATTGCTACGCTGATGACACCCAGCTGTTCCTCTCTTTTCCCCCGTCCTCTGACGCTCACATTGCAACTCGCATCTCGGACTGTCTGGCTGACATCTCTGTCTGGACAACTGCACATCACCTCAAGCTTAACCTGAATAAAACCGAACTCCTCTTCATCCCAGGGAAAGACTGCCCTCACATGGACCTGTCGGTCACTGTTGAGGGCATCACAGTATTTCCTTCCTCAACTGCGAGGAACCTGGGTGTAATCCTCGATGACCAACTATCCTGCACCCCCAACATCACTGCTGTGGCCCGATCCTGCAGATTTGCCCTCTACAATATCCGCAGGATTCGGACCTTCCTCACAAAGGATGCAACGCAGCTCTTGGTCCAAGCACTGGTCATCTCCCGCCTTGACTACTGCAACTCTCTCCTGGCCGGACTCCCGGCCTATGCGATTAAACCATTGCAGCGTATCCAGAACGCTGCAGCACGCCTTATCTTCAATCTACCCAAATTCTCCCACGTGACCCCCCTCCTCCGTGACCTCCACTGGCTCCCTGTTGCAGCACGCATCCAATTCAAGACGATGACACTGGCCTTCAGGGCCATCAATGGAACGGCACCTGCCTACCTTCAAACACTGGTCAAACCTCATGCCCCGAAGCGAGCACTCCGCTCCTCTACTTCAGCTGGCCGGCTGGTACCACCATCGCTGAAATCAAACAAATGTCGCTCAGCAAAGTCCAGACTCTTCTCTGTTCTGGTGCCTCAGTGGTGGAACGAACTCCCGACCAATGTCAGGACAGCAGAGTCATTTGCCATCTTCCGAAAAAGGCTCAAGACTCACCTGTTCAGACTTCACCTCGACTCTACATAGCATGACCCACTAACACCCTCCCTCGACCCCCCCCCCCCCCCCCCCCCCCCCGCAAAAAAAAAAAAAAAAAAAAAAAAAACTCGGATCGTAGCACTGTTACTCTTGAAGTACTACTTTACTCAGATGAGGACCTAGCACTTGTTCTATTTTTAGCTCTTACTGCATCGGCAATGATACGTCGTGGTTTCTTTGTTTCCTTCTTTTGACAAATGTACTTATTGTAAGTCGCTTTGGACAAAAGCGTCTGCTAAATGACCTAAATGTAAATGTAAAATGTAGGTCGGGAAAAAATCTTTGTAAGTACATAATAGTAATAAATAGGCCATATATGTCAAAGTTATAAAAATGCATAGTATCTGCCGAAAAAAGTTATAGTATGTCAAAAAAGTAATAGCATGTCGAAAAAACTCATACTAAAGTATGTTGAAAAGGTCATAGTATAGCATTTTGAGAATTTTTTTTAAATATAATATATATATATATATATATTATATAAAATATAATATATATTTTATAAAATAAAAGTTTATAACAAGTCATAGTACAGCATATCAAAAAGGTCATAGTATAGTATGTCGAAAAAGTTTATAAAAAATGCATAATATACTGTCGGAAGAAAAAGGTTATAAAAAGTAATAGTATAGCATGTTGATAAAAGTCATGGTCAAATAGTAAGCTACCACGAAGATGTTTACAAGATTTAAATGAGCAAAGTCACTGTGACTACAAGTCAAAGTGAACATGAAGAGGGATGTCCATGTCTCAGCTGGGCAGCTGGCAAGTGAATTGGTTTGAATGACAGTAAGAGACAACAGGACAGCGAGGGTTGGAGTGGTACTGGGAGCTTGAGAAGGAGCCGTTTCCGCATGGTCCTAGTGCACGCAAATTTTATATATATTTTTTTGTAGGGCTAACATTAGTTTCCGGGCTGTAACAAGGAAAATAAAAGGGTGCAATACTGCCTTGTGGAAAAAGTGGGGGACATGTCCCCTGTGTACCCCACATAAAATACGCCTTTGCGGATCACAACAACCGCCATCTTCCCATGTCTGCATCCGACAACAACAACGGCGCTGGTGGGCGTACTCACTGTCCTTACGGGGGGAGGGGGTTAACATTATTTATCAGGAATATAGTTAATTGTGTTGCAATGAATCCCATAAATATAACACGCATATACTATGTTTGAGATGTTGGTTTACAACTCTATAGTGAAGAATGATTTACGTACTGCCTATATTAACGACGCACTCTGGATACAAACACCACCGTGAAATGAAACGGCCCAGCCTCATGACGTACTTCCTTTTTAGCTTGCATAAACCATTTTGGTAGGCCGTACATGGCGGTTTCATATTTCTCCCTCGTGGAAAAAAATATTCTCTGCTACGTTTCTTGACGTGTTTTTAAGACGAGACACGCGTTTTTGTTGTCGGGTAACTTCGTCAGCACGTGAAGCCGTTTCGAGACAATCGTTTGTGGGATTAGTTATCGCAGGACTCTACGCAGTTTTCATTACGCGGCGCAGTTGAACGTTATTCGTCCAGTGTGAACGACACGGATCCCCGTGGTTCTCACGAACAAAGGAGCGGAGAGGCCGATGCAGGCTCGTTAGTGCAATCGAAGCGACGCATTTATTTATGACATAATTTAAAACTAAACACATCACAGCGCTCTTTTTGTTATAGTATTTTAACGCGAGACGTATTTTTCCTCAAATATCAACCTCACGAATTAGCTTGACTTCATTCAGTCCCGCTAGCAACATCGGCTAACTGCTAGCTGCGACTGTGGGGGGCAACTAGCGAGCGGCTAACGTTAGCATTGTTTTGATTCGAGCAAAAGGCGTTTTCTTCGTTTGGCGGGGGACATGGCTGAAGTGTACATTCGAGTGGCAGAGGAGGAAAATGAGGAACCCATGGAGATACCGTCCGAGGACGACGGCACGGTCCTGCTGTCAACCGTGGCAGCTCAGTTCCCAGGGGCGTGTGGCCTACGCTTCAGGAGCCCCGTGTCCCAGTGCATGCGAGGGGTGCGTCTTGTGGAAGGGATCCTACACGCGCCAGAGAACGGATGGGGGAATGTCGTATATGTGGTCAACTATCCAAAAGGTAGACATGGGCACTGTTCACTCATTGTGTCTTTTACGTAACGCTTTGTACGAACAGGTGGTGCGACGGTATTTATTTATAATTCATGATGTCGCTTCAAGCACACTGGAAATAGATGACAATGGCGTGACCCGTAGTTTGTCAACGCCCACACGTGCGAGACACTCAAATCCATTCACAAAAACGAGCAAAACAAGGTCAGCGTTTTATGAAAAGTTGACAACTTTTCATGACAACTCCTGATAGAAATGCTATCTCTGTTTTATTTACACTGAGGCGTTTGTCAAAATATTGGAATAACCTGAATATGCCATAATCAGGACTAAAATGTCCAGCGCCTGATGTCAACATACAGTTGAATTTACACGTTATTGTGGGGGGGATTTACTTAAATGTAGGGTTTATTAGAGGGGTGTTGTAATATGTTAAACTACATGTATCTAATAAATTATAAGTCCTAACATCTGCACAAAACTGCATAATCATTAAAATGCATAAGATGTGTAAATACAAATCTAAAGACATGCTTGTTAACACTTGAGTGTGTATACATACAAGTCGGATACATTATGGCAGGGAAAGTCATGTGAAATGTCAGGTTAAAGTACAGTATGTTCCTATGTGTTGACCACATTTTAGACAACAAAAGGAAAATGGAAGAAATTGACGCCTCCTCTGCTGTGAAAATGAAGAGAGGGGACATGAAGACATCGGACCTGATCGTACTGGGCCTTCCTTGGAAAACATCGGAGCAGGACCTCAAAGACTACTTTAGCACGTTTGGAGAAGTCATCATGGTTCAGGTATAGCATTGATAATGGTAATTAAAATACACATTGCTTTGGGTTGCATGCGGTGAAAACTGATCTTCGTTGCTCGACGTTTGTTCTTCTCTCAGGTAAAACGGGACGCCAAGACCGGAAACTCTAAAGGATTCGGCTTTGTGAGATTCACAGAGTATGAGTGTCAGGAGAAGGTGATCTCACAGCGGCATATGATTGATGGGAGATGGTGCGACTGCAAGCTCCCTAACTCGAAGGTAGATCTGGTAATGTCCCTATGCATACCCACATATTTTTTCTAATTCAAATAGTGTTAGCATTGTTATTTCTATATAACCTGTGGGGTTTATTCTGCTCCCCTCTATTTAGCAAGGTCCAGATGAGCCACTGAGGAGCCGGAAAGTATTTGTAGGCCGCTGCACAGAGGACATGACCACTGATGACCTACGGCAGTTCTTCATGCAGTACGGAGAAGTTACAGATGTCTTCATCCCCAAGCCATTCCGTGCTTTTGCCTTTGTCACATTTGCAGATGATCAGGTATACTTCTAAATGTGTGGAAAGTACTTCCTGTTGTACTGGTACCATTGCCCAAATGACCCAATTCTTGTCTGTTTTTCCCCCTCGCAGGTTGCCCAATCTCTCTGCGGAGAGGACCTTATTATCAAAGGAATCAGTGTTCACATCTCCAATGCTGAGCCCAAGCATGGCAATAGGCAGTTTGATCGTGCGACACGGTTTGGAAATGGTTTTGGGGCTCAAGCATTTGGTAGCAGCCGTAGTGGGTTAGGCAGCAGCAGTAACAGTAGTCTGGCTAATTTTGGTTCCTTTAGTCTAAACCCGGCTATGATGGCTGCTGCACAGGCTGCCCTGCAGAGTAGTTGGGGGATGATGGGTATGCTGGCTAGCCAGCAGCAGACATCCACCTCAGGCAGCACCTCCAGTGGAACAAGCTCTAGCAGGGACCAGAGTCAGTCTTTCAGTACAGGTAACAGCAACTACGGCACCAGCTCAGCCAGTCTCGGCTGGGGAACAGGGTCAAACTCCACAACCAGCGGCAGTGGGTTTAGCTCAGGTTTTGGGTCCAGTATGGAGTCAAAGTCCTCTGGGTGGGGTATGTAAGTTAAGTGTTTGAATGGTAAGTATTGTGACAAAGATGAGTCTTTTCAAAATTTATTTCTGGTGTTGATGCGTATCTGAAACCTTAACACTTTTGTGGACGATGTTTTGTACATTTGGAAAAAAATGCTAAAGATTTAATTTAGAAAGTGTTGAAGTGAATTGTATACCAGGATGTCTGACTAAAGTGCTATTTTTGATGTGTCATTCGTTTGTATCCATTTCAACTGGATTCTCTAATGCATGTATTGTGAAATGTGATATAACCATTTTGAAAATGCATGAATGTTCGTGGTTCACCATTATCCGGCTCTGTCATCGACTCAAAAGGCAATCTTGCATTGGGAAGAATCTGGTTGAAACCTAAATGTTTTAAGTGCAACTTTATTTGCAGTCAAGTTCTGTGGAAAAGCCTTCATTGAAATCTCTTCTGCAGTTCACCTCTCTTCCATTTCCCTGCGAGGAAGCTCCTCTTTGGCAGCATTCTTGGGGTGATATCGGTATCATTCTCCCTCCTCCCACCTGTAAATGCTATGCCATCAAAGAACGGCTTCACTCCGCATGTTCTAAGAGACGGTGGGTGTTTTCATTTTTATCCACTTTTAAATGGAAAGAACTGCGCAACTGACATTTTAAGAACTGATGAGTGCGATTGAGGATGGGCTTGTGACGAAGAGTGAAGCGATGAGTGAGCGAACGGAGAGAGACGCGTGAAACGGACTGGTTGTGCGGTGAAAGAACCCCAAATCTGACTGCTTTTTGAATGTGTGAGTGGAAGCTGCAGATGCTACGAGCGCCTCTCCTAACATGGACATTCTTTAAGTAGTACTTCAAGATTTTTTTTTTTTTTTTTTTAAATCTTTGCAAGTTTTTCCTTACTCTTAAGTATGTGGATAAAGTGCAGAAATATCCCAAATGTAGTGGAATGTTGTGATGAATATTTGTATTGCTTATATTATCTGATTTGAATGATGTATGGTGTGTGCTTTCATGTTTTTTGAACTGATCTGTAAGTGTGTAGTTGATGTGGATGACACCTGCTGAAGACTCTGGGGGACGCGAGTGGTGGTGTGAGAACGTGGAGTGGTGTGTCCAATTTGGTTCCCAGTAGCTCTTGTGTCGTTTGTGAGGTGTTTGAAAACATGTCAAATGAAGGGAGTTCTCTAATAAAGTTCATTTAACTAGATGCTTAGTTGATATTACTTTTGGGTCAGTTTTGTCAAATAAAAAAACGTCTAATTCGATTCACATATCTAGGGACCTTGGGCTCTGCTGGTCGAGGTCTCCGTTTGAACCCTGACTGAAGTCCGTTCTGAAGGACGAAGACGGAAGTTCCAACACTTTCAGTGTGTGGCCTTCTCAGACATGACATGGGGTAGTACCTGTCTTTTTGCTTTTGATGGCTTGTCGGGGTGAATGATCCCTTCTTTACGATCCACATCTACCTTTAGAGTTTAGAAGGAAGTTCTAGGGGTTATTTGCATGTAGATGAGCTCAGCAATCTGGCATCACCTCAACTATATATTTTTTATCCCTAATTTGGCTTAAAACAACTACTGACACATTTCTGAGCTTTGTATTTAGTCGTTTTTAGATGGACTAATATACACTTGCAACTTTATTGAGTACACCTGTATCATTTATAAAACTATTTAAATATTCACCTTGTTGACATAGTCAGAAATGTGTAAATTCAGGTATGTTTAAGAGAGTTCATACCAGAGACTTTATACAGGTGTACCCAATAACGTGGTCACTGAGGATACATTGATAGATTGCCTTTTAATTGTACATACAAGGCATTTCTTGTGTTCATTATTCTGACACAAACGAGCCTACTTTCATTCAGTTTATACATAATCTTTATTGTTGCATCATGCCACACATACAAATGCACTATAATGTGAACATGCATCAGCAGGTCCCACGACATAACACTCAGAAGTTTTATTCTCTAAATCTGCAGAAAAGAACATATAAAATCATATTCTGTAGCACTCCCATGAAATGAATGTGGAAGACTCAGCTTATTGTCATGTGTTTTTCATGTGTATTTGAATGTTGGGCCCATGTGAGACACTGCAGGCCCGTCTGTGTCCTGTCCTTTATTCTCTGCTCTCCTCCTCCGTGTCCCTGCTCTTCCTCTTCCCAGTGTTCCTCTTCTTCAAATCCTTCTGCTCCTGGTTCAGTTCTTCACTTTTATTTTGTATGTAGATGGACTGAAATAAATAAAGAAAAATTAAACATGTTTGCCGTCTGCTGTAGAATATATATATACCCATACAGAGTTCCACTATACTGCATGATTAGGTTAGGATGGTTTTTGCATGGCTTTAATTGACTGGTGTAAAATGATAACGTGCTGTATGAGTCCTGAAAATACAGAAATAACTCACCAATGCTGTACTGCGACGGGCAACAAGCTTTACATCCTCAGCAGACACCGTACTTCTTTTAGCATGCCTGAAATTTGAGATTGTCAGTCAGGTGTGTGAAAGTTAAGGATGCTAGTTCTACTAGGTTGGACTAAGACAAATTAAAATTTACTGACTGTACACAGGTAGCTCATCTGTCAATATGGTAGCAAAAATAACGATTCTTACCTTGCAAAGGCCTCCAGGTCTTTAGCAAATATATCTGGAAAAAGTGAGGGATGTTAAATTGACCCGTTGCAATTATGAAACAGTAATTTTGACCATCTGGTAGTGATATGTAAAGTCAGAATAATGTTTTGCAGTTGGCTACACATTTCTCAGAACTTCTCTTCATGAAGAAGTTGAAAAAATACAATAAAAATGACATTCAATTCCAATTTCATCATTATCAATTCATAAACATTTGCAAAAAAATTTATTTTAAGCTTTGTTTGGACATTTTTTCATACGTTTTTTTTTTGTTAAATAAAACATTTATGTAGACACCAAAAGGTCAAATCTTTGGAAGCAGCTGTTAGAGGTTAACTGCAGTTAAACGAGAGGTTATGTGTTGTGACGGTGTAATGAATGCTGGATGAACATATCTGCAATAGATTGTCAGGGTTATTCGACGAAACAGAAGATGTGAAGTGGATAGTAAGTTGTGGCCAAATGAAGGGGTTCTGTAAAACTACCATATTTCTATTGTATATCTGTATAAATTACAGCAGCAGCTGTTGTACCTGAAACATATTAGCTTGGTTTTGTGTATTTATTAATGACATTCTGAAAGATGGCAGTGATAAAATGTTATGCCACTATGTTAGTGGTGACAAAGTACTTTTTCTTTGTAACGTCATCAGACGTCAGAGCGCTGACGGGAAATGAGGCTAGAATAATGGGAGATGACTTGCAACACTTTCTCCACGACATGTCGGAGGGAAATATTTTACTTGTGACTGCACTAGAATGGATTTGATTTAGTTACTAGCTGATTTGTAGATTCCAATTTATAAATACAAAATATAGAAAACAAATATATTATTATTATTATTATAAATGACTGAATTTGTTGAAATCAGCCCCACCTTTGCCAGATGCAACATTGGAGTGATGCGTGAACTCAATAAAATGACTGGGTCTGCTGGTAGATTGTTTAAATAAGGTTGTGCCATGTGAGTAAAATGTTATTTTGGCACAATACATTTTTTTTTTTTTTTTTTTTTTTAAGTACATATGATCTCCATCCAAGTAGCAAACTAAATGAAATTCATTCCAGGTTTCCACTCTTAAGTCAAATTCCCTGACTTCCACTGACTAAACAGCTGAATGTCCATTCATTTGAAAGTTTTAAGTACAAAACTTGAAGTTTTTCACTGCTTGAATGATGTACATTTATTGTGTTATTTTATTTTGAAGGGACTGAAAACCAAGTAACCATAACAACCACTCATGAAATAGGGGAAACTCGTGAAAAATAACCCAGTAAAGAAAAATATAGAAATATTACATTTTGATAATTGGCAACTAAATGCTACAAACAAGATTCCCTTGAAATAAAATCCCTGACTTTACCTTTTTAAAACAAAAAGAATTGCCTGATATTCCAGAGATTCCCTGACCTGTGGCCCTAGGGTGCCTATGAGTTTGCACGTGTGTTTTCTGGGCTACTGGGTGTCTGTGATGGTGCATGGTGTGGACTAGTTGACACCCATGCTGGACTAGTTGACATCCAAGCTGAACTAGTTGACACCCATGCTGGACGAGTTGACACCCATGCTGGACTAGTCACACCCATGCTGGACTAGTCGACACCCATGCTCGACTAGTTGACACCCACCACATTGTCTGAACGTTGTCTCGGCTATCGCAGCGACCACCTGCCGGCTGAACTTCCTGCGGTGCTCCTCTCCCATCCTCTGACACAGACGACCCGCGGTGTAATGGACGGCTGCCTTCAACCGCTGAACATTTACAGGTAAATCACATTACAAGACATCCACGTGAATGGAAAATACACCCGCCGGGTGCTGTTTAACGATAAATCACAGCCAAACGGATACGTAGCAAGTAAAACACGTTAAAATAACTCTCTCACCTGCTGCGTTTCGTCCTTATCGTCGGACATTTTCTTTCAACCACAGCGGATTCGATTAATTAACAAAAAATTGGGAAACTTATGACAAATTCGAGGCGTGCCAGACGAAACAAGACATCTTTCAAAACAAAAACTCGCGGCACAAATCTGACTTTAAGTCGATGTTTAATGTACAGCGCCCCCGCGTGGCCCGGAGGAGGCACTACAACGTTTTCACATTACACGTCCATTACACTTGAAGAAGTACATAACAAGAATAATAAGTATATATATAAAACGACATTGTGTGACATCGTGTGTCAAGTAAATATATAAAATGCTCACTGATGATGGATCAAGAACTTTCCCCATGTCGTTTATATAAATCATGCTGAGGACAGTGTGTTGGAAATACATGAATATGAAGTTCTTTGAAATCTGTCGTGGTTTTCACAGAGATCACAGAGTCCTCTTATAAATCTGCTTGCACACTTGATTTTCACATGTAAGTTCCTGAGGAGAGAAAAATATGGAGTTGTATCATTTTCACAGTAGCAACAACAACAAAAAAGCTAAAAAAAAAAAATCTGTACTACTGTTTACTAATTAATTATACCATTTTTACATGTTTTTTGTTTGAGTCCACTAAATACTATAAATCAGCATAATGTGACACAATATATATTATATAGTGTTGATCACAAACACTAATTGGACTCTGAAGGACCACCAATAACAACAGCGGTCATACCAGATGAAGCTCGTCTCCGTCAATCCAGTGAGACCACCCTCGGTTCTTCTTTTCTCCTTTCTGAACACACACCAACTTATCATTTTCCCAGTTCACCACAGTCTGATAGAGGACGAAAGGCAAAAATAAGGCTTTGAGATGACGGCTCATTCACTGAAAGCATTTGCTTGCTTTTATTTTTCTCAAAGTGATCACACATATGCATGAAAACATTACAATATTCCATTTTTTACCTGACACAACCTGTTGTCCATCCCTTTAGTCACCTCTCTGACCTCTTCTCCGATTTTAAACGAAGTCTCGTAATTTTTGAAAGAAGTGAAGGTCTGGATTGTGAAACGGTCTCCGTCTTGCTTAATCACTTTCTGAGGCTTTAACATTGAGGCAATCTTGCGTGTTGCAAAATCAATGCCTGTGTGTCAAAACCAGAGGAAATTGTTAAAAAAAAGAGTTTTGTGAATTCATGTTAACTTCACCCTGCAACCACCTCCAACGTGCTCCGATCGGAAAAATAAAAAAAGCGTTTACTTCCTCTGGTAACATGTAAGCCTCATGGATGGATGGAGTATCTCTCATTACGGCGTTTACATAAATGATGCTGACAATTTAACATTCAAGAGATAAACTGCTCAGTCCACTACACATAACACATCCCTCATATCATAATTAAACATTCAGTAAAAGAAAAATGCTAAAATGTTAAAGGACACTTACCAAGCGCAACCATGTATCCGTTGAAATTGACATTGCTGATGACGTCCCACGTCCCGCTGTAGTCGACAGGCATCTTTGCATGTTTGGCTCTCTGTGAGGAGCAGATATATATACACCGGCTGGGATGTTTCATTGTGTGTCAATATTGGGGCAAGGGTGATGTTTCTCTGCGTGCAGATCTTTCACACACATACAAAGGAGGAGCGGTGAGAGGCGGAACGACTCATTACAGAACATGAGGAAGCTGGTGATTATTCTCTCATTTCCTGAGTATGTTGCATCTTTTATCACGCTTAATATTCCTAACTGATCCAAAAACAGCAAGCTCTTCTTAAAACTTGAATTTATGTGCAGATGCTTCCAGTGAATACGACGGGCAGCAGAGGTGGAGGCAGCGCTCAGAGCGGTTATTTCGCCAGCTGAACACGTCCAGCCTTCAGGAGTAGAGTTACAGTCCAGAGTGTGTGGCATCCATGTTCCTCTACATGCTGGTGTTCGTGGCGTATCATAGCAGCAGACGGATACCCAGGAATCAGAGGTTGAAATTGTAAGTTTGTGTTTTGAATTGAATATGTATATACATCGTTTACAGCAAGGTTTCACCGTGATGTTTTATTCCGTTTGTAGTCAAATAGTGAATGCGGTGTTCGTGGCCCTTGTCCTCGTCCCCCAGTTTTACGTCATGGGAAGGTAACTAGGACACAGGCCGTGGCGTCCAGCCACTGACCTCATGGGTCATTCGTACAAGAGGCAATGTGGAGCGAATCACCATCTGTTCTGTTTCAAAGGCCCACATCCTCAAGATACTGCAAACAGCCTCTTCTGAACAACTTGTCAGCCTCAATCGCCTCGTCGTTCGTGGCTTCAGGTAAATAACGCCAGACACACGCAGAAAACACCACAAGCAGAAGAGAAAAATTATATATATATATGAATAAATATGGTCGTAACTTCAACTCTTTAACAGGATTTTCAGTGATTTTCACGCTGATGGATCCAGTCCCTCGGAGCTTGTGGGCCTCCTATCATGTGTTTGGACTGCTGACATGTGGACAAGGACTGTGTACCGCCATCCTGACCTTCAGAGCAGCAGCATGTGTGAGACAATGACTGACGTCTTATCATTAACTTCCAGAGAATCTGTACCATAAAAACAAACAAAAACACATGTTATTATGTACTTCATATTTGCAGGCCAGTACAACCCCTGAGCTGTACTACATGTCCCTTATTCTAACCGTCTCTGCTATTTTCAGTACAGGTGAAGAACATTCCTCATTAATTATACAGGACCAGCCATTTTCAGCTCAAAGGACTAACACCCGCCCGTGTGCGTTCAGGTTTCTTCCTGGTGAGAGGAGGACTCTGGGTGACCAACAGGAAGCTCGACCCCGAGCAGAAACAATGAGACAGTCCAGCTGTCCCGCGTTGACATCCGATACTCCACATATAAAGATTTCATGTGGTTTCCATGCCACCAGCAGCCGGTAACACGAAACCATGGGAAAGAGACTTAATCCTCTGTATTAACGCTCATTTCAGGAAAAAAAAACACATCACAAAGCAGGTGTTTGTCTCAATTGTTTAAACTGTTTAATTTGTATTCGTTTCATGTCACATGTCAGTCATAAGAAGCTAAATAAATATGTATTTTACACTGTAGATTCATTATCATTACAGTACTGAATTGGAAAAGTGAAGCTACATTGAACAGATGATAGCGGGGAAATTAAAACTGAAATGCTTTTGATTTCTGTCAGTTTGAAAATAGGATAAAATGGGAAAAAGTTAGTCATGGAAAGAAAATCATAATGCATGTTAGAAATAATGCTACGGAATCAAATGGTTCTCCACAGACCTGTACTGTTGTTTATGAGACCAGACTGCAGGACGTCTGAAACACTGATGCTCACCGAGGCGGGTCAAACAAAGGCACACATGACTGCTGAAGGCGTATGCATCAACCTTTGGATTGAAATAAAGCTGCTCTTGTATATGTCTATGTATATGTATAAAAAGCACCTACAGATCAGAGGTATTGTGATTTTCTCAGTGGAATGTGAGCGGGTCAGAAATGTGCTTGTGAAGCACCAAATATTCTAAATTACCTGAAACATTTCAAGAACAGCAGTTTGCGTTTAATCAACAAGAAAACAGATTATTAACGTGACCAGGAACACATCATTGTGTTGTAATCATTATATTTTAAGTAGGCCACTGCTATGCAACATTAGTAAACCTACACTTGAGAATTGTAGATTACATAATCAAGAGAATGACTGTAAATTCACAAAATCTCCTGAGATCATACAAACACGCTGGATAATAAATTAAGTTTGTTGGAATTTTTTTTTTTTTTTTATGCAAACGGTTCCACATACCCTGTATCATCTCACACATGACTACGCTTCAATAAAAAAATTGCATAGGCATTCATCTCACACACAAATCAGAAAACGATTGGAATTCATTTGAAAAAAATAACTTTAGTTGGACTTTCCAATAAATAGGACTGTTTGAGTTGTTTTTAACCAATTAACTTACGGACTGCGAATGCATTCTTGCCAGGAAGCTGATTCGGTATTTGGTTGCAGGCTGCCTGCATGCACTTTGCTCTTGCACTCACTGTGCGTCACCAGACTTCCACCAGCTGGTAGCTTGACAGTGAGTCCTAACAGCCTGCTGTTTACATTCATAATGCTCAAATGGTGCTGGTTTGTGCTTTCTATCCCAAATTTTTTTTTTTTTATCTGCAATGTAATTCCTATCCTAAAAGTGCATCATAGTCTATATACCACACGAGTCTGCCGTGGACAGGCTTCACCCCGGTGACGGGCCACTTGTCCGGGTCGTCCTTCACTCGGCTCAGCTGGGTGATGAGTTCGTGCTTGCCTTTGCCCATCACTAAGAGAGCGACCGTGCGAGCTCGGTTAATGGCACTGAAAGTGAGGCTCATGCGCTGGTGAGGCTTCGTGGGGCTCTCGGTGAGGGCCACCAGACCGCCCCCGAGCTCGCCTGCTTTGCTCCCGGGGAACAGCGACGCCGTGTGGCTGTCGTAGCCGACTCCCAGCAGCACAAAGTGGAAACTGGAGCCGTTAACCGACTCGATGACCTCCCTCTCGTACAGCGGAGCTCCTCCGTCCTCCTCCACGCACAGACGCTGGTTGAGCTGCACCGGCATGGGGTGGATGTTGTAATAGGGGATCCTCACGTTCTGCAGCAGATGGTCATGCAGGCTGCGGAAGTTGGACTCCGGCTCGGTCAGCGGCAGGCAGCGCTCGTCCACCATCCACACGTGGGTGTTCCTCCAGGGGAAGGAGAAGTGGTGCACGGCCAGCCTGTGGAACAGAGCGAGGGGAGTGGACCCACCGGAGAGGGCGAGGTGGAAGACGCCGCCCTCGAGCACAGCCGCCTCCGCCGCGTCCTGAATGTCTGCAGCCAGCCTCTCCACCAGCTCCTCGGCCCAGGCGGACACCATGTCGGCGCTACGGAATTTGCCTTGCATCACCTGGAAATCGTTGCCCGACATGCCGCCCATCTTGTCGGGGCTGATGATCACCACCTCGCTGTTGAAGGCGATGTCTTTCCCTTTCACGCGGACGTCCAGCAGGTCCCCGTTGTCGGCTCCCCCGGGGTAAATGCGGGGAAAGGAGCTGGCTAGGCTGCTGAGCAGCGGCGTCCACAAGCCCCAGGAAGCCAGCAGGTTTTCGGCACTAATAAAACTATCCTTACGTCCGGCAAAAATGTGAGAAATCAGCTCAGAGTAGGCTTCCCTCTGCTCTGTTGGAGTCTGCACATAATAGTCAGAAATAGACAAACCTAGAATATTGACGTCCGTGTGCTCCGTCACTTCCTTCCACTCGCTGTCAATTAAAGCTGGCCTGAATAAATTCTTGCTCACAAGAATGGCTGGATATTTGAGGCTGCCGTGGCCAAAGAAGAAAACGATCTGTTTGGGCTTGCAGTGAATGCTGTTGTGGTTCTGGAGACAAAAGATATCATTCTTGAAAAGTATGCGTGCGTATCCCACCCGTTCATCCAACATCTTCCCAGAGGTCAAAAGAATGGGCACGCCTTCGTACTGGGCCTGATCGATGTGTGCCAGCACGGCTGAAATACACAAAACCGCATCACAAATTAGTGTTTAAACGTACTGTCAAACGCATCAAATCAAAATGAGTAAAAAGAAATCGTCACCTGCAAATGTTGGTGTGAGACTGACGTGGCTTTTAGTCTTATTCATCTCCTGCTGAACCGCGGTTTGATAAGCTTGGTACTGGCCGACCACAGCTTGGTTCTTCCCTACGGGCAGCAGGGAGCTGAAGATCTGCAGCTTGTTCCGGAGGACTTCCTCACTGCTGCTCAGATTCACGGGAAGCCTCATGGTCAACAGGGTCATGACCTCCGTCAGGTGGTTCTGTAGGACATCTCTGATCACCCCATACTCGTCATAGAAGGGGATCCGACCTTGGGGGGGGGGAAACACAGAGAGAGTATCTTAAGACTTCGAGCTTCATTTTTAATATCAAAAAGACTAAATTATTAACCCAATTTTGAAATCACCTTTAACGTCGAGGGTCTCTTTCAGTACGATCTCCACTCTCTCGATGTGGTTCTTGTTCCAGATGGGATCCAGAAACCTCTTGTTCTCTATTCTGAACGGAAGGATCTTTGCAACCACCTTTATTCACAAACGCAGTAAAACGCACCGTGAATTCCAACATCTCAGATACAGAGTGGACAGGTGACAGGCACACGCCGTGATGTTGGATTTTCTCACCTGCTTCCCCAGGTAATGGTCGATTCTGTACATTTCTTTATCCTTCAAGGAGGTCCCGAGCTGAGATGCCAGTACCTGAGCGCTCGGGTAGTCGTGTCCGAAAGGCTTCTCGAGCACCACCCTCAGCCACGCCCCGCCGGTCGGCCTGCAACTGTTATTTATCTTATCGGCAACATCAGCGTATGCAAACGCGGGTACTGATAGGTAGAAGAGCCTCCCCGCCTCGGTCATTCCCTCCTGTTGCAGCTCTTGCTCGATGTGCTTGGCCAGATCCCGGTAGTCCTCCAGGGTGGTCAGCTGCCGGTACTGTGCCAGCCGGAGGTACTGCTCCTTCAGGAGAGCACAGCGCTCCTGCGACACGTCCTTTGAGCAGGACACCGCCTTCAGGACCCCGAAGAGGACCGGCTTGGCGGCGTCCGGAGGCGACAGTCCTCCGCTGTAGAAGGAAAAGGTGTTTCCGCTACTGACCTGGTTGACGTAGAGCTCGAAGAAGCCCTGCCACAGGTACTTCTTTGCCAGGTCACCGGTGCCTCCCACTATCACCACCGACACATGGCCGGGCCTCGGTGCCTCCGCTCCTTCCTGGCCGTTTCCTCCCTGGGCACAGAGAGCGACCAGAAGCAGGAGCACCGTCACAAACATGCTCTGGTCCTAACCGTTAAAAGCCCTGTATGAACACAAGACAGGAGAGAGATGACATGTGGATTAGCAAAGTCATATCAAAGCTAAATATATGAGTTACACTTTACCCCACGATTCGATTACGATTCAGAAGGTCAAGATTCCATTATTAAACGCTTCTCGATGCATCTCTAATTTGGTTTTTACATAATGCGAATTATTCCTTCAAATCTTTCAAACCAGTTCCTAATTGTATGATACAGATGTGCTACATTTATCATAAAACAACTTTTAATTAATAATCGATTATAGTCTTTACTGCATTGATACAGAATCGTTCAACAAAGCATCGCGATGCACCATAGAATCGATTATTTCACACACCTCTAACTAAAACCAGGCATGAAAAGGTATGTTTATGCTTATTTTCCACTTTCGATTAATCTGCCGATCATTTTTTGTATTATTTATATTGTCTGTAAGATATCAGTGGATAGACAGTAATAAAAAAACAAATGCCTATTATCAATTCCCAGAATTCAAATGTCTTTTGTCCAATCAAACAGTCCAAAAACTAAAGACGTGCATTTTACTCAACTCAACTCAAACTTTATTTATAGAGCACATTTTTCACGACCAATGGTTGACCAAAGTGCTGTACAGTTCAGTAAAACAAATACAATACAATGTGAATAATAAAAATAAATAAATAAAAATATACATAAAATACAGTAGACGGGTGTCATGCTCAGCCTGAATTAAAAGCCATGGAGAACAGGTGGGTCTTCAATAGGGACTTAAAAACCTCTAGGGTCTGGGCTGATCTAATATGCCAAGGCAGGCTATTCCAGAGCCTCGGGGCAGCCGCCGCAAAGGCTCGGTCCCCTCTGGTTTTAAGTCTGGTCCTAGGGACTTTCAGGAGCAGTTTATCTGCCGACCTCAGCGCTCTGGCTGGATTGTGACAGTGTAAAAGTTCAGATAAGTATAGTGGTGCCAGTCCATTTAAAGCTTTAAAAACAAATGGCAAAAGTTTAAAATCAATCCTGAAGCGGACAGGGAGCCAGTGTAGTGAGGCCAAGACTGGTGTAATGTGGTCGCGCTTTCTTTTTCCAGTCAGGAGACGAGCGGCAGCATTTTGCACGAGCTGCAGGCGACGGAGCAACGACTGGTCGACACCAACATACAGAGAATTACAGTAATCCAGCCGTGAAGAAATAAAGGCATGGATGACTCTCTCTAGGTCTCTGGGAGGAAGATAGGCCTTAATCTTGGCTAAGAGTCGAAGCTGGAAGAAACTCGTTTTGACAACAGAGCTGACCTGCCTGTCAAATTTAAAAGCACTATCTAGTGTTACTCCAAGGTTCTTGACATGAGTGCGGGAGTTAGGAGTAAGTGGGTCCAGAAAACCAGCAGAAAAATCATGAACATTTTGCCGAAAACATAATAATCTCAGTTTTGTTTTCGTTAAGATTGAGAAAATGTATGTCCATCCAAGTTTTTATATCAGATAAGCAATCAAGCAACGGCTGCAATGTATCCTTACTCTTGGATTTTAAAGGGATATAGATTTGTACATCGTCAGCAAAACAGTGGAAAGAAATGTTGTGTTTCGCAAAGATGGATCCCAGGGGCAAGAAATACAGTAAAAACAGGATAGGGCCCAAAATAGAGCCTTGAGGGACTCCACAGGTGAGAGGGGCAGTGGTAGAGGAAAACTCCCCCAGGTGAACTGCGAAACTCCTATCGGAAAGATAAGACTCGAACCATTTGAGGGCAGTATCTGTGATGCCTACGCACTGTTCTAAACGTAACAGAAGGGTCCTGTGGTCCACAGTGTCGAAGGCAGCTGACAGGTCTAGAAGCACAAGGACAGCAGAGTAACGGGGCGTACCCACCAAACGCGATGAAACTTCATCGCGCGACAAGATTACATGTAAAGTCAATGCAAAGACGCGATTAGACGCTTCATCGCGCCGGGCGACGCGATGGACGCGATAGCGCGGCGCGATGGACGCGATGGACGCGAAAAATCGCTTCATCGCTTCATCGCGCCATCGCTTCATCGCGCCATCGCTCGAGTTGAAATAATTGAACTTTTGCGGCGAATTCGCGTGAAGACGCGCCGCGACAGCCTATCAGCGTTGAGATCGTCACCGACGTGCTGACGTACGGACGTCCTGGTGTTCCCTCGCTTTTTGCCACAATATTTATATATTATATTATATTATATATTGCCCATAATCAAAGTTGGGGGGCGCACGCACGCGCGCGCACACACACACACATACATACATATCAATCCCAGCTCTTTCACACACAGAGATCTTTTTTTTTTCGATTGTTTATCACTGGGGCTTATGGCCGGCTATGAAGCACCAGTTCTGGGCAGAGCAGCAGCTAAACCTCCCGGTCCTGTACCCTGGTTAGCAGGTCTTCAAACTGGGCAACAGTCAGCCTGAAGTACCGCTGGAACCGGCCGTCGTCCAGGCGCAGCTCCTGCAGGAGACGGTGGAACTCGCCGAGCTCACGCCGCCTCCGTAGGGTAGCATGCACCCAGAACCGACGTCGGCGCCTAGCCCGCAGACGAAGCTGGGAACTTCTCCAGAGTAGATACAGTGCAGCGATGGTGGTTATCTCAGCCATGATCGACGAGAGAATTAAATGGCGGAAGAAATGTTGTTGTTTGGGCGAGCTCGACGCGATGACGCGATGCCGCAATGAGGCGTTTTTTGGCATATTGGACCGGCGTCAAAACTGGAGCGTCTAGCGCGACGCGATTTCATTTGTCGCGCGTTTCAATCGCGTTCATCGCGTTTGGTGGGTACGCTCCGTTACCTGCATCAACAGTTAAAATAAGATCATTAAAAACTCTTTAAAGGGCCGTTTCGGTACTGTGGCGCGGTTTAAAGCCAGACTGGAATTTTTCATTGATGCCATGGAGAGTTAAAAATGATTGCAGCTGAACATAGACTACCTTCTCCAGAACCTTCGACACAAACGGTAGCTTAGAGATAGGTCTAAAATGAGAAAGAACAGAAGGGTCTAGATTTTTCTTTTTGATTAGAGGCTGTACTACAGCATGTTTGAAGGCAGCTGGGACACAGCCTGAACTGAGACAAGTGTTTATAAGAACAAGAACACTTGAGCCAACAGTATCAAAAACTTCTTTGAGAAAGCGAGAGGGAATGCTATCAGAGGGGCAGTTCGTAGGCCGCAGACCCTTCACTATATCTGAAAGTGATGACAGCGACACAGGCTCAAACTGGTCGAAAACAGCAGGGCACATCGGTGTAACAACAAAATCGGGGGCAGCCAGTGTGTGTAACTTAGACCTGAGAGCACAGATTTTTCCGATAAAAAATGTAACAAAGTCTTCACAAAGGGAAGCTGATGGCAGGATGGAAGGAACCTCACAGGGATTTACAAGAGAGTTTATAATGTTAAAGAGAACTTGTGACTGTTTGTGAGCACAAGATTAGATAGATACTTTGTTTTAGCCTCTTTTACAGCGGTCTGATAGATAAAGCAACCTTTAAGGCCTCTAAGGAGACATGGAGTTTGTCCTTCTTCCACTTTCTCTCAGCACGCCGACATGAGCGTCTGAGAGAGCGGGTGGAGTCATTCAACCAAGGCTCAGAAAGTGCTTTAGTGCGTCTGGATCTAAGAGGAGCAACAGAATCCAATATATTTTTACATATGGAGTTAAAACGGCTAAGACACTCCTCAGCGCTAAAATCACAGTTTTCATCTGAGATCATACATTTGTTAAAAATAACTGAGAACTGGGATGCAGTTGAAGGGTTACCATCACAAATGACAAAGAAAAGCAGCAATCTTTCACATTTTAGAGTCAAGAATCAGCACATCTTTTGCATGTGACTGAAACATCAAAACACTATAAAAAAAAATAGTTGCTGATCAATAGTCCTTTGATCGACTAATTGGATGATCAGCTTATTTGTTCAGCTCTAAATGTTAATGTTGTGATTAAAAGCAAATTAAACACGAAAGTCTTAGAAATACCACACAGTTCTATTCGCATTTTTAACAAGGCACACATGCAATAGATACGGCTAAAAGATTAAACTTAAACCTAAACATAAAAGTCAGTTTAAAGAGCCAATGCAGATGCATATTCTAAACACTATGGATGTAAAACAATAATACCTATAACCTTCAGATACAGTGGAACTGGGACAGAATAGAATAGATAAAACATTACTTAGCAAAGTCTCTGTCTCCAGCTGATGAAAAGTCCTCTGAGAGCCGGAGAGGCGATGCAGGAATATAGTTGGGTGTAATGATCAGTGGGTAGTGTACTGGTGCAGCAGGGGTGTAGACTTTGCACTTTGCTTAAGGCCATGGAGCGCCATGTATTACTGCTCAGATGTTGACAGAGTGCTGGGAAAGTCCGACCAAATAACTAATGGTTTTGCAACGACTTTAAATAAAGTATTTGGCAAAACAGGAAAGGCTGGGGCGAAGGACAAAGACAAAGTGCGATCCGCTGCACACAATGGTCACCTGGTCAGTGTGACACAGTTCACTGGTTAATTACAAAAGACTACACAGCCAGGACAGTGGGGGAGAGGAAGAGATCATCCTCAAGCCTTTTGAACTGAATGTGTATCAGTGATGCTGCAATTTAAACAGACTGGGTTTGACCTGTTTTGTACAGCAAAGTGATATAAAATGGCCAAACACCTACACCTGTGTGCTGTCTGAGGACCTCGAAGCTGTATTATAGTGACTTGGTGTAATTTATCACATTTCAAAGATTTGAAGCCTAAGATATCTGGAAACCCTGTCTAGTCATAAACACATAAACCAAAATGTCTTCTCGCTCTTAACTGGAAAAGCACCAGGCTTTGATGAGTAAATTTGGGGGTGTTCCCCTAAAAACCACATCTTCAAATGATAAACTTCTCAGGGAAATGATGCACCTGCACTCGGTCCTTCAATTGTGGAAGACCCATGCCTATCAAAGTTATTGAGATGAAAATACAAATGTCAATATTCTTTTTGGGCTTCCATATTCAAATGAGTTCACTATTGGGGCACAGTTTTAAAAAGGACATTAGAACAGGCAAACAGCAACATATCTAAAAGCCTCTTCAAGGCACTTATTGAACTCTACTTGTTTGAAACAAATTGCAAACTGGACACAAACACACATTTCAAACCATCAACATCTAGATGTAGATAAAACATATTTTTTACTGTGTTCACGAACAATATTTATATGAAAAACAGACCCTTAATGTGAGGAATCTGGATTTTTGCTGCAGAGTTGGAAACCTGACTGATAACAGAGAACATTTAACCCCCCCGTCCCGAGGGCACGCCCCACAGTATGAAACCCCTTTTATGACCCAGTGCAACATCTGGAATCCCAGCATTCCACCATTGTGTTTACACAGCGGCTACACAAACAGCCAACGTCAGGAGTGCTGCATTAACCAGGTGGTTAACCTGGTTAAAGATTACAGTACACTACAAATATTTATTTCTTAGGAGTAACCTCACATCTTATATGAAGATTAAAAAAAAACATGCTGGAAAATTAGATATTTGACAGAGTCACGGTTTGTTTTCATTGCTCTTTTTAAACTACATAACACTTATCTTTTTCTCTATTGGCCTCAAGGGAATGACTTTCTGCTTATTTCCCCCTCTGGAAACAATAAAGTATCATCTCTGAAAAGGGCACTATCTTCATTCAGCTTTGGGTGCCGTTCCTACGCTTTATCCAGTTAATTACAACACATGATCCCCCCTCACAGTCACAAGCTGCTTTTCATTTCCTATCAGCAAAGAAAATCTCCCCCTCGCACCGCAAACTCTCTCCAAATGGACTTTAACTTGCCGTACAGATTGAGAAAAAAGGGCATCTTCTCTTTCCTGAATGGGCCGTCCCACATGACCTTCAACTGACCGTCTCACAGACACACACATGATTTTTATCCTGGTGAATTTCTGTGAAAGGTTCCTCGCTCCAAATGAGACCGCTTTAGCCAGAGAGCCTCATCCGCATGTACAATGAGGACTTGTCTCAGGGCTGAGAAGTCTTGTTGATCACTGGGGGAAAGCACTGCATGTCCGTATCTTTGTGGTCACATTTGCCACAGCCAAGTGCTCTGAGGTGGATCTGAGTCTTCTGCCAGGGATGTTTAAACGATTCACTCCTCATCTTAAATTAAACTGAAGAGCCTATTCAATGGTCTTGCTTTGTGGCTACTAATTGCATCATTAGCCTTTAGTTCCAACTAGCTGATGATCCGTTGAATTTGGACCACGGTTTATGAAGAATAACGGCATCAATAAGATGCTTCGGTCACATAGTGAAGATCGAAAGGACCTAATTTGGCAGTAAAATGACCTGACATTGTCCACTTGTTTGCATTCATGCAAAATCAAGCTGAAACAAAGTGAATAGTCCATTCAACACTAGGTGAAGACGTGTAAATGTAACCGTTCAAATTGATAACACTGACTGACAGAGAGTATAATTTCCTGGAGCCTCGGTTTGTTTTTTATTTTGTACTAACTACACTGAAGTCACAGATATTAACCAGTTATTATTGATACACATGGACATGTTTGTATGCAATTACGCATACAACCATTTGGTAACACACTTTCATACATACTATTCTCATTTATTTATTATTTATCTACTATTCTTGGAGTTTTACTTCTCATACATTTTTCTGGAGGGGGCTGGAGCCGATCCCAGCTGACATTGGGTGAAGTACCACACTTAGTATGGGTCGCCAGTCTAGCACAGGGCTGACATGCAGAGAGACAGACAACCAATATCTATGGGCAAATTAGAGTCATCAATTACCTCTTTGCAGTCACTTCCGGTATTATTTGTATTATTTTATATAATGTAATATTTAGTATTTTATGTTTTTTATCAATTAAGTACTTCTAAAAAAAACAGTCAAACCATCCCCCATGTTGTTGTGCGGTACATAATATACTAAGCATTACGGTAAGAGCGTGTAAGCCAACTGAACCCAGCGAAGAGTCCAGGGGAATATTACATTCATTCAAAAAGTCAGTCAATAAGGCTGTCAATACTGAATAAATGAATACATAACTAAACAAACAAATTATATATTTTAAAGGGCATCCATTTTTAAATCCTAAAAAAAGAACGTCCTCATCCTGTATTAAGAGAAATGTGCTTTCATCTTAAGTTAAAATAGACACGTAGTGAATCCTTGAAGTTTAAAGGGGTGTACTGTCATTTTGAAGTTGGAAATGTATACTTTACAATTAAGTATGACAATTGGAATTACACTTTTCTTTGAAATACTGTTTGCATGTAGAAATTATTGTTTTTGAGTTATTAATTTAATGTATGAATTTAATGTATTAAAATCGTTTCACTTATTAATGTATTCCTTGTTTGTAATTAATACATTCATTATTAAAATACCTATTGACTGATTTATTAAATGAATTAAATGCCCTGTCATGTTCGTCGGATTGTTGCTTTTATTTTGAAGTCAGTTCTTACCGTAATGCTTCGTATATACCGCAAAACAACGTGGGGGGGCTTGCTTAACTGCACTGGAAAGGAATAGTACACGTGTAGCGTACAGTACAGTACAGTACAGTACCCCTCCGGACATGTGTGTTTTCCCTATACTGTAGTCTCGCTAACCAGGAAAAAAAACGGCACAAAAATAAACGCGAGTGGATGATTTGTCGGTGGAAAGCGTTTCAAACGGTTTGGGGAATAAAACACACCAGGAATGAAAGTAGTAGAACTTCGGAACCACCGTCGGTTCGTGAACGTAACGCAGGAATGAATGGACTGTACGTAACAGTAGTGAGCTACTTTAGCGAAGCCACGCTCATTATTATTTAACGTTACAAGCCGTAGTCGTTAGCCTTACCAATACACACACCGACGGATGAACAGGCGGGCGAAACATTGATCCAACGATTCCACCTGCTAGCTGTCAAACTTCACTTCCGCTACAGGAGCTCGGTTCAAACGGGAACGCGGACTACCGCGGATTGATCCCGGAATATCGACGCTTCCGATCCCGACGTTTTTCTGTTCTAGGATCGATTCTCGTATTCAAATATCGATATATTAACTCAACAAAAATGTGCGTTTTTATCATTAAGGTGGACACAACGGAAAGTAACGACGCTATCACCGGGAAAAATACCCACGGGTAGGAACTACTTCTCCTTCCGCCTGTCACAGTCATATGCGCGCTTTGGCTCTGTGACGTAGTTACTTGAACGCGCGAGGACGACAAAAAGAGCCCAAACTATCATCCAGGTCAACAAACGGTTTCCAGACCTGTTTGTATTAGAAGAAGGGTACATTTACGGGAAAAAACGGGTTTGAATTTTTTTTCTTTCTTCCTTTTTTCAGCACCTGCAACTCACTGAACTTTTATGCAAATTAAAATGAATTTCACAATGTGAATGTCCAATTGTTGGTCTTAAATATAAGTTAGTCTTCTACATTATTACAAGGGGGAATATATAAATAAGTAAATAAAAAAAACATACAGCCCTGATAAAATAAAGTCCTTTAACAAGTAGGCTAGTATGTACAAAATAATTGTATACATACTACCACAGTCTGATTAGATTTACCATTGCCTTTGGTGTTATTTACACTGTAGGCAGTGGATCAATCATTTATTTATAGGTTGGATTAGATGTATTATGGACTTAAAGATATGGACTAAATTAGTTGAAGGGGCCCCTCGTGATTTCATTCCATCTTTCTCTGCAACAGTTTTAGTCTTTAGGCAGACTTGCAGTGAATACAAGAGTAAGTAAAATCAATATTATATGATGCTTTGCAAATTTCTTTGTAAAATATATATTTTTTATTAATAGGAGCCAAATGTAATTTAAGTTTTCACACCGTGAATTAATTAAAAAGGAAAGTAGAGTATTTGATTATTTGTCACAAAGCACAATGCTTTAATAAAAAAAATAACATTTAGCGTAGCTGGATGATTAAATACTATATATTGATGAATAATTCACCAGTAAGTCTTATTAGCCTCCCCTGTCACTTGGGGGCAGCTGTGGACTGCAGTGAACCGGCCACACAAGAGAGACCTCTGTTGGTGTCTGGGTGGTATAGCTGCTCTCTAATTGACTCATTGACTTTCACAGTCTGAAGCTCATCAATCAAACACCGTCAGCTCTGAACGCTGCCTCCAACTGAAAAATAACGGCTGCCCTTCAACGATGTCGACCAGCTATTGTCGGTCTATCCCAAATGTCTCCGATTTTTAAAAAACAGGAATAATAAAACCAGAGAACTGCTGAGTGGATAAACATTAGCTCCTGTTTGCTCTGCATTGTCCAGCTGTCTCGTGCCATCATCACGCTCTGAATCCAGACCTACCTCAAACAAAGCAGGTGCCCCCTTTTGGCCAAATAATGATCCCATTGTTGTTGCCCGGCGGCCCTTTCTGGTCCTCCTGTTTCCTCTTCTCAACAGTTGTGGTCTTTACAGTTCAGATCTCGACTCAGCAGCTTCCTCCATCTGAAACACAGGATGGAAGTCAGCAGCTGACATTAGACAATTTATCCTTTTAGAAACGTTGATATTGTTAAAATGATACGACTATAAATTGTGGAGTTACTCAGTCATTTTTCTATCCCAACAGAAGGTTTTTCTATTGTTGTTTGTATTGTATTTAGTAGCTATTTCAGAGCTTTCGATCACATTCGTAATCTATCTTCCCAAACTTTGGTTTCCGATAGTCTTTTCAGAACTGATGGAAATGTAAACATCTATCATTCGATGGCAGGTGGGCAAACACTCACAGAGGAAGACGGTGAGTATGATCGAAAGCTCCAGGAAAGCTACTAAATGGACCTGCTGGCGAGACTTTTGGCAACTTCTGTTTCCGAGGTTAGGAATGAACTTTTCATCCTGACAACATTATTTAGACTAATCCCAAATTCTAGCATGAGCCACACACACACACACACACACACACACACACACACACACACACACACACACACACACACACACACACACACACACACACAGGCGCACCACTACCTTACAAACAGCTGTAATGCCTGTGATCACACTGTAGAGCCCTCCCAAGTTGACCGGCCACTGTGAAATGTAAACAGTAAACAGGATGGAGCATCCTGCGTGTGTGTGTGAGTGTGTGTGTGTGTGTGTGTGTGTGTGTGTGTGTGTGTGTGTGTCGAGAGGAGGGGTTAGCAGAGAATGGGCCCATGCAGAGCGTGCTAGCCCAGCTGTCACTGCTATAACTTCAGACTTGAGAGACCACAGAACGCAAGCTGGAGGGCCACTGTGTGTGTGTGTGTGTGTGTGTGTGTGTGTGTGTGTGTGTGCCATGCCCCCCCCCCCAGGCATTCCCCACAGCCCCTGGCTTCCTTCCTCCCCTTTGTTAAGCCTGCGGGGCAGACTTCGTCAAGCTGAGCACACAAACGAATGCATATGAATGTGTGCTGTCATCTTTATTAGGCCCCTTTGCTAACACCCATTACATTTAACACGGGTCTTTACTGAAGGAGATCTCGCTTTCAGCCCCCCCCCTCAACTCTTACTTGCCAGACGTGGAGGATTATCGTGACCTCAGTCTGGGATAAGTTTGAATACACAACCTGTTACACACACACAACAGGAGAACATAATATGCAGCGGTGAACAAAGGCAGGTTTTTTATGGTTGTTTATGGGCGGTTATTTGATACGTGACTCTAACAGAAAAAGGTAATTAGTGGTGGTTTTATATTTCAAAGGTGGGACAATCTTTCTAGGATTCTTACTAAAATATGTGTCTATTCCTGCAGCGGGCGCTGCTCTTTGATGAGGTCAGTGGCGATGCAGGCGGCGATGACTGATCAGGGCAAAGCCACTAAATAGACCCATCCCATACACGTATGACAAACGCTCGGTGTTTTTAACCGCATTCTCACATTTCTTCTCTTCATAAGACAAAAACTTGTCGGAGCGTGTTCTCCCTTTTGTTCCTGAACGCTACGCCGCTCCAAACAGAGCCCACATAGACAACAGGCGCCCACCCCCAAATTCCAGTAAAGAGAGGTTGTGTGTGTGTGTGTGTGTTTTCAGAGAGTTGGCATGTGGTCCTTTTAAAACAAGATGACTGAGGATATGGAGGCGAGAGAAAAAAAAAAAAAAAAAGCAATGCACAGGCTTTTCAGTCCAGACAACAGAGCACAGAATGAGGAAGCTTCCACAAACACCCATCCTGTTTGTGAGGAACATAAAAGGATGGTGGTTTGGGATTGGTGCAATTAGTAGAGCACACTATTGTGAGCAGATACTTTTACAATATGTGGTCTCGTGGTTTTTATTCAGTTTTGGGTGAAGGAATGCATTGAAGTGGCGGGTATTAGTGTCTTTAAATCCTACTTTCTTGTTATTTGCGTAAAAGCTCATCAGTACACGGTTTCATATTGTGTGAACGTAGCGGTGGAGTGAACAATGTCGTGGTTGTTCGGGAGATATCTGGTGTTTTTGGCGTCACATCCGATTGCTTTTGCATTGTGCGATTATTATGTTATCAGAAAGATTACACGCTCCTTTGTGGGTGGTAAAGTCTTACCTCATAGGCTCACGAAGAAACCCGACAGGATTATCTCAAAGATGCAGAGTCTCCTTTCGTCTCGTTCCAGACCTCTGAATCAGGCCCTACATGTCTGATTTTCCACAGTGATTCAAGGCCTTTATCCCCTTACGCTTAGGGAACTTTTGAGGTAACAAAATGTACAAACTTTTGAATTGTTATGAATTTAACTTCCCATTGAAGAAGTTAAATTAAATTAAAATAAGTCCCAGTTTGATGAAACATGGACTTTATACAATGAGTACTTTTACGTGACTGAAATTTTAAATGTAAGTCTCCTTCTTGTAATGGAGTGTTTGCTATTTGTTTGTGGTACTTCTTCCAACACTTAGTAGTAAGCGAAACCTATCAACAAAGGCGTGAATCCATCATTTCTTAACAAGGGGGTTTTTTGGGGGGGAGGGGGGGCTCACTGAGACGGCCGAATGGTGGAAAACAGTAGGCGCATTTCTTGATGTCAGATACACAAAAAAACCGACCCGGTGCTTTCAATCGTGTTCCACCTCTCTGTTTGCTGATCCCAGGAGAAGTGTGAGGAAAGCAGGGGGCGTGAGGGGAGCGGGGTCTGAATGACACGGCGTTGCTGCCTCGGCCTGCTATTCACTGACCCACAAAATGCAGACCCAGCCCCCAGTGTGAAGTGCTTTTGTGTTGTCATCACCCTCAGAAGCCCGGGACCGGGGGGGTGGGGATCGGGCTCAGCACTGATGTGAGGCCTCGGTATGCTCTCCAGCAGCACGCAGGCACTGTTAGGTGGATAAAAAGAACTTGTATTGTAATGAAAGCATTTGCATACTTGTGTGTTAGAGAGGGTGTTGACCTTTGACACCGTTGAGAACTGGATGACAACAGAAACTACTTCTCGGTGTCGAAGCATTAAGCCACTTAAAAATAACACCTTAGTGCACCTCAGTGTGTATCAAGAGCAGTGAAGAGAGGTAGGAAGGGCCGCTCGAGTGTTCAGAGGGAACTTTCCTTCAAGTGGCCGTTCACACTCAAAACAAGTGTGTCGGATCATTTGAAAGTGACATATATTAATATATATATATATATGTGGATCTTAAAGTATCGTGTTGTGTCTTTGGGGGATTCAAAAAAAGTTCACATTGTTTTCCCGTAGGAGACATAAAACTGAAATTTAGTTATTAAAAAGGAACTTAATTGAGTTTTTACGGAAGCCAAGCTGACATTTAAAAAAAAAATTCTGTTTGAGGAATTGTGTTAAAAATGTAACCTCGCTCACCATTTACAGAAACATTAACCTGAAATTCATCTGTTATATAAAACACCCAAACAGATTAAATGTCATAAGAATAGAGCCTCGTCTTTAATTGCAGAACACGATTTAATGACAAGGTGTTAGTTTTTTTATTTTACTGTCCTGTTTGATATAATTATCATGTTAAACTACAATTTGTGTTTGTAAGCAATTGAAGTAACTGTCATACGGAGGTCAGAAAGTCATAATTTAGCCCACACTTAACTTGTTAATCCATTATTTCACCAACATCTTTCACTCTGTCTGTTGTATGATTAATGTCCGTGTAGGGTAACGTTGGACAAGACAATGTCCGCCTCTTCTGTTGATTTATTTTTTGGGGGGGGGGGTCTTTATCAGGGGGCTGGCTGCGTTTGGCTCTCATATCGAGGGGCTCTTCTTTCCAAGTACACGGCGCTTCACAGAGCAGACTTGACTCTGAAATTCCTCCAGATAAGAGTTGCTAGGTGATGCTATTGTCAGATCTTCTTTGTGGTCACATATTCATACCCAAATTGTAAGGTTCTTTATGAGGAGCGTCTCATTAGTAGTCATATATTCATACAAGACCACCCCCTCCCACTTGACCCCTCCTTTACCAGTCGTGGGAAAGACAAGTCCTGGACGAGGCAATTACTTCGAAGGCGGTCAAAAAAAAAGATTGTCCAACTTAAACACTCTTTCATTTTGAAAGACTAGTAAAGCTCAAACATATTTGTACTGTATTACTGACACTTGCTGTTTGAAAAGAAGGAGACGGTTTATAAATGTATATTTAAAGAACGAGAGCAAATAAGCAGGTGTAGAATGGATAGTTTACGTCCATGTTATGGTAGAGCTGAGTGCACTAACTTTAATTAAATTCCAACGCCACGTGATCGTAAAGCGAAAGTTCAAACAAACACATTCTGTCTGTATTGCTTTGTTTAAAATGCTCAGCATTTAATAATTCTATAATTGCTGGACATTCTTCTTGCAGGTCCATGACAACCAAACTAACACACAAAAGACACATGTGCTCAATTAATGTGCTGTATATTTGTTATACTTGAAGTAACTCAATGTTACACAGAATCATATTTTATGTAGAAATAAGATAGATATAAAAATAGATGCTCAAATGATAAAGAATGATGCATTTATATAGATCAACTTCCCAATAGTATGTAATTTCCATGACACATGAGATATACATAAACATGCAGGCTATACTAATATGACACTCTAAAATAAGTGATTCTGCATAATGAGTGCTATTACTTTGGATACTTTTTATATTTCATATTTAAATTTTAATTAAGTTAGGGATCCGAACATTAATTAAATATCATAATACACTGTGAAAGTTCTGATACTAGAGAACATTTACTTTAATAGCCTATAAATGCTGGTTTACATTGAAGTTTCATTTATATATATCAATAATGTGTAGTTTTTCCATCACTGCTTGACTGCATTTTCTTTTGTTGTTATTATTATAATTATATATAAATATTGCTGACTTTAATGTGTAGAATGTACATAAATAGTTAGTTTTCATGTATTAAACGGATATTTAAGATCAATAAAATGCCGGTAATTAAGTTTATGAAGGCCCACATGAAACAGGTGCGGTCAGTCACGGCCCCGCCCCTTCATTACCATATTTGGAGAACTTCAACATTCCAAAGCGCGCGGGGCGGGGCGGGGCGATGACGCCACCTGTTTCTCAATGGGCTGCGGGCTCGTGCTCACTCAGCCGGTAGAGTGAAGTATTTGGAGAAGCGGAGCCAGCGGGAGGAGAGCGGCGGACACTCTGGGATTTAAAAACCACCACTTTTTTCTTTTTTAAAAGTGTGGAACCATGGATCTCCGTCGGCTCAACCTCATCCTGTTTTTATCCATCAATCAAGTTTTTATCAGCCTCCAGTCGAAAGAACGTAAGTGTTCCGTTGTGTTAGAAGAAATAACGCGTAGTCTGAGTCAGGAGCTTGGAATGTGATGGTCCGCTTTAAGTCTTACATCTGTTTGGAAATGTGATATTAGTACACGTTCGTTCTGTTTTATAGAATAAATAATACATAATAATAATAATAATACAGTGGTGGTGGTTGTCTTTTGAAAATACCGCATCACTATTTGTCTAAACTATTTATAATAATTTAAAAAAATATCACCACTTTTTAAAAGAGGCCTATATATCACTAGTTTTTGTGTGTTTTAATTAAAAAAAAAAGAAGATAATTCGTGTCACCGGCTTTGTCTATTTCGGATCAAAGGCCACCTGTGAGATGTCTGAACGTGTCCCAACTTTTTGTTTCACTTGTGGAACAGATTCATGTATTCCTCTCGTCATGGCAAATTTAACGGCCCACGCCTTTCTCAGACAGTATTAGTCCCCCTTCCATCCTGGATGTGGAGGACACGGTCAATCAAGTCCTGAATCATAATGACATGTTTGATTAGACTGTCAAAAGGAATGGCATGCGGCCCCCCCATGAAAAGCTGTTGGCCTCGGAGATCAAGGCAAAGAATTTAATTGTCCAGTCCCCTCATTGTCTAATCATTTTAGAATTATTTGTATATATATATATATATATATATATATATACCCTCACAAAAAGTTTGGGATATTCGGATTTCAGGTGAAATTTCAGGATGAATCTAAAATGCACTATAACCTGTAGCATGAACTTTTTACATTTTCCATACATTTCACCAAATATACCCTTACTTTTTTGTGAGTAGTGTATATATATATATATATATATATATATATTACACACACACACACACACATCAGCCTTGTTGTAACTATGTCATATGTGTCTCTGCAGAGGTTTTGCTGGACATGAGGGCCTCAGGATCAGAGCTGGGCTGGTTGACGCTGCCACATGAGAACGGAGTGAGTATTTATACACCAACTGGCATTTTTAAGTCTGCAGGTTCACTTGACTTCAAACTGTCGTTTATCTGAGTAAGACATGAAATGGGGAGAAAAAAAAAAGATGAAGAAGAAGATAAGTTGATGCAAGAATTTGCAATGAGCAATAAGAGAGGCCCTTTTCCTGCTCATTCAGGCCAATAAAAAGCTCTCTGGGAGAGATGGAATGAGATAGAGTGGCAGTCTGGTGTTTTTAACGCTTCACTCTCATAAAAAAACAACAAAAAAATGTATGAATGCCATTAAAATGTCAAGGTTCCACCTACGCTTAAATTTACAGTACCGCCTCACAGGTGGTAACTTTAATCCTAACTAGATGTCAGGATTTCCTTGTTACTCCTCTCTGACTTTCGAGATACCAGCAGCTAGACAAGCTGTACAGCTGTGGGAAGACATGGAAGTAAAAGAGAGAGAGAGAAAGACTGGTCCATGTGTGGAGAACCATCCCTCTATCTATAGTTCAGTGGCTTTCCATCTAAAAAAAGAAACAGGACATGGCCACTTCCACTGTGTGGGCCACGTTCCTTTTTTCTTCTTCTGAGGGATCTCGTTTTATCAGATGGGATTTTCTCTTTGTCTGTGCTTTGGTCTACGCCAACTTTCTCACGCTTGTATTTAAATGTTTAACAAGCGATGACTATTTAAAATGTGCAGTCTTGGCTTCAGTTCATTCTCTCAATGCAGTGTAACCTGTCTGAGTAGACAATAGACGCTGGATAGTAATTACATAATTACCTGAAATTTAATGAAAAATATAGAGGAGTTAATATGTTGCAGACTTACCTTTAAGAATAAAGAATAATTACCTTTTTATAGAGATTTCACATTTTTGAAATAGTGGAAATCTATATATTTTCTCTCTTTTCTAAAAACAATTAAAAAGGTAAGCATTAATGTGTCTTTAAAACACATGAGGTGTTTAGTTTTAATGGTAAATGGAGGCTTGTAATCTTTCTGCTCGTCATTGCTTCCCTCTCTTAAAAAAAGCCTTAATTGCTGCCAACGTTGCTGCCACTGTGCTAATAAAGCTCCTTTAACGGCCATAAATGTTAGTTGGTCGTCTACTGTAGTATTTGCCTGGTCTGTGTGTGTCTCACACACATGCACCCTTGTGTGTTAGTGGTGGTGGTGGGGGGGGGGAAACCACACACGTTGTGAGCAAAGCACATGTCCAGGCCAATAATCTTAATGTGTGGAAGAAAAAGCTCCAGCTCACTTCTGCACTTTATGAGCTTCTCAGTCAGCATGAAAGAAGGTGTCTCATCAATAAAACAGGTTCTTAGCCAGAACAAAGCTGCTGAACCCTGTACTTATTCCCCCGGAAGAAGAAGAAAAAATTTTCTCCTTTCATTATTTTAGTTTGGTGACTTTGGTGACTTTTGCCCCTCACACTAATCCCTCTCCCTTTATCTCCTGTCCTACAGTGGGAGATAGTCCAGACCGTGGTGAACGGCTCACTCTTCTATACCTACAGTGTTTGCAGCGTAGACTCTACCGAACAGGACAACTGGTTACGGACGACCTTCGTGCAGCGGCGCCCGGGGACCACGCGAGTCTCCGTGGAGCTCCGTTTCATCGTGCGAGACTGCAACACGTTCGACGGCGCCTCCGTCGCCTGCAAGGAAACCTTCAACCTCTTCATCTCGGAGGCCGACGCCGACGTGGGAACCAACTTCCGCAAAGGCCAGTTCCGCAAGGTGGCCACCATCGCGCCCGACGAGGTCACGCGAGGCCGCGTGCTGAAGGTCAACACGGAGACGAGGGCCGTGGGGCCTCTGTCCAGAAAGGGCTTCTACCTGGCTTTCCAGGACATGGGCGCTTGTGTGGCGCTGCTGTCCGTCAGGGTCTACTACAAGACATGTCCGTCCACCGTGCAGAGCTTGGCGGCCTTCCCGGAGACTGTGGCGGACGCTCTCAGGGAGGTGGAAGGGGCCTGCGTGGAGAACGCCGTCAGTCAGGCCACGCCGCGCATCTACTGCACAGCTGAGGGCGAATGGGTGGTTCCCGTGGGCCAGTGCCAGTGTCTCGCCGGCTACGAAACCACCGGGGAATCCTGCCAAGGTAAGCGATGCCAGAAATATGCCACGCACTCAACTGAGGCGTGTTGGCCTTGCCGTGCAAGTCGTAGTAAATTAAACTCCTTTCTGGCGAGGTATGAGGAATGAGCGCGGAGGAATGTTAACCGTGTCTGGTTTGTTTGGAAATCCGTCTCAAAAACACTCCATCTCTGTCCGACTGTATCGAAGGGGATCAGGTAGAGCATGGTGGGTCATCGGAGAGGGAGGAAACAGGGAAGACGTCTAAACCGGTTTGTTTTGTTAAGATTATGGCAACCGCAGATTGCACCGTGTGATATGTATCTGAATCCCAGTGAGGTCATCTCAACAGTCGCCCTTCGATGCCTCATCTCTGTACCTGTTGGCCAATCGCGCATTCTTTCCACCGCCTGTTTTCTCAGGATGCAGGAATGGGGCTGGCCGAGGTGCCGTTTTACAGATAGGTGATAATATACAGTACAAGAAGCCATGTTCTCATTTCAAACCACATAGGCTTCATATTTCTAAGTGCACTTTACGATTGTTGTGGATAGTTGACAACATATACTCAAAGATGTTGGTTCTTGACACTGATTGACTCCCACAATTCACTGCAGCGGTAAATAAAGCTGGAGAAAGAGTTGAAGTTAAAAAAAGAGATGTGTTTATTGCATACTGTATACTATTGGTATCTAGAAGCCTAAAGTGGGACGAGGGTACACATTTTTCATTCAGATATGTATAAGAAGGTAATAATAAACTAGATTTTAAGGGAACATACTTTAAAAGGTTTGTACTTTCATCTTTTCATATGACAACTAGATTAAGTATGCAAAAACTTTCCAGTAAGCCCCGCCCTCGAGAAACACCTGTGAGTTACATTTAAAAAAAGAGACAAATTTAACTGCAGTGTTCATACTGTATGTAGTCCCCGCTGTTTGGGTGGAATTTGTCTTCTGGCTTTCTGGGGTGTGGTGTGTTGAGCTGTCTGGAGGAAACGTGGGAGGAGAGAGGGTACAGAGAGAGGAGGAAGGAGGGAGGAAGGAGGGAGGAAGGGCACAGTATGCTGCAGGGATTTTCTGAAAGGAATTCTTTCACCCTCGCGTCACCTACAGCACTGATTGACTAAAGGAAGCGACCGTGTGAACGTGTCAGAATGACTACCTGAGTGGTGCGTCTTCACCTCACAAGTATTTGTTTTGCGCCCCGTTGCTAAGGCGACGGGAACCACAGATTACAGGGAAGGTGCCGGCACGCCTATCAGGGGTTAGACTGAGTCAGGCTGTGGTTTATCCGAGTCACCTTGACTGGCAGAGTTTGGTTTCTTCATTCTTACAAGACGACAGATCTTTCTCACCGGTTTAAAGAATAGATGGAAAATAGTCTGCAACTTTTTGAATCATTGATTCATCTATTAAGCCCCTTTTTTCTACCAAAAATGCAGCAACAAAAAACCCCAAAACATGAATTCTTTTGGTTTTGGTTTTATTCCATTCTTAACTGAATATATTTGAAGACTCCACTTCCAGCTTTAGGAAACCGTAACAAGCACTACTTGGTGACATTATAGGGACCAAGCAATCGATTAGATGCAAGATTAATAGTTGATGGAAGTTATGATTGTTAGACGCAGCCCTCGCATGCCATTGCAAGATAAGTACAGTGCTTCAAAGGGCGAATCTTGCACCGAGGTTGTAAAAACTGAATAAAGAAAGGAAGGTGGGCAGGAAGTCATGGCAGAGGAATGTTTCTTTGATATTTCTAAACACAGGTGAACTCTGAGCCGAGCACCTGAAACGGAAGTTGGCACAGTGGAAGACAGGACATATTTATGATGGGTGGAAACCACCGTGATTCCAAAGTCTGGAGGATGACCCGAGTATGAGGATGCAGGAAACATGTTTCATAACAGTATAAAAAAGCCCCCCCCCCCACAATTATTATGTTTTAGTTCCAACTCCCTAATTCCATTTGACTAGAAAGCCATATCGGAGGCTCGCGGCCTGGACGGCATTCCACAGAGGAGCACAACTGTTGTGGGAAAAGGAAGTAAAGCGACATGAGGAGGAATGCTGACTGACACAAATAAGAAGGTTGTCCTTGGTGGAGGTGGGAGGGTGGGGGGGGGGGGGTCGACAGTTGGCGCATGAGGGTGGTTAGTTTCGTGGCTGCTTAGTTAGGTGTGGAGTGTAATTTAGTCAAGAGGATTAGTAGAGCCACAGGACAGCTGTTAGCCAATGGCATGCCCCGCTTTGCCTCCCTTTGCTCTTTCATCCAGTTGTTAACAACACGCAACGAGCTGCCTAATCCGTGTTCCCACTCATTAGAACAATGGATCAGCACAAAGAGCATAACACAGATTCAATTAACAGATGCACCGGTGCGGAACATAAGTCCTTTTCACACGTGTGTCCTCTTCGAAGAAGAAGAAGAAGAAGGGAGCGCGGGACAATAAGAAGAAGAGTTTCCATCGAGGACGGAAAGTTTTACATCAGTCGTCATGAGAATCCGTCTCCGCCAAAGTTTGCATTGCCAATGTTTGTGTTCATACGTTGCACACATGCCGCGCCATTTGCCGTATAATGAGTAATGCGACATATTTACGGCACCAATCTCGGAGACAATAGATGAATGGGGCTGGAGTTTTCTCTTGGTACGTGACAGAGGTCCTGCTGCTGCGGCTCAAGATTAAATGGGCTGGCCCCCTTTTCTTATGCGAAAAAGACCTCAGCTACACCCCCGCTGCCGCCGACTGACTCCCCAGGGAGAACTTCTGTTGGTGCGCCGGACCTTTGCCCCCTCCCCCGATCCATCTATTCATCCTCATCCCTCCCACTCAAACTCAACCTGCTCCTTCTCCTCCGCCGTGGCGATACTTGGAGCGCAAAGGTCCTTCCGCCTGAATGGCTAAGCAACGCAACCGCGTCTTCAATCCAGGGTTCGCTAGACCTCCTCTCAGGGCCCGACAGCACAGGGGCCACATGAAAGGCTGCCCCCGAGGGAGACGGCAGAATGAAAGCACAGAGAGCAGATCTTTCATAGGATCCACTCTTTGAAGGCTGTTTTCACTGTGCTTAGGGCACTTTTTCACCGCTGCGCGTCTGTTTCCACAAACACACGTCTCGTCTCCAACAGCCTTTTCCTATTTCCCAACTCTCTTCTCCTCCAAGGATTCAACCTTGGATCCTGTAATTTGCGATTCATGTCATGGGGGGTCAACGGAAGGAAGAAAGAAAGGGAGGAAACGTCGGCCTCAGACTGGATTGCGGCCCCTTGCTCTCTTTTCTGTCCACTCTGCGCGTTCATTAACCTCCCATGACCTGGAAGGCTGTTTATCTGTGTGCTGAAACTCTCCGTTACGATTCTCTGCCAAGGTGCCATTTCCCGGGGCAAAAAAACCCCCCACAAATATTATCTGCCAGAGAATATGAGCCAGGAGTTCACAGGGAAAAATCAGATCACCTGATGGATTTAAAGCTCTGCCGTCATCCGGTTGACACCGGCAGTGTGACCTGAGATAGGCCTTCGGGCGAAAAAAAAGGCAAGTGGAGGCATATCGTCAGGGAAACCCCTTTTCATTCCTCTCAATACAAAGCCTCTGTGATTATAGGTTCCTTACAACAAACGCTTCCTGTTGGGTGGAAACCGGCTGGGATTGCAGGGACAGCTTCATTGTTTGCGTTCAGATCAGTCGCTCCTTCCTGCGTTTGAGTGCTCCACGGTCGCTCCGAATGACGAGCTTAAACCAACACACACCTTCTTTCTCTCACACAGCGTGCAAGCCGGGCTACTTCAAGCCGTCCGTATCCAGTGAGTTATGTCAGGTTTGTCCCGATAACACCAAGCCTTCAACAGCCGGCGCCACCGAATGCCAATGTGAGGAAGGTTTCTTCCGCTCTCCGTCGGACGCCCCCTCGTCACCCTGCTCTGGTAACGATCACTATCATTATTACATGTCGCATTACTGACGACGTAGCTACATACAGGCAGGTCAGAAGAGCAGGCTAACTATCCGTGTCATGAACTTTTCCTCCCTGAAGCTCCACCCGGCGCCCCTCGTGACCTGACCTCCATCACCCTGTCAGCGGAGGGTCGGCTGCAGCTGTCCTGGAGCCCGCCGCTGGTCACCGGCGGCCGCAGCGACCTCACCTACAGCGTGGTGTGCGAGCACTGCGACGGGGCCCCGTGCGTCCCCTGCGGCGAGAAGATCCGCTTTGAGCCGAGTCCCACGGATCTGCGGGACAGCACGGTCGTCGTCAGCGACCTGGACTCTCACCTGAACTACACGTTCAACGTGGAGGCTCACAGCGGCGTGTCGCAGTTCGGCACCGACAGGCCCGTCGCCAGCATCACCACGGCTCTGGACTACACAGGTGAGCTGGGTCACATGGTTGCTTTTTGCTCTTATTCTGCTCCAATTGACTCGGTTTTTTGGTGTCCCATAGACCGCACTGCATGTGTGAAATAATGAGGATAATTGGGAAATCAAGCAAAGGAATTGTATGAAAGCATAATTTGCAGTAAAAGTAAGCCTTTTCTTGACCACAAATTGAGCATTTGGTAAAGAAGTGACCATAAACCATAATACACAAAATATAGAAATATTTTTTCTGTAATTAAAAAACAATACAGTTAGGAAAAGTCAGGAAGGATGATGGTAATAAAACAATTTCATTGTCTCCAGAACCCTCAAACATTTTTTAACATTTAAATATTTTGTGTAATATTGTTACTAAGAACCACTGTTTAAAAAAAAAAGAAAGAAAAGAAGAGCTTACTACACAAATAAGAATTCAGACCGACGCGTTGAATCCCACAGGCTTCTATTTCCAAACTTGCTTTCCAAAGAAGACGATTAGTCACTAACCATTATTTTGCTTTCCGTCCCTCCCCGACCGTTAGAGCCCCCGAAGGTGACGTTGATCCATCTGGATGATCGCAGCCCCACCAGCCTGTCTCTGTCCTGGACTCTGTCTCGCAGGCCCCCGGCCCACATCAATCACCGCTACGAGCTTATGTACCGCAGAAAAGTAAGACGGAGTGCTTTTTTTGCTCTCTTCCCTCCCCCCGGTTCAAAGTTGAGGCTGTAAATTATTCCGAAGGTATTTTAATCCACCCACTTCCCTCTTTTTTGCAGGATGACGACGGCGAGCGGGATGTGACCACCTACACGGTCCTGATCTTGGAGAAAAGTTCAGTTCAGATTAACGACCTCACCCCAGACACCACGTACATGTTCAGGGTCCAGGCTCTGAGTCCCGAAGGAAACCCCGGCAGCTACAGTGTGGAGCACGAGTTCCATACCTCCCCTTTAGGTACCAGCGACCTCTAAAAAAAAAAAACTACAGGAGATAAAAACCAGTCTCTTTATGAACTTGTACTTCACACGCATGCGTTGATAAACGTCTCTCTGTGATTTTGCACAGCCGAGTCTCGGGTCCAGAACAACTCCACCATGGTGATGGGAGCCGTCGTCGGCGTGGCGATCATTCTGCTGGTTGTGGTGGCCGTCCTGCTGCTGCGTAGACGGTCAGTAACAACATACTTCACATCCAACGCCTGTGTCATTCAGATAAATGTTATCTAGCAAACTGTGTGATTATGGTCCACAAGCTGGAGTCAATGAAAGATACTCTGGTGTGACGGCTCAGGGAGGGTTTATCAGTAATCGCTGGTGCTGCTATTAAATACAGCTTTGGTCTTTTTCAGACTGACCTGCAATTACTTAAACAGTCTGTTTTTCCTCTCAGGAGACTGAACTCTCACGGCAGGAGAGGACCTGAAGATCCCTACTTCTCAACAGGTGAGACATCTATCCAGTCCATGCAATATTAAAGATAGCAACGCCTCATTAGGTTCCTATTTAGCCTAATAAACGTGTATTATTTCCCTCTTTAGATCAGCTCAAGCCTCTGAAGTCCTACGTTGATCCACACATGTACGAGGACCCGAACATCGCCATCCAGAAGTTTGTCACAGAAATTGACCCCAGTGTAATAAGCAAACAGAAAGTCATCGGCGTCGGTAAGCGTTTTGTTTTTTTGAAGATCAAAGTTCATGAAATCTCAGACGCTGGGTTTCTAACGCTTCCTCCCGCCGTCCCGTCTGCCGATCAGGAGAGTTCGGGGAAGTGTTCTGGGGCGTGATGAAGACTCCCAGGCGAGGGGAGGTTGCCGTAGCGATCAAGACCCTGAAGCCGGGGTACTCGGAGAAACAGAGGCAGGACTTCTTGAGCGAGGCCAGCATCATGGGTCAGTTCTCGCACCCGAATATCATCCACCTGGAGGGAGTCGTCACCAAATGTGAGTCGGTAACCTTGGAAACGAACGAGCAAATTAACCGTTGTGTTCTTTGCTTCAACATAACTTCTTTGTTTTTATTATTTTCAGTCAAGCACGCCATGTTGGTGACAGAATACATGGAGAATGGAGCTCTCGACACATATCTAAAGGTCAGTGCAACGGGGAACTTGGAATTATATTTCTTTACATTTGTTTAATTAAAGTGTTTTTTATTGATTTTGTTCACAACAAGGAAGCGAATCCCTAAAATGTTGAACTATTCCTTTAATACTATTAAATACAGTGAAAAGCCAAATACAAAACAGTAAATTGTGTGTGTAATTTATGACACAGCAAAACTATTTTTTACAAGTAAGTTTAAGGAGATATTTAATAGATTGTTTTTCCCTTTAGGGCCGCGATGGAGAGATCCCCTCATATCAGCTCGGAGGGATGCTGCGTGGAATAGCTGCCGGCATGAAATACCTCTCCGACATGAGCTACGTCCACCGCGACCTGGCGGCACGAAACGTGCTGGTGAACAGCAACCTGGAGTGTAAAGTGTCTGACTTCGGGCTGTCGCGCGTGCTGGAGGACGACGCTGAAGGCACCTACACAACCAGAGTGAGTCCAGCAGCTGCGTTTCCCAAAAGCACGGAGAGAAATCACAACCCCTGGTTGTTTTTGTGGTGTCGGCCCGTCAGCGCTTTGTGCTTCCACCGCCCTCATCCATTAAATGTGACGTGTTAATGTTTCTCTTCTGTCAGGGAGGGAAGATCCCCATCCGCTGGACGGCCCCCGAGGCCATCGCTTACAGGAAGTTCACCTCGGCCAGCGACGTGTGGAGCTTCGGCATCGTCATGTGGGAAGTCATGGCGTTCGGCGAACGGCCCTACTGGGACATGAGCAACCACGAGGTACGTTTCATCCGTCCAATCGTCTCTCGGGGTTCTGACAGCTGAGATGACGGATTGTTTTGGGCTTTGGAGGTCACAAGACCCACCACCCGCTTCAAATCAGCCGTTAAAGTCAACACACGGACGTCAGCGCGCTCATACGTGGAGATCTAACCGCTGCCTTCGCTCCTCCTCAGGTCATGAAGGCCATCAACGAGGCCTTCAGGCTCCCTGCTCCGATGGACTGCCCGTCTGCCATCTACCAGCTCATGCTCCAGTGTTGGCAGCAGGAACGCTCCAAACGGCCTCGCTTCTCGGACATCGTCAACATTTTGGACAAACTGCTCCAGAGCCCCGAGTCCCTGAAGACCATCGCTGACTTCGACCCACGGTAAGAACGCGAGAAAGATTTCCTCTGAAAGACGCCAAACCGTCTCGGATGCAAAATGAAAATGAATGTAACCCAAACGTTTGCTCCCCGCAGGGTGTCCATCCGCCTGCCCAGCACCAGCGGCGGCGACGGCACCATGTTCCGCTCGGTGCCCGAGTGGCTGGAGTCCATCAAAATGAGCCAGTACAACGAGAGCTTCGCTCGCGCCGGGATCACGACCATGGAGCAGGTGCTGGCGCTGAGGCACGAGTAAGTAACACACATGGCACGACGTGGATCTGGCACCGGGCCACACTTTGTAGTCACACAGAGGAAGCATTGAGCCCCCCTCCCCCCTCCCCCTCCCCCCGACTCGAACATTTGTTAGCCGGTTTGTCAATTTCAAAATGCAACTGCTCCGCCTCCGTGTCATTCCTTTCATTTTCAACTGCCATAACTTCTACAGCAGTGGCATTTTTTTTAATCATCACATGATCACATGATACGAGTCTGGGGTGACGAATGAATCCATTACTTTTAGGTCACTATTGGAATTGATAATTCATTACTTTATAGAGGTGAAGTAATTGATTATTATGCTTTGTTGAACGATTCTGCATCGATACAGCGAAGTCTATATTCAATCAATAGTTAATTAATTAATTAAAAATAATGCATTTTATACTGTATCATACACATAGGAATTGGTTTGAAATATTTGATGGAAAATGATTATTTTTAAATCCAAAATAGAGAATCGTTTAATAATCTAATTGAATCATGAGGTGAATTACTATCACTTTAAGAAAATTAACAAAAAATATGGATATTGTTTTCCATTTCAAACCCATTTTTTCCCAATGAGTTGAGACAGTCAGCGATCTTTGCCGTGTTACGTGGTGGGGAATGGCTGCTCTACACGTACCCTCGTAGTGTCTGTGTGAGTCCACGCTGCATTTAGCTGACCGTCTATCTCGTCCTTCCAGAGACATCAGGAACATCGGGGTGCGGTTGCCCGGCCACATGAAGAGGATAGCATACAGCATCCTGGGCCTGAAAGACGAGACCAGCTCCCTCAGCGTGTTTGCAGTGTGATCTAAGCATTCCTCCAAATCAAAGTGCACTGACCGACCATGCCATTTCACTCGCGGACGAAGGGGACTGAAAGGAGGTGGGGGGTGAACCCGAGCTACTCCGCAGGGGGGCTTCTTTACCGCCGCGACGGAAGAGGACCCTCCAAGCCACTCAGAAAGGACTGACTGTACTTTATGATAACAGAAGATAAATAATTTATATATGTAAAAAAAAAATGTATATGGTGAACATGATGTCATAAGTAAAACAATTATAAAAGTTAGTGTAAAGTGAGGGTTCTTGATTTCGTATTTACTGAATGACTGATTATATTTCATGCTCTTTGTGATTGAGGGCATTTCCTTCCAAGCACTCACTTTATCCAGGTTTTCTGGATCCTTAAATCTGTGTGTTCCTCCATGTTTTATGACTTACTTTTATATATTTGGAATGATTATTCCACTCAGGGCAAAGAATCACACGTTCTTATGTTTTGTAGTTGGTCTCTGTATCGCAGCGCATTTTCCTCAAGTCTTTTGTATGTTTACATCACGTCTTAATACAACTGTCTTTTTTTTTTTATTTAATATTTATTTTATTTTGTATTTATGCCATTTGTTATGTGAGAAATATTGCTGATCTGGTGCGTATTTGCCAGGCATTGTATTTTTGTGACGAAATAAAAATCCTTGTGACTGGATCACTTTCTTGTTCTCGGTCGTCGACATGTGTTTGTCCAGACGGAAGATATCTCCATGAACGGGAACATTTTGTTCTCTGGCCGCACCAGCAGGTTGGAATGTTTTGTTTAGTAGTGAAATATCTTGTCAAATATTCAATGGATGCCAAAAATGTATCCTAGTCTTTTAATCCAGCACCATCACCAGATTAAAAACTATATTTTGTCAAACCAAATATAAAAAATGATCATTCTCATCAGCCGTACTACACTAAAAACATATTACAGATCATTTTAAGCCTAAATATTTATAAAAACGGTCACTTTTCATGCATGTGCTCACTCAACATGATGTCATACATTCTCAATATGACCTAATAACGATCAACGTCCTCACAAATAAACGATGTGCTTTTAACACTTCCATGCAGAAACATCATTAACCTGTCTGGGTCAGCAAAGGCCTTCCTTAAAAGTACTTCACCACAAACGGTGAAATCAAACAAACAAATGTCCGACCCTCAACTTTTATCCCGTCTCAACAGTTTGGTTTTCTTTACAAACTGGCACTCGAGCCAGACGGCGTTAAATCACGGTGACGCCTGCCATCCAGAAAGACCCGATCGACCTCGGTGACTTTGCCGAGGTGGAGCAGAATGTCACGCCTGCACACGACCGGGCGCCACCAAATCACAGTCGCTCAGACGTGTTGAGTTGCTCCTCTGGAAGATTCTCACTGGGAATTCATGAGCACAGCGTCGTTTTTCTGACAAACCTTCCTAATATATCCTTAAAAAAATCTTACGTTTGATCTTAAAGCTCCTTAATTGTGTCGTATTGTCACCCTTCTTTGTTATACTTGGAATGGCAGTTTTATTCAATATCTCACCTGATAATTATAGCTTATCCCTTCACACTGGAACCGCTCCACGCCCTTTCTCACATACACAAAGACTCACAGGCTCCCAGTCTGGGGCGCGGCTAGAAATATTAGACCCACTCAACAACAGTTCAACAACAACAACCGTGACACACTGGATATCTACAATCCGTGTCATGTTCCAGTCCAGCTGAATCATCCAGGCACCCAACCACACACACACACACACACACACACACACACACACACACACACACACACACACACACGAGTGGCACTGGGTACACTATAAAAGACTCATTTATCGTGAGGCTTTCATCAGTCATTAAGGAGATTAGACCAACCTGGATCCATGCAGTAGATACAGTCCAGTAGAGACAATCCACTTCCTCAGCCTGAATGGAGAAAGGTCAAAGTCTTTCCTCAGCATCACCTCAGCAGACCTGCAGAGACAGGAAGTTTACAGGTCAGACCAACAACAGATAGATCTATGTTACATCAGGCACATGACGAGT